>NC_044007.1:61572386-61877870 GCF_900496995.4 Aquila chrysaetos chrysaetos
GTAGTAGGTTTCATCTCCTATTTCAGTGAATATTAGCTTGCCATCTAATTTATCTTTTCATATAAATTAAAATACTTTGTAGCCAGACTATAAAATTCATTTGAACTAAAATATGTCCATGGTCATATGCATGAATGTGTGTGGGTGGGTGCATTGGACAGATAATTTGGTCACAAAATACATAACAGAACACTGCACTTATTTGTGAATAAAGACAAGGCTAAAACCACGCATAATAACAAATTAACTTCTTCAGATTGACCTCAGTGGGTTCAAATCAGCCACGGATATAGAAAAAAAAATGTAATTCCATTGCACAGAAAATATGTGCATATGAAAAACATCAATAGAAAAAGAAATGATCTATCTGTCTTTTAAATCTGTTCTTTTAGTCACGGGACTGTTGACAACTAGATCACTCAAGTTCAGAGTTGACAACAGGGTTGCCTATTTAGTCAAAGGGAAACAGTGGAACTTTTACCACTTACCTTCATCAGCTGTAATTCTTACTGCAAGCTGAATAGAAGTAAGTACTGATAATTTAACAGAAAGTGGCATTATTTCTTTTTCTTAAGAAAAAGGTTATTATATCCAGTGTTCTGAGAGCAGGATTGTAGTTGCTTTTCTAAATGTCACATACATTAGACAAAATTAACACTTACTTGGAATGTTTCTTGTTTTGCTTATTTGAGAAGTCAAACAATGATTTCCACTTCACTTGATGCCATTCATCCCTTCACAATACTGTCTACATTTCAATTTATCTACTTTAGCTTAAAAAGATAAATACTTGCATAGTTTTGATTTGTAATCAATAAGGCATTCCTACTGTCACTAAACCTTTTCATTGTGGTAAATTGAATTGTTACAATATATCACATAATACAGCAAAATATCAGACAGGTGAAATGGTAATTTTTTGTTTTTAAAATTTCTTGTGTTTTCCTTTCTTACCACCTTTCTGTCTTTAATAGCTGTCTTGGAGGGTGGGCAGAGAGGAGAAAAAGAAACAATAAAGGTGCAATAGAAGTTGTTTATTGAATTCCTCTGCCTCTTCAGAGACATATCACCAGCAAAATTCTATAACATTTTTTATACAGATCCTTTGATCTTTGTAGATAAAAGCTTTAGATGTACAGATACAATTAAAAATGTCCTTTGATATTTCCATAAGACTTTTTGCAATTAACTTATTTCAACATTTTTCAAGACTACATTAGCTAGAAAATTTCAACTATACCTTAAACTTCTAAACACTAGATGAATTCAATTGGCTAAGATGATCAGTCAAAATGATGCTGATCCTAGCCAAACTCTGACAAGTGAAAAGCAGATCACCTGTTCAGGTATTAGGCAGACTGTAATTCTCAGTCCCTGTTTGTAGAACAGTAGAACTCATCAGGCACTAAAAGATTTAAGGCTTATCACTGTGACAGACTGATAGTAGCCACCACCCATTTAAAAAAAAAAAAAAATTATCAGTAATCTAAGTATGCTTGTATTACTAAATTAGTTTATTGATGGTTTCTGTTTCCAATTCTGATATCTGAATTTCCACGCATATTTATTCTCATTGCAAATCCATGTTTTTGAACCATGTTTTTAATTTACAACAACACAGGTTTTAGTGATTATTCAAGCTGAGTCTTCATAGCTAAATTATGAAAGGTGGAGGACAGAACTCCTTTCATATTAGAAAGTGATCTCTCTCCACTTTAGCACTGATTTTCTTTTGGCAAGGAATGGAGTGGAGATTTAGCAGAACAAGGAATGGAAAAGTCTCACCGAAGTTCACTTTCTGAGTGGATGCTTGCACTGTAGGACAAAACTATTTTTATTAGAATTCAAATTAAGATGCTGCTGTAAGGGTGGAAGGATCCTTGCTTATAGATACTTTCCTACACAATTTGGTTGGCTTGCTTTAGTTTCCTCCCGCACAAACACACTTTCCATATGTTATTCCCACCTTCATTTAACTATCCCAAATAATAGAATGAGGGATTAAGTTACTAATATTTTAGATTTTTGAAAATTATCCTTGTAGCTGCTCACATTATCTGTCTGAATTGCATTAATGAGCGAAGTTTCCACAGAACAGTTTTTATTGTTTCTCTCTTGCTTTCCTGCCCTTTTCTTCTTGTTCAGAAGAAATGCTAGCCATCAGCTTGGGTTGAGTTAAACAGTACAGAATGTGTTTGTTTGGCTTATCTGTGATAGGATCTTGAATATTGGGAAAGTTCATCCTTTCATTTCTGCTGGGCGTTCCTGTGCTTAAGTATAATGGAAAGCCACTAAGAATAGAAAGAAAGAATTAGATTAAGCAGACTACATTAGTGAGAGGATACTCTGAAGCCGTACAAGGTTGTGCTGAGCAGTTTGCGATTGAAAAAGGTGAAGAAGTTAAAATGTAAAAGAAAGTGTTAAATGAGAGAGTAAATATTTTTAATGCATACACATCACTCTGTAGTACTCCTTTAGAAATGACGAAGACACGTGAGTCCCTGAGAAGCCCAGAATGCAGGTAATAAGCAGCGTCCTTTTCCATTACAATAAAAAAAGTCATAAAACAACATGGCCAAAGCTCTAGTCTCATTATTATGGAAAATAAATTTTAAACTGGACTCAGGATTCCCATTGACATGTTCCCATTGAACATAACCATTCAAAATAAAATTCAGTCAATTCAGTAGTAATCTTAATAATTTCCTGGGAAATGGATGTACTTCTCAGGCTATGTTAGCTTTAGGCCTCTCAGGGGTACAGTTAGAATGGCTTAGTTTACCAAGGGGCTCCTCATTACTGAGGGGTTATGTGGAAGAGTTTTTTTAAAAAAGATGTACTGCAAGAAGTGTGCGTTATCTTCGATGCAAGACATGTGCAACAATCTTGACCCTCAGCTGCATCATGCTGTCTTCATGGGTATGCATCTGTTCAGACCATTGCTGACAGGTAAACTTTGAAATGTGAATAGAGGTGGCTGTGAGACTATATGGGAAAAGCCAGACAAACTGTGTATAGTACTTTTAATAAGGGGGTATTTTTGAACTATAGTAAAGATTCCTGTCTTTAGATAAATGCCAGCTCTCTTTTACAAGCACTTCTAGGATATGGTATGATATAGTACTTGCAGCTTATTTGTAACATACAAGTACATCTACAGATACTGTTCCTGCTGTCATAACTGAGAATTGATTTTCACCACAGCTTTAATTCAAGACATTTGCCTGACACTCTGCCCAGACCAATGCATTCTTTTATTTTATGCTCTTCAGTAATACTGTAGGAAGTAGTTTGTGTATCTCTCCATGGTACGGTCTTATGCCATATATAGTAGTCCTGGGTGATTAATAATATTTGTTTTGAAGCTGTGATTAATTTTTACAACAATAACAGGTAGGTTAACGAACAATAGAGTAAAAGCTTGCAAGAGGAGATCCCTGTTTTTCTCATTAGGCTGCTGAGAATTTCCTTACTAACTAAAATTAGTTATTGAATTATACAGAAGTAGTACATTTTTATCATGTTTTAGTGGTGCAGAATAGCCTTGAGTAAGGAAAACTGCAGAAAGATAAAAGTATTCTATTGTTGTAAGTATTATTTGTATATGAAAAACAAACAAACATAATTACATTGATCCAAACCCAAAAAACAGACTCATGCTTGTCTTTCTACATAGAAATGTGATCTGGATTCTAATTTTGATTTAATCCTGGGTAAGGACAACTGACCTAATCAAAGTCATCACAGGAGTGTAGAGCAAGATCTTAAATACATTCAAGCTTTTCATGGCCTTTTTTACTGCTGTTGACCTATAAGCAGTGCTAAGACACTAAATTTCAACATCTGTACGCTGCTGATGTTCATCTTCATTTTGGACTACAGGAAAAAAGTCAGGAACGCATCTTTTCTCGGTTATTTATAATCTGCTGATTTAAAGACCTAATTGTGATAGCTTCTTTTCTGAAATAGATACAAATGAAGTCCAGATATTCAGACACCTAAATGAAAACATTCTTATTAATAAAAAGATAGAATCTTCAATCTTGCCAAATTTTGTCACTTAAAATGCTGATGATACAAGATGTTTTCATTATTGAGAATGGCAGCCCTACAGCCAGAGAGATACTGTTGCTTGTAAAAGTGAATAAACCATAACTTTCTAACCCAGTAACTGTATTTACAGTGATTAAAGTTTTTGTGGCAGTCACTGTTGCTGTTTGAATAATGAGTACCTGCAGTAATGCTATCCTAGTAAAAGAAATAACTACTTTTAGATCAAAAAGTAAAGTTATGAGTTTTCATTTACTGTGAAAAATTGGAAATAATTGGTTTTCCAGAATGGGTTAGGTGGTGTTTATAATGCAAATTTAGATATCTTCCCTGCTTTAGGTGTGGTCTGATGAAACACTAGTCACATCACGTTGCTGTTACAATCCCGTCTAGAGCAGAGGTATTCACGTGGAAGATACTATTATTCTCTAGGTTACAGGAGGGGGGAAAAGAAAAGGATGTTTCTAAAGCTGTACTTATAAATAGCAGTCACATTCTAAGAATGCAGAGTAGTATCTCATCCTGCAGCCTTCCCAATGTGATGTTGGAAGATACACATAATTCTTGTACACTTCATTACGGTATTTGTCAACCTTTTCTGAAAAAATACATTTATTTTAAAATTGATATCTGAGGAAAACAAACCAAGATATCTGAGCATATGAATGATTCATCAAGAAATACATTTTCCATAAAAATGTGAGGCTTCATAATTCTTGTTACAGTGGGGGTCCTTTCACATTTTTCATCAGAAATATATGTAGCGATTACTCGATTTCTTTTATAGGAATGTGTTGATTAGTACTGATTCAAAGTCAGAATTTTGTTTTTGATTGAAGGTGATGAAATGAAAAATTTTGCTAAGTCTCCATCTTCTTTGCACCCACATATGCATATCTTTTAATCAGTGCATCAGGGAACAAATCTAGAATTCACAGCAGCATCACACCTGTGTGCAGTTAATGAAAGGTTTGGCAAGGCAGCCTCTCCATACACTCTAGTTACACTGAAGAGCAAGAATAACCATATCTGTTTGACTCAACTCCTTCTAGTTTTTCATATTGAAATTTCAGACTAGAAGCAACCTTTTTTCCTTCATAAAAAAAGAAACTGCTTAATTTAGTCTTAATTTGATTCCATTTAAAATTCTTCTAAAGTATGTTGCTGCTATTTCATCATTACATTACTTCAATAGTAAATTGCAGTCATAAATTATGAAGTTACATTAGTGTTTTCTCCATCAGATGTACCAGAAGTTTTTAATGATATTTTTATTGAGGCTTTATTTGGAAACTATTTTGTTATTTAAAATGTATTGAAAGGGGGAATGTTTCTGTAGGCATTCAGTAGAAAATAATACAAATATCACAAAAGAAGAACAATTCTTTTTGCATTTTTGCTTCTATTTCTTACCTTAAAATTGCTGGAGTGTTGTCCTCTTGCAAATTCCGTAGTTTCTTGTAAAAATAACCATCAAACAGTCAGGAGGTACCTGGAATAAAATGAGGAACAGTTTAAATAACTGAACTGGCTTCTCCTAGGGTTTTTTTGTGTGTTTGTTTCTTTTTTTAACCATAAAATGCTCAAATTCTGCTACCATGTAAGAATAATTTCTAGTATACAGGAATCTTCAAATTTAAAGCCTACTTTATAACCTGCTCTGTTTATATTTCTGGATGTTGGGAATCAGTGGTAGTTCTGCCAAGGTGAGGCCTGTTGAATTATCCTTAGCTATAATGAGCAATCCAGTTTCAGGTGTTACATGTTAATTTTCACTAAAGAGTGTAATGAACAACGATTATATTTACAGTGAATCTTTAAGAACAAAAGTAGTTTTACCACAACTTCGCTATACGTGCTGTGAAGTAATGAATAGCCTAACACCAGTCAAATGTAATATGTAGTTTTTCTTGTCTTACTTCTAATAAGCAAAGAAGAACTTCAATCAGCAGCACAGACCTGTACAAGATAAATTGTCTACATTTATCTGTTGTAACTCTTTGCACCTGTGAATCAATGTAACTTGCACAGGTGAAATCAGAACTGGACTAACAAGCTAGGCAAAGTATTACCTCTAGATAAGCTTCTTCCCGGTGTGCTTTACCACTATGTTAGAACAAAACTAAGGGGTTTTCTTAAGATGTTGTTGTTTGATGTTGCTTGTAAGTTTTATGTTCTGTTTTAAAGTTACTTAGGTAGGATAGAGATGTTAAATGCATAAGTGGTTTTATTCACGTAATCCTGTTATGCTTGTGTGTAGCCTATTGTTGCCTGCTTTGAAGGTTTTATGACAAATACCCTTGTTATGTGATGATAATTTTGTTCAAAGATCACTATTTAAGTTTTTAGGTTAGTATTGTTAATGGGTGATGTTATATTAATACTACTGAATTGAAAAAAATAGAAGCAAAGCTTTGTTACGATTGCTTGTTTAGTACATGCTAAAACTTAGAAGAAAGTGGGGGAAAACCATTATTCCTCTTTTCAATTTCTAATTTTAGAGAGAGATTCTAGAAAACAAGTATGTTAACTATGTCTTTTACCTAGTCTGTGTATCAAAGAAACAGAATTATACCATGTTTTTCCACACTGACTAGTCTATACACAAGGCTTTGTGGTGTCTCATTTCTGGTGTTTTTTGTTATCGACTTATTTCTTCTGTAACTAATTATATCTTCCTAGGCTTGATTTTTTTATTATGTAAGTTTGGTCTTTGCTGTTGCTGCAGAGATGAGATTAAAAATTATATGATTTTTTTGCCCCTATCTTCTTCTCCTTCATGCTTTGAAGGTACCTTCTACTGTCAAATTGTCTTCTATTTATTTTCATCATCTAAGGGAGCATGTCTGGGGTTGAGGTACAGTAAAGGATGACCTTCTATCCTTATATTTTCAAATGCATTCTGATTTTTTTTTTTTTCACTTGTATGAAATTGTGTGGAATACTATGAAATAATAGTAAGATTAAAAACAAGTTTCATCAACAAAGAAGAACTGACCTATTTATGTGTTTTTTGAGAATGGTTCAGGAAGCCCAATTTTAAAAGGTTCTAGTTTTAGCATTTTATACCCCTTGCTATTTTCCAATTTAACTAATAGGAATGTTCTGATTTATTACTATTTGTGCTTGAAGTGCTTTATTGGTTTTGGCTTGAACAGTAATGTGGTTTAATTTCTTATATCTGCTAAGGAAATTGCATCAATATAGTAAATATTATTAACTTCTATGTTTTGAAAAAGACTTGCTCTAACTTTCTGCTTTGAGACAAATTAAATAATATTCTTCATTGGCTCAGTAATCCTGAAAAGGATCAGGTCTTTTCCTTTGTGACCCCAAAGGGATGGGTCTTGACATTTAAAAAGTCAAAATTTAACTTTCATGTTCTGTTAATGCTTCTCTGTGGATCTTGGAAAAAGCAGGTCAGGCAGGCTGCTAATGTTCAAATGTACTCAAAGTGAAGGGAGTCTATCCCACACTAGTCAGGGTTGCAACAGTCCAGTTGACAGCTAAAGCCAAACATATCAAAACATATGTTCTAGATTATTGATGCTGCCTACAGTCTTTATCATATTTTCACTGTACAATTTTCTTACAAAATTAATGACCACAGTCTCATTCTCTTGATGAGTGTATGAATGTTCTTAGTAAGTACTTACTAAGAACAGTTTACATACCTGGAGACTTCTAGGAAGACAATTCAGTTCCTTGTGTGAAGGTCATGTGTTAGCAAGCTTGCATGTTGGCAAAATCTGTTCTGTAATTATTACAGAGATAGGCCTAACATCAAGGTCAATGGTCATATGAGACTGAAAAGTAAGGATATATTTGCAAGTAAAAGTATAAAAATATTCCACTTATTTTTTTCAATAAACATATAAAATTTCTTATCAAATCTAGCACCGTAGGTGTGTCAGGTTCCTTGCTACCTTTCCCTGATAGTACCTCGTAGTACTTTCTCTAGTAGTTCCCTAGTATCATGAAGAGTTGCAATCCACAAGCTTATTTAGTACAAAAAGGTTTTGGTTTTGTTGGGGTTTTGTTTTGTTTCTTAAATTTGATTCTCTTATCAAAGTTGATGATATATTTCATCAAAGCTTATAAAAGCTGTCATCTGCGTAGTTTGGTCCACACAATTTCACGTGGTAATTTCCCAAATTTACAGTATAATTTTTTTAATTAAATTTGAATGCATCTTTAACAATGGTATAAAATCAAGATTCCTCAAGGAACGGGTGAACTATAGAATATAACAGAATAGAACCTGAGTTTTGGTTATAGCATTACTGTTGGTCTATTATGCGTAATTCTTTTTTGTGCCTTTTTTCCTGAAGAGTACAGTTTTCCTTCCCAAAAAATAGTTAATGACAGTGATTGGTTTTGTTTTGTTTTTAAATGGATGTCCAGGAGAAAAGAACTGAAAAAAGAGGTTCTGAGGATTTTTAAGACATCCATGGCAAAGAATTCAATGTATACTTAGCAGTACTTCCAATAGTACTATTTTTTTTTCACATGGTGTACTGACATATTAGGGTTTTTGGGTTTTTTGGTTTTTTGTTTGTTTGTTTGTTTGTTTTTATTTTTGAATGATAAATTCTCTGTTACAAATTTTCACTTCTGAAGATATTTTCAGTTGTGATCAGTTACTTAATTTCCTCTCAGATAAAATGAATGTCATCAATTTCTTTAGAAACTGAGAATTTGTTTGAGGTATGGGCAATGGAACAGGCTCCTTGGATGCATTCAGAGATTGCAGGAAGTGAAGAATGGTGGCAAGTGAATTCTGTATCTCATGAATGGGTTGAAAAGTGATTAGTTACAAAGGAATAACATACCGTGTAAGTTATGATGTGTATATAACTTGATTTTTGAAATGTGAATTGATTTCCTACAGTAGGAATAATGGAACGTAGCCAGAGATTATCCTAGTGGGAGGTAAGATATATGTTGTTGCTAAAGAAACCACGAAAGGTGCATAAAGTAGCTGTTGTCTTACTATTTTATTGTTTGGATTTCGGTTTTGTTGGGGTTTTTTTGTTGTTTTTAACTTGATACAGACTTAGGGTTTGGTTTTGTGTGGTGTTTTGGTTTGGGGTTTTTTAGCTTTGGTTTGGGGTTGTTTTGTGGTATGGTTTTTTTTTTTCCTGTGGGTTTGGGGGTTTTTTTGCTTCGGTTTGGGTTTTGGTTGGTTTTTTTTCTTTGTTTTGGCTGTTTGGTTGTGGATTTTTTTGTTGTGTTTTTGTGTTGTGTTGTTTTGTTTTTAATAGAAATGTCTAGGGTTTTTTTTCACCTTTTTTGTATTGAGCATCTTTTGTCTCCTGGCAGTGGAATAGATTTCTTGAGTCACAGAAGTCACATAATGCCCATATAATTGATGGGAGTGGGAGGTTTTGCTTGTTCATGTCCTTAAAATAAATTAAAAAAAAAAAAAAAAATCCTAGTATCAGACAATCCCCTTATTAAGTGAAGAGTCCTGCAGCTGTAGCTGCTATTCATGATGAAAGGACTACCTGCTATACTGCTGTTAACAGCTGGTGGAATGTTAGTAAGGAAGGTTCCTTAAAGCTATGAGTAAAGAAATCTGGCTTCTCAGTCCGAGATCATGACATCGGAATTCTCAGTATTCTGTACATGATGAGTTTTTTTAAATTAGAAATATTTAGCTTTTCAGAGCTATGGCAAATCATTTTAGCTGTGTCTGTCTATATCAGTTTTATGCCTCGAGGACCTGCCACCTAGATGACCTGTGATATCAGTCTTGGGACAGTGGTGTCATGCTCCACTTTGAGCTTATATTCTTTAAAGAAATATTTCTTACCTCCTATTTTAATGTTGTAAATTTTAATGTAAAGGTATTTCATTATTCAGAAATGAGCTTTTCAAAATCCATTTTTTTTTTACCTTTCCTCACCATGTTCTTTTCATATCTCTGATAATCTAAAATACTACAATTTTTCATAATAATGTTGAACAGACTCTGACTAATTACTGAGAAAATTATGAAAATATATGTATTAGCTAGATGATATAGTCATGCGGAGGGAAAAACTGGTCTTATTATAGGGTATTTAAAACTCAGGAGGTATACTAAGAGCAAGTACTAGCATTAAGAATCCACCCAACCTGGAAAAGACTGGTACCTGTGCTTTAACTACTGTGATTAGAATAATCAATTCAAGCTTATACCTAATATTTGGGGGACTGGGGTCACAGTCTTCAGTTTAGAAAGGGAGGGAGAAATAAAAACTGAATAAAACAATACTTAGTGAAAAATATGGCAGAAAGTTTTATTTTGGATAAATTACTTGCACTTAAAAATGTGGTTCTAGTTTTGATAAAGCCTGACCAATGAGAAACTTGTTCAAGTTACTGTGGAGTGGCCTTAATGCTGTAAATAATCCTGTTGGCCAAGTCCCAGTACTGTGCAGATGAGAAAAGGATGCAGGAAATTCTGTTGTTTACACATGTGTCTGTAACACTGAGAAGCAAGAGGAGCCCGGCAAATCCAGAGGGTAAGGGGTCTTAAGCTTGTGGGTTTACTGTTTAATTCTTGTATTTCTCTTCGGGGACAAAGTATGGGTTACTATCATGCTGATGGTAAGGAGGAAAATAATCTTAAATATCCAGCAAAAGTATTGAAGATCAGAAAACAGATAGTATTTGAAATATGTGGCTAAGTTAGAACTAGCTAGATTTTTCTCTTCTGTCCTTTTCATTGCTATTGGGTAGTACTAATTCTAACACCCCATTAAACATAGCTTGTTTTTCAGATGTAGTAAGATCTTTATTTACCATCACCAGGTAAGTTTTCAAAATTTTCAAAGTGGTAGTTTATTAAATGAGTATTTCTTATTTTTTATTTAGAAATTAGTATAAATGCAGAAAGTTGAAAGTTTATACTGTTTCAATACTGAAAACTTTTTTTAAATCACTATGTGAAATGCATCTGCAATAGGATAAACTGGTAAAGCTTTGGTAAATTTTAATCATTATTGGTATTATGAACAGAAGTGTCATGAGAGTAGTTACAAGTTTGCAGCAGTTCATATTGTAGTTTTTTTGTTAGAAAGCAGTGTTTTCACAGTGTTTCTATTTCCATAAATTCCACTAATGAGTTGTATAATCGTAACTTGCTTCAGAAAATATCTGGTGATAGGATAAGAAAAAAGTGTGTTCTTATAGCTATACAATATTATTCTAATGCAATGAAATATTATTTATTGATACTATGATTTGTTGATGCTGGAGAAAGATATTTAGTTTGTCAGTATTTGAAAGGCAAATATCCCAGATGATATGAGACTGTATGGATGATCCATCACCAATGAGAACCAAGGGCCAAATGTCAAAAGTAATATTGATGAGTTTAATAAGTATATTTAACAAATGCTACTAACAGACCTCCTATGGACTATCGAGATAGCTGGATTTTGTGTGTCTTGGTTGTAATAATCAGTGAGAACTGTGTTGTGAAGCAAACTTTGCTATGAATAATCCGATTGCTAGAAGCCTAGTTTTTGGTTTAGATTACCTATGTTAGAAAATTTACTTCTTTTTTTTTTTTTTTTTTTTTTGAGTTTCTGAATGCAATTCCTTGCATAGTATAATGAAGATAAAAGGATTTTTATCATATGTTGGGTATCATTAATAGAACTAGTCATATTGCTCTGTCATGAAACCTCCTGGAGAATTCTACAAAATCTTAGTGAAAAATGTGAAATAAGACGTCTGTCATTTTTATGTATTTGCATGTAGCCGGTTTTGAATTGAGGCCACTCTTTCACCTTAAATATAAGGTTTTAATGTTAACTTCATGTAGATCTGAGAAATAAATCATTAGAACATGAATACTCTAAAGCAGCTGGTAATGAACAGACTTGAAATGCTGTGATTGACTTTAGCACCAAGACGGGTAGATCTTGGAATCATTTAAAGTGTACAAATTTGATATTCTACTAGTTGACTCTTCTGTGGATTGAAGAGACTAGCAAACGTTACCCACAATTATAATTCCATATTGATAACCATTATTCCATTAGAATCTGCTAAATTTAACAAACAGAAAAGTAAAATTTTATGTTTCAAATTGCTTTTCATAAAGCATTCAGAATAAATAAACATGTCTACTACCACTTTTATTAAACAAGTTTTGTTTTACCCTTTTCCTCTGAAGTATAATTGGCAAGAACATATGGACATTTAAGGCAGTATTCTGTCAGGAAAAACTACTAGTGCAAATTTTAATTCAACTAGCTATATTTATGTAGCCTATGAAATATTCTTACAATGAAGTATATGCTATTTTTATTTAAATACTGCTTTCTATTTCTTTTTTTGCCTTTTTTTCTATATCAAATACTTATACCAATTGCTAATAAATGAAGAAGCCACTACAATAATGCAGCTACAGAAAAAAGTATAAGCAGAATTCCAAGGGAAAAGCAATTTTAACATTGACATTCAGGCTACATTAATTGGATCTGTAAACAGGCATATGTAGCATGTTTTCTGAAGTGCATACTACAGCTTTTCATTGTTGGGCTTGATTTTGTCCACTTCAAAAACTGTAAACAACCCACTGAATGCTCCAGCATCAAGAAAAGGAATATAGGGCACCATGGTGCATGCAAGCTTTCCAGGCTGCTGAGTAGACATTCCTGCTGTCCATCACTAACAGTTTTGTCAAGGTATTAAAATATATAAAAAAAAAAGGTCACACAAGCATGAACTTTCCTGTTCCAAGGGTCCTTGTTTGTGCAATGCAAGGTACTTCAGAGAGAGACATGAAATTTGGCTCCTTAGAGGAGGTAGGAAACAATTCCTTCTATGCCATTTATATACATGTGAAAGGTGCTGTTTCTAATGTCATTATTGTTACTTTAATTGAGAAGACTGTGGGTGTGGTTATGGTGCATTGTGAACTCCATAAACATGATCTATCTTATAAGTAGTCGCCAGTGAGTCTAAAGGCAATTACCTTTCTATGATGGAGGTATCCCAAGCAAACTGCATTTGGAAGCAGCAGTTTTAGGGGAATTCCTATGGAAAACAGATAAGTACTTTATTTGCATTTATATTAAAATATATTTTGGTAAAATGGAGAAAAGGGAAGAAAGAATAACAACAAATCTTTGAGTAATATCGAAATCCTCAATTTAATTTTCTGTGTTTTGTTTTCCTAATGTGGATTGATGTATAACTTGTTTTCTTAGAAATTCTCTGTGTCCATCCTCTTTAATGACTGTCTGTTCTTTAGCTTCCTTGTTCCTACTTTTCACTTCTTTCTCAGCTTTGAATATTCCACTGTACTTAACTCAGTAAGTTACAATGGTAAATGAAAACTGAACATTAATCTCACAATTTTGTAAGGCCTGCTTTAATTTACAAGATTTTTCCTGCATTCCCAAAATAGGAGATCTTTATTGCAGTTACAATTATGTCTGGTAACTATATAACTGATAAAATAGGTAAAATGGCTTCTAAACAATACTTTTATTGTTATTAATAGTCCGTTCCATTTGTAGGGACCCTTACTGGGCTTTTCTTTTCCAAGCTGTTAGAAAAACCTTCCCCCCCCCCCCCCCCATCTTTCAATAAGGTATTAACAGGATTGTACAACAGAGATTTACTTTTTGTTTAACTGACATCACATGAGGGTGCATCTATATATATAAACTACATTATCTTGGTATTAATTTCTTGTTAAGACTGCCAGAAACCATATTCTGCATTCCTTTGGAAAAGCAGGTTTCTAATCAAAGGACACTTTTGCTCCTATTCCCTTTGTAGTCCATACAATAATCTTTCATTGACTGGTTTATTGTGAAAATGATCTTCCTTGAACAGCTTGATTATCTGCTCATGCTGATTTGAGTAATCTAGGACTGATTTACACTGGGTTAAATGGGACAGGTTTTATGCCAAATCCATTCTTATTTAATGTCAATCACATTACTAGAGGAATACCAGGGAAGAAGTTCCATAAAAGCTCTTATTTTGATTATTTTTTTTAAATGTATTTTCAGTTGACTTGAAGGTTTCTCCATAAATTTTGTAGGTATCTGTGTTGGAAAAAGAATGCCGACTTCCCTTCTGTCTGAAGGACAATCTTCAAAAGAAAGTATGCTGAGTAACTGTTACTTATATAATTAATTTCTTATCTTCTGGTGGGACTACTCATTGACCTGCTGTGGGCACTGAGAGAATAAATAGAGGTGCTTCTCTATTCATTTAAGTGATGTCTAGGATGCAAAACATGATACTCTGTGGATTATTTTGTGACAAATCTAGTAACTGTAGAACCATGGCTTATGTGACAATATGAATTTTTTCTTAAGTACATTTGCCTCAAAGAAGACTCAATGGAGTTGGAGTAATCACAGGACGCTATCTTAGAGCATTAAATACCACAAAGGACTCCTTGAACAGTTGAAAGACATAAGATGGTGTTTAAATACTAAAATGGTTAAGGACAAGTAAGAATAATTACATATAAATGTCCAAGAAGTAATTTTTTTAAAGAATATTCTTTAAAGACTTAATTATAGAAGAAATGACTTCTAAAACTATTCTAATAAAACTGAGCACATCTCTGCAAAGCAGAGTTGTTAATTCTGATACAACTATATCAAAGTAGTTGAACAAGCTAAAGGGACAGGCTCTGATCCAGAGAAAACAAAATATTCATGAGCATTCTTACTTGTCTACTTATGTGGGTGGGAAAATCACTTGTTTCCAGGTTAACTCTGAGTAGTGTTTTGAAGAAAAATTGTTTTGTGTCCTAATAAGCATTGGTGTGAAACAATGCATCGGATACCTGTGATTAATTTTCCCCATTCCCAGTGTTATGAAATTGCTTGTGAAAGTAGGTCATGTTTTGAATAGAAAAAATGATGTCAACTATAATGACAATATCTCGTATCATAAAGCATATGATTTTAAGATATTGGCAAGAATTTTAAAAAAATTGAAGAATTTCTCAGACTATATGCAGGGATTAAAAACTTAACTTTTTCAGGGATGTGCCTTTACATCTTCACATACTGAAAACAAACAAAAAAAGAAACCCCCCTCAGTGTTGTTTTGTTAGTGCGCAAAACCAGCCTGTAAAAGAAAGTGAAGCTATCCAGCTCAAAGTCACTTTCCACCTGAGTAACACAAAAAGTTGTTAGAAATGTGGTATAAACTATAGAAGATAAACCTGTGATGATAGTATACATTTAAGTGACCTCTGCTGCTTGGATGGACAGGTTTTAGCATTGTGTCTGACCTAATTAGTGTTCAGTAAAGTGCTCTTCAGAATGGTTAAAGAAGTCCATCTTCAGTTGCCTTTTTCAACTTCCTTTTAAAATTGAAAGGAGCCCAGCTGGCCTAATCTATAGTCCAATCTGAAAAATGGAGGCGGGGGAACCACAAACCCAAACAAAAACACAGATCTTTGAAGTCCTCAGTGCCATTTGGGAGTAGCTGAACATCTTAAATTTTGGCTGTATCCAAAAAGAACTCTACAGAGGTGCTCACAAAGAGATTAATTTGGCTTTAAAAATAAATAAATAAATAAAACATTAAAAAGTAGTAGAATGCTAATGTTAGCAATGGCTGGGAAAGGAACCTAACCATTGAGAACCTGACATGATACAATGGTTTTTGGTCTGAATAGTGTACTGTAAGCTTATTTGCAAGTAAGCTTTAAATATATATGTTTCAGATATCTTAAATTGATTAACAAACAGCCTGGATGAAAATGAACAGCTGAATGAAATGTTTTTAGTTTTCTTTTCTTCTTTGACTTTAACTTACAACTGGCTTTAATGCTTGCAAATTTTAAGACTTCTAAAACCAATTATGACTGACATACTCAAAGGCAGATCTAACCTTGTGGATGATGTATGTCTTGGTTATTATTCCCATACATTTTCAGAGTCTTCCCTCTTTCTGGAAAGTTCAGAGCAAAGCCATGAAAGATATTTTTTGTCATGTCAAAGGGCTGTCTGTCAGTGTAAGCAAAATAGTGCATGTGTGTACTGGCTGAGCTGCGTATCCTGTATTAACACACTGACAACTGATTGTGTGGAGTCTTTTGAGATTCTCTGTTATTGACTGACAACTGGTGTCTGTCACAACTGAGCTGAGCAACCTGCTACCTGCTTAGCCTACTCATCTCCAATAAAGGGGCTGTGACACCTTTAGCACTGCTGTTCATTTCAATGTGGGGTAAAAAATGTTTGTCACATTAAATACTCACTGAAACTAACTTACTCTGCTTTCTGTGCAAACAGAAGAGGAAGACCTATGCACTTGATTATTCTTTGCCTCAGCTGTGCAACTGCTGAAAAAAAAAATCGAAACCACTTTAATGGGATTAAGAGCAAATATCGTTGTGTCTGAAGAACAAGATGCCTATGTGTTTTCATAAATTGCACAGTGTTCATTTGCATCTTTAGCCATAATTGACTGAACCAATATTAACTAATGTGAACCCTATTACTCCGAAACAATTACCTGCTTCAAGTTTGAGAACAGATTACTATTGTTCTAAAAAAATATCTCTATGCTATTCAGGAGATGCCTATTAGATCAGACTGTTAACTGATATGAATTCATTTGTATGAATTACCTTTGCTTAGTTTAAATACATGCTGAATTTGGCATGAATTGAAGTTGTTATTCAGATTATTATTCATAGCCTGTCTTTCCTAACAATCATACAGAGCATCATTCAGACAATAAAGGTATTTCATGGTAGATTACCAATCTCCACATAGAATCAACGACATCAGATTAGAACTCTGGTGAGTCAGCTACTTGCTTAGTCTAGAAGTTTACACTGGGTTTTGTAGAACTGTTTGTAAGTAGGTTACCCTGAAAAGATCTAAAACTTTGACAGTTCACTTACCCTAATTACCTAGGAAGTTGACTTTGCCTCTTTTCTTCTTGATCATATCCTAATAAAAACTGATAGGCAACCTCAAAGGAGAGCTAGCCAAGCAAACTTGTGTTTCAAAAGCTACAGTTAGTTAGTTAAATTGGGTTAAGCTTGTCTTGGCTTCTGCTTAATACTTAGTTCTGTTGGAGATTGTCTGGGAATGTTGTACATTTCACACTTGCTCTCCCCGCCCCCTGCATGATCTGGTTAAACAACTTCTTTTTTCAAGTGCAGTGGCTGAGAAATGAGTATTAGTTTTACAGACTCAAATGTATTAAAAATTATGGTTGATATTTTGTGAAGGTTTGTAATCAAAACATTCTTGGGGAAATGAAGTTACTGTAAATTATATTTAAAGCAGTACTTCAGAGCTGCTTTTGGCCTTATGGGTTGTAAATGACAACATCTGTATGTACAAATATTTATGTTACCTATATTTAACCCCAAGGATTTGAATACAGCTTCAAATACATGTGAAGAAACATCAGCTTGTCAATGTAAAAGATCTTGGAAGATACTGCAATGATATGAAATGACTTGTGTTAACCGTTAGACCTAAATCACAATGAGTATATAATACTGATTCTTATCTTGAAGAAGTAGTATCCAAACTGCTTAGAGTTTATTGAAAGTGGCAGCCAAAAAAGGAGAAGAAGAAGAAAAAAAAAGAGTAGAATGTTTAGTCTTTAAATTTATTGTAATCTGTGACTACCTTCCAAGTTGTCATCTTTATGAATGTATATGTTTACAGAGTATGTATATAACCTGTATAATATTATATAAAATATATTCATGTGTTTAAAAAGAAATTGAAACAGTGAAGAGAATTTTACTTTAAAATGGAGATTTAGACACGGGGAGAAAATGGTAAAAGGAAAAGCAGTATATAGGACCACAGAGAAGTGGACCAAGTTCTCTTCTGGTAGACCCTTTCACAAACAGAATTACAGCATTTCATTTTGAGCAGGAACTTCTAAGACCACAATTGGCAAAACAATGTAAGACATGCTGTGAAAGAATTCTTGTCCTTAGTTACAGCTTCTAATTGTTGGCACCTTATGTCTTACTGTAATTTAAAAGACCAAAATCTCTTTTACCTAGGGGTGCTTTTATTCTGTGGAAAATAAAAAAAAAAAGCTCTGTTCTTAAAAGCTTTTAGCCATGCTGGTTTGACTGCTGCTGTGGTCAAATTCTCCTATTGGCACAGAAGATTTCCACTGTAGTTTACAGAAGCTATTCACACATTGAGAGAAATATATTATCTCATGGTTACAGGAATCACAGTAAAGTTAATAGTTTCAATAAAAGCATCAGCCCAAATATGAAATTTTGTGGAACTTTATGGAGTATTAAATATTTCCTGCAAGTTGCTAATTGTTGCTGTTACAGATATATCTGTTTCTGGATTATTTCCACCTGTGCTTGGAATTGACTTTCAGCCTGGGAAGTATCTGGGAATGCTTGATTTTTCTTGTGCACTGCTTTTTTCACACACAGTGCTCTGCATAGTCACAGTTTCTGTTGGCAGAACAGGTTTATGGGGATAAAGTCAAGGTTTATACACATTCTTCCTTTTTCTTTTTTCTTGTGCCTTACAGCTGTGCCTTTCCACATCGCTGTATCAGTGCCCACCCCATAGTGGAAATAAGACTATTCGTTTGCTTCTAATTCAATTAGCTTAGAAAGTGATGAAGAGAGACAGAAGAAAATTGTGTGGCATCTTATCTCTATAAGAAGCCAAGTGCATCCCTGAGAATAGTAATTATTAGGCATGCACCATAGATCTTTTCTCAGAAAGGAAGAGAAATATCTAAAGATGAAAAAGGCTAATCTTTCATAGGGATTTGTCTTCCAGATTTTAACAATCTGGCTACCCCTCCTCCACAAGAAAAAGTAAGTTATGTGAAATATAATGTAACAGTCCTTATTTTCAGAGTAGTTCTGTACTGTGGTATTTATTTGGATTTAACTTTCTTAAAATTTTTCTCATACTTAACTAATTAAATCTCTGGTTTTGCATATATCCAGTGTTTGTCTTGCTAGGTGCTGCTTAGTTCTAAATTAGCCAAGTATTAAATTGTTCCAAACTTCAAATACTTAAAGTCATTTACAGATTCAAGCGTTGTCTGGTGTGTGAGGAGTAGATGTACTTTTGAGTGTCTCTTGCTTTCTGCAAACTTAATTTAAGAACAAACCTTTTCTTTGTATATCAGCATTTCTATTCTATCTCCTGGAAACAAGCAGAGACTTGCGATAAATCAAGTAGAAAAGTTACCCAGTTGAATTGTATGTTGTTAATATGCAATCAGGTTTCATATCTCAAAATATTTTAAAACTGCATTTCTTTCTAGAATATTTGTGTTTGATGCATGGATGAGAGTGTGTAGACCGTGGTATCTATTACAGAAACAATATAAATATAATTCCATAAAATGATCCAGTTCTTAGCAAATTAGATATTTTCAGGAGTGGATTGTAGCAGTCTTAAATATGTAAGCATTAACTGTAGCATGCTTTGTGGCTTTTTTATTTGGTTTTGTGTTGTTTTTTAGTTTGGAATGGAAGCAAGAAAATTCCAAGAAAACACGTTACTCCCCTTGAACCATAAGATAAATTGGCAGGTGTTTTGAAGCAGATAGTCTGGGTTTACCTTTAAATCGTTATAGAGAAAATGGATTAAATGGGAATGTAATTAAGAGAAAATCTTTCCCATATGTCACTGAATTCTTAAGGAGACACAATGTGTTTATTTTTTCTGTAACTGTGTGAGGGAATTCTGATGCTAACATGTATAATAGAATATCAAGATTTTGCTATTTAGAAGTATGTAAATAACAAATCATTACTTATAATATGCAACATTGAAAACAAAATGCCTCCCCCACCCCCAATCTGCTGGTGTTTTTTAAAAGTTCAAGAATAAAGTTGGCTAGAACAGAGTCCTGGAGCATGAATATGTTCACATGAAAATCAATAACTCAAGGCATTCCTATAGTCTTCCTATTAAATGTTATTTACATTCTAAAATTACTTGATTTTTAAAAAGAAATTAGCTGGAAGAGTTGCAGAAGTAAAAAAATGTGGATATACCATATGGTTCTTGACAACAATGCAGAACTGCTGCTTCTAAGGCAATGTTGTCACACAACGGGCCTATTATGACAGTTCTCTCTACTTACATGGTGTTTTGTGAACCATTTGGCTAAAAGTTACATATTCAGAGGTTCAAAATTTGTGGTCTTGATTTCCCCCCTCCCCCCTCCTGTTTCCTGGCTGTTATGGTAATGTTATTAAAACTGGGAGAAACAGGCAAGCACAGCTTCTCAGAAATAGCACTGCTCGGAGAATGATGGAACGGCTGAGGTTAGAGTGGACCTCTAGAGATCATAGAATCCAGCCCCCCTACTCAGAGCAGATTACTCAGGACTTCTGTATAGCATGCATTTGTTTCAAAAGAACTGCTGTTAGACTAGAGATTTTATTTTCTCTAAAATGGGCAGGACCACTTCCACTTGGAATTGTAAATCTTATTTCAAAGGATTGGAGTAGGTTATGGGGAAAGATAGCAAATGAGGATAAAATGGCAATGTGACTGGTGTGGCCAGCCTGAGGGCTTACTTAATGTTTCTTTTCATGAAGTTATAAATTATATATATATATACACACATATAAAATTTTACCCTACATATCTTCATGTGAATTCTGAAAACCTTCAGGAGAAGCAAACTACTATTAACAATAGAAAGAATTCCTCCTCTCGAGTCAGAGAATTTTTGTTTCTTACCATGAATACTGGAATACTGAGGAGCACTATACTTTATATTGTTGTACAGTGTAAAATGCTTATTTCAGCCTTACAGCGATTGGTTTATTTTCCTTTGGTTTTTGGATAATCCTGTCTTGCTTCTGACTAAATCAGAAAAAGATTCAGCTATTTCCCAAGTACTCCTTTCACTTAAATCCCTCTGTGGTTTATAGCCTTTCAGTCACTATCTTTAATGTGCTTATCCTTTAACTTTTCTCCTGGGAATTTAGCTATACATGGACTGCTAATATAGCAATACACTTTCTGAGGGTACTTCAGAAACACCTTGTCTGTCACAATATTTTATATGGTAGTAAAATGTAATTTTCCCTGCAGAGCTACCATTTTCCTGAAGTTACTTTCTGGTTTTGAACTTTTTTAGGCTTGATAGAGTAGTTAACAAAATTTGTTTCTGTTTTTTTTCAGTAGAAGGCCAAGCTGAAACTTGGGTCTCTCTTTTTTTTTTTTTTTTTTTTTTTTCCTTCTCTCTCTCTGTCATATTATTCCCTCTCGTCATCTAGTGGTGATCAACTTGGAAGTGGGATCTGACTCCAGTTTTGCACAGTTTCTACTAACAAGTACGTACTTACATTTGGTCCTACTCCTTTTACTGCCTCTGGAATTTTTTTAACCCCTCCTGAGATTAAATTTATCAATTTATTTTCAAGGCAAAGGTGTTTATACCATGAGGAAGTAATGAGGAAAATAGTGATATTCAGTTTTCCCAAGACTTTATATTTGGCCAGACCTATAGGAAATGTATGAGACTTTACTCAGTACTTCTGTCTTTACTCCTTCTCAGCCAGTCTAAATATTTTGGGTATATTTTCCCTCAGTTTTATCTTTAGTGTTGATATTGGGGGGTTTTGGTTGTGGGTTATTTTTGGTTTTTTTTTTTCGGGGGAGGGGGAGAGGTGATAAAACATTGAGTTTTAATCCTGTCCTTCAAGAACTTCAAAAATTAAGGAAATTTGAAATTAAGGTTTAGGCCTGACATTGTCTTATACTTCTAAAGTTTAGGCTGAGGGTAGGTTACAGAAGGAAGATGAGGTTGCATAATTTTTATCTTATGTGTCAGGACATTAATGAATTGTGTCAGTGATTTCGTTTGATCTCAAAGACACACTTCACAAACCATACTTTCTAAATTGATGTGGTGAGAAAACCTGTTTCTTTCAGGTACTTTACGGATTTCATAACTGGACAAAAAAAACCCCAACAAACTTACAAACCCACAAACGTTTCTCTTTGTGAAGAGAAACATAACTTTATATTTTATGGCTTTCATAGCAGGAGTGCTTTTAGTTACTGGACATAAGTAGTAAATAAAGCAGGTTTTGGAAATAAATTAGATTTGTATTGATATTTTGATATTGGAAGGAATGTAGCTAAAGAAGTGTAAGCACGGAAGAAAAATGATAATGTAACTCCTAACAGGAAGTAAATAATTTGCATTGTTTATTTCTTCAGGACATTTTTTGGCTGATTTTTAGTGATGACACATGTAAGGAATATAAAGTTTGGAAACAACATAAACAACTTCAATATTAAACCATATGGTATATTTTTTTGTGTTTTATAGCTGTAGAAAAAAAACCCAGAATGCTCATTGGCTGTGCACTGAAAAGTCTTGAAATCACCATCTTCTAATTTTCAGTTCTAAAATGCCAATTTTCTTGACTTGCTAACAGAGATCATGATCAGACCCAGACTGTGGAAGTATGATAATCTACATATGTTGTTATGGTCTGTTTGAATCTCTCAAATTTACAGCACAATGCACTCTGTAAATTAAACTTTATTTTATGAGCTCATTTAAAAAACAAAACAAAACAAAAAACAAACCCAAAAACCCCTCCCCTCCAAAAAAATCCTGCGCCCCTCCCCCAAACATATAAAGACATCAAACAATGGCTGAATCATCTTTATACAGACTAGTCCAACACGTGAATTCACTAATTCTTTATTTCATTAATTCACGAACTCTCTAACTCACAAGTTCTCTAATTTGTAACTTGTCTAAGAAAAATAGTTACTGAGCTGTTGGTGAGTGTGGTCATTCTTAATCCTCCAACATGGTGTGGGTGTCCCCTGTATCGCAGTGGCAAGCACGAAAGCCTCAACAGTCTGGCTGCTGTTGGATCTGCTTCAAAAGCTTTAGGGGTAAGCTGAGGTATTTAAACTTTTCAGCTCAGAAGTTTGGTCTATAGTATTTCTATGAGTGAGCGGAGTGGATTCTGAAGAAACTGCCAGGCAGTTACTTTGCAAAGATGCAGAAGGTGATGGCTGCAGGTGACATCGGCCCCTATCTCTGCCTGTCCACTCTGTCCTATGTACGTGTTGCTCTCACTTTGACCTAATGGTGCTGCTCCCAGCATACATCAGGCTTTAGCATGAGCTGTGTGTTCATTGTTATCGTATTTTTACTTTTCTTTCCTCTAAACATTTTCCAGGTCATTCTGGTTACCCTAGCTTCAGTTTCTCCTCATACTGACAACTTGTTTGCTAGGGTTTCAGTATCAAATTAATTCAGTTCTTATACCAATTTCACCCAAAAGAGTTTGAACAATATCTCTTTTAGTTCTATGTCCTATTGGTCTATAACTTTGTAGCCACAAGTCATAGAGATGGTCACTATAATCAGTACAAGTCTTATTCCATGCAGGAGTGTATATATCAGTTAAGTTCAAAAGTACATTCATTGTCATTAATTTTGAAGCTATAATCATAGGCTCTTGTCCATCATGCAATTGCATTAATTGAAGGGTACTTTTATTAAGAAGTTGCCTGGATTGTTTTTTAAGATACACAATCAGGAACGAATGGTATCTTAATTTTGTCCTTTTACTTGCCCAGTGATTATTAGGAGTGTTTATGAAAAAATTGCCATGTGTCATTTTCTCATTGTGTACAGTTAGTGTAAGTATTGTGGGCCACTAGTATATGACTAGCTGCCTTACGTGTCTGTAGTACGCATTTCACTCTGTCACAACCCTGTACAGCTTCACATCTAGTGATACCACAAATAGTTACATTCAGGTTAACTTCAGATCTTAGGGTTAATGTAACATTATCACCTAATGTCAGTACTTGTCCTTGTGGTATTACAGATGGCATTAGGCCTGTAACTAGTTTTAAAGGTGGGTTATGACTGATCTGCAATACTTGAGTTGTTCCATGGGCGATGTTAAAAGGCAGAACCTGTTAGGGACAAGTTTTGGGTATGTGTTCCAGTTATCAGTGTTGCTATGGTGATGTGGTAAGCCCACATATTCTGCAAAAGAAGACACTCAGGTCTTGGACATAATCCAAACCTCAGTTATTGTTAACTCATTCCCTTTAGTGTCTACAGCATCCTGTATTCCTTTTTTTCATTGTAAAAGGAGAGTCACCCAGATAACCCCTGAGGTGGATGTTTAACTGCAATCTCATTTTATGGACTTCAGGAGGGTTTTACTTTCATTTTAACAGGGATTTGGGCAGCTACTCATGAATCCCTTATCTTTGGTACTTCCCATGGGGGTTTGTCCTTTGTGTAGCCAACTTGCAAGTTCTCACAGATAGGATCCCCACTTAGAGTATTAATAGATTCACTCTTGTGTAGCTGCTGGTTTAGTAATCTATTCCATCAGTCTACCGTTCCTTTACTTTGAGGTTGATACAGTGGGTGGAAAATCCATTGTACAACATTTGAACCACACCAAGCTTGTACTACTTTATTCTTAAAATTTTATCCATTATAAGATTGTATTTCTCTGGATAAGGGAAAAGTAGCAAACCACTGGCTTAAAGAAGCAACAGTTGTGAGACCAGTAGTAACTTAGGGTGCGCATTCCCTATACCACTATTTCTACTCCTGTAAGGATGTCTTTCCACTCTCCAGGTGTGCATTCTAAGGGATCAGTATAATCTACATGCAAAGTTTCCCAAATTAGTTTACCTTCCCTGAAGCTGGTAAAATGATGGTGATGTGCTGTACCATTGTTTGTCAAAAATGGCATGAATCTACCATGTGTTTTGCCAGAGCTTTTGCCACCATGCATCCTCTCCTCACAGCCTGTTGAAATAAATCATATGTTCCAGTGTGTCCACGCCATCCCGGTAACCAGGTACTCATTCTGCCTCAGAGTTTTGTGCTACTTTTATTCTAGCCAAATGATGATCTACCTGACTCTGTGTTGCCTCAGGATTTTTAGGGTTTTGGTGACTAGATACATGTTCTGTGGATGTGTTCTTAGATTGAGATATATCACAAATCATTTTCCAGTGTGGTGGTCTTTCCCCCATGCGTTTCTACTATTTACTTGCCAATATTTTTTCCTGATTCTCTAGCCACCGGGTGGAACCCCTAAGGGTTACTAGTTAAAATCAGTTTTACAATAGAAATAGGCACCCATAATTTGATGTCCTTTTCTCCACTTGATGGCTTGGTAGTTAGCAGCCCCTTGTAAACAGTCTTCAGGGAGCTTTCAGTAAAGAGTTTTCAGGGAGTGGCAGTCAGTCATTCTTCCCATAATGTGCTCATCACCCGTGCCCATCTTCACTAAGCCTTCTTCCTTTATAGGATGTTTTGGGTTTGTGTGGCGGGGTTTTGGTAGCTGGGGAGTGCCCGCAGGGCCGGCTCCTGTGAGAAGCTGCCGGAAGCTTCCCCGGCTCCAAGTCGGACCCGCCGCTGGCCCAGGCCGAGTCCGTCAGCGACGGCGGTAGCGCCTCTGGGAGAACAGATTTCAGAAGGGGAACCTGCAGCGGGGGAGGAGGTTGGAAAGTGAGAGGAACCCCTCTGCAGATTAGAAGGTCAGTGAAGAAGGAGGGGGAGGAGGAGCGGGGGAGGAGGGGATGCCCTTGCAGCTTATGGAGGTGAGCGGGGGAGCAGATGCCCACCTGCAGTCTGTGGAGGACCCCACACCAGAGCAGGTGAATGCCCCCGAAGATGGCTGTGACTCCTTGGGAAAGCCCACACTAGAGCAGCCTTTGACTGAAGGACTGCAGCCCATGGAAAGCACCCATGCTGGAGAAGTTCATGAAGGACTGTCTCCTGTGGGAGGGACCCCACGCTGGAGCAGTGGATGAGCAAGGAGTCCTCCCCCTGAGGAGGAAAGAGCAGCAGAGACAACATGTGGGCATGGATGATGGTTGCACTTGATGATCTTGAAGGTCTTTTTGCACCTAAATGATTCTATGATTCTATGTGATGAACTGACCCCAACCCCCATTCTTCGTCACCCTGCACCGCTGGGGGGAAGGAGGGAGAGAAAACTGGGAGTGGAGTTGAGCTGGGAAGGAGGGAGGGGTGGGGGGAAGAGGTTTTTAATATTTGATTTTATTTCTCATTAACCTACTCTGATTTCATTGGCAATAAATTAATTTTTTTTTTTTTCCCCTAAGCTGAGCCTGTCTTTTGCCTGTGACTATAAGCAGTGAGTGATCCCTCCCTGTCCTTGTTTCAACCCATGAGCATTTCTTTATATTTTCTCCTCCCCATCCCACCGGGGGGGGGGAGCAGTGAGCGAGAGCCTTTGTGGTACTTTGTTACCAGCTGGGCTTAAACCAGGACATAGGGGTTTGCTGATTGAAAAAGTAGCTGCAGCAATATGGGAAGTTCTGACTTTCCAGTAGCACTTACAAAAGTGCTTACCAAAAAATTGTTCATTTTGTCCTATTACATTGGTAGATTATACAAAAGAAGAATTAACTGGCTTAATCTGAAGCAGATATTTTCTGTAAAGACATAGAATCCCTTTAAAAAAAAAAAAGTTTGGCTGAGGTCCTCATAATTAAGAGGCATGTAAGTAAGGATTAAGTCATGCAGTTAGTAAAAGGGTGTTGAAATATTATGCTCAAGTTGCTGACCTAGCTACCGAACTCACTGAAAAAAACGAGTTCAGTCAGCAGGTATTAACATGGGGGAAGTGTAGTAATTCTCTCCTGGTGATTTAGTTAATTGTGCCAGCAAGGGTTAATACATTTTTCTTTGCCCATAACAATTATAGCCTGCAATAATAAATCAAGAGCTTTTCTTTTTCTTACTAGTGTTTGTGACCATTAGGTAAATAAGTAAAGGTTACAATGTAATGAAATGTGGTTCAGACCAATATTCCTTGTAGTGTTTGCCAAATGTTTGCACCTGTTTTTTTTCTCTGAGAACTGTCAATTCTCCCTCTCATACTGTCTCCACCTGCCTCACGATACAATGAATATTGCTTCCTATATTTTGTGCATACTTACTTTAGATTATTTAGTTAAGAAAAGCTACTCTTAAAGAGATTCTGTGTTCGTTCTCATTCCTGAATTGTAAAGAGTGGAACTATCAGAAGGTTTCACTGGACAGAAAATCCCCACTTTCATACAGTTTTCTAACTTTATCTTATCTTTCCTTCCAATTATCTATTAGGTAATTATGCTCACAGAGCTCCATATGCTGTGAAAGCTAGTCTGCTGCTGCAAACTCAAGCTAGCAAATTTAAAACTAGCTGCAGACAGTGGGGGTTTTTTGTCAATTTTCAGACTTGTGAAATTTCTGTTGTTTAGAGGTCTGTGTCGAACAATATTAACACATAGCTTTCTTCTAAGGTGTATGTCAAAGATAACTAAGAGAAATTATTCTTATTCCTCCCTGGAACAGATTGGCAATGCTTTATAGATGAGAGTTTTCAAATTTCAGGGTAGATCTGTGATGTTTTACAGTGAATTACTTTTCTATGTCTAGCTGGGAATGCTGCATCTGTTTAATCTGATTATTTCGCTAGTTTTACTAAGAGGTAAAACTAAATAGTCAAGAACATGCAGATGCATGTGTGAGAAAGGGGAGGCTATCTTTTTAGCAGCAGTGGATTTGTGCTGGGTTACACTGGTCATAAAAGTACAGCAATTGTGCAAAGCAGAAAATCCTGCTTTCATTAATGCCAATGGGAAAACACCCTTTTACTTCAGTTAAACCAGGGCTGTATGCAGAAGACCTGTGTATGTTTCACTATAAAATGAAATGGAAATTCAACAAAGTAAAAACAGTAGTGTGATTAATGTTTTTCTTGAGGTTGTTATTAAATTAATAAAATCAGAATAAGTCATGAATCATGCTTCCCACATTCTACATACTCATGTTGTCTCTTGTGTTAAAAGTAATGTTAAATTATAAGGTATTTATAGTGAGCACCTTGCTCACTGAACAAAAAAATAATCTAAAAGACTTCAAAGAAACATAGCATTTTTGTACACTTTACTTGTTTTTAGTAAGTGATAAAACTGCTAAGATAAATTGCATGGAAAAATATCCCATGGATGAAGTAGAGCTCTGAAAAGCCTTCAGTGAATCATGGGCTCTAGTTAGCTTTCATTCTTGTTATTTTTGAGAATTTGGCTTCACTCCTTCCTTTGTGCTTCCATGCTATTTGATTGTCTGCATTGTGTACAAAGGGGACAGAGTGACACAATCTGGCTGCAAGCAATGAAATTTTTGTGCATATAGCAGGGTGAAAACAGACTACCTGACCGAAGAAAGTTTGCATGGATTTCTACATAGTGAAACACACAGATATTTCAAAGATGTATTTTCAGTAAAACAATTATGGATTCAGGTGTGAACCCTTCAGTGCTGTCCTTCTATTTGCAAAGAAAACCATTTGCACACCTAGCAGTAACAACATTTCATTCTTTGAGCAGTGCTTCTCAATAACTGTTTCAAACAGTAAATTATCCTCATTTTACAGGTGGAAATGTAAGCATGTATTGATGACTTGCTATTTGGCTTCTGCTAAAGAGGAGACCAAAGACAAGGTCTGTTGTGCTTGTCATTAACTTACTGTATCTATTTCATCAATGTTTAAGATTATTCATGGTCAGATATCAGTTAAATGATGTTTTTTACCAATATAAATATAATGTGTGTTCGTAGGTATCAGTTTGTCTTCAGGAAGTTACACTAGCTGCTGAACAAAAGTGCTGCTCAGTGGTGCAGTTCTAGCTGCTTTCCTTAAGGGTTTTTTGTTGTTGTTTTGTTTGTTTGTTTTTTTTTGTTTATTTTGCTTTGGTTCATTTTGGGTTTTTTGTTCTTCTTTTTTTTTCCTCCTAAGACATTATCCCACAGACTTGACAAGAATGTTCTCAGTTTATTCAACCTGTTCTACAAGTCCCTATTTATTTGACTTACATTTTAAGCACTAATAAGAAAAATTACAGGGATGATTCTACAAACCAGATCTTGAATGGTTTTGCAGGTTTTTATCATTTTGCAAATTGGTGGGGTTTTCTTCTTTTCAAATTAAGCGATTATATTAAAAAAAAAAATCCTCTTTGCTGAAGACCTTACTTGAAGATTAAAGAACAAATAATTCTTCAATAGTAAAAAAATCTCCTTTGACTATCTTCCAGTTTAAAAATGTCCTCTTTTCACCTGAAATAAGTTTAATTTAGAGGTCTATGGAAAAATCAAAACCTTGGGCAAGCATAATGTGTGTTATTAGGTGACATCTATAGTACTTTGTTGAAAGAAGTGTTTCAAAAATTTTTGAGAGCACTATGACTATTTAATGACACTTACCTATTACTTGATAGGAATTGTTATGTCTGTCTGTGCTGTACTTAAAGTATTACATAAAATGTATTTTAATAGCTATTTCTTGTTGATGAATCACATTTCTAAAACATCGACAGCCTTATTAACATTATCTCATTATTATAGCAGTAAAATAAACTACTGTTTGAGGTTATTCATATAATTTAATTGAGGGAAGATAAATTATTGTCTCTGTCTTTTTTAGGATTGAAATTAGATGATGAATCAAAACATGAATTTAGGCTCTCTTCAGAAACTAATGGAAGAGACGCAGCTTTCTGGGACCCAACCAAGACAACCTTATAAATTAGATGGAGATTGTCAACCAGGTGGCCATCTCTGTAATTTAAATCTGCCATCTCAAAGTTTCTACCCATATTCATCTCATTATCCATATATGCATATGAATTACAGCAGCGATTGGGAAATTTTTGAAGCAGTAAAAATTCGGGAACTGGAAGAAGTCAAAGACAGAGCAGCCCAAATGGAGAAGACCATGCGCTGGTGGTCTGATTGTACCGCTAACTGGAGGGAGAAATGGAGCAAAGTTAGAGGAGAAAGAAATAAAGCCCGAGAGGAAGCAAGACAATTGAGAATCAAATTAGACAGTGTTGTAAAAGAACTGAGTATGCTTAAAAAATTAAATCAAGATTTAGTGAATGAGAAGGAAAACTTGGAAAATGTACCTGCTTGGAAAACAGAATTCAGTTGCTCAGAAATATCTTCTATTAAAAAAGACCTAAACCAGTTAACATTTCTGGAGCAAGAACCTGTGAAAGAACTGAGCAAACCCAAGAAGATTCCTGGGGCAGAAGATATAAAGAAGGTAAAGAATGGGGAATTTTTTTTAGTTCATGAAAAAGTGGGAAATTATGGATGTGTATCTAGAAATGAGATTTTTCAAGGATTTTGACCAAAATACTACCTGATCCATTCAATAGCAAAAACACTTTTTTCACCCATCTAATATTCCTGATAGAGAGAAATACAGAAAACAATTCATATCCTTCAACTATAGCTAAACATTTAAGTAACAGAGGCAGACTATTATGTCCAATAACTTGGAGTATTGTTCTGACTCTGTCATATTTTAAAGTAACAGATTACCTCTGTTATCTGAATTCTCCATATTTTCTATACTACTTTTTTTTTTTTTTTTTTCCCACCTCCAAAAAAGCAACGTAGGTTCTTGGCTTCTAAAACAAAATAATTTAATTCTTCCTTAATGCAACTTCTAAGATCTGGGAAAAGTTAAGGCAAATTCTTCAGCAAAGTCGCAAGGGTTTTTTGTTGGTAAGGAAAGCAATTAAGCTGTTACACAGAAATAAACAATCAAGTATGGACATGGTTTAAAACAGCTCCTACTTCTATACAAAAGAACTAGTTACATTGATCAAAATGGAACTATTTCCTCATGTTTTACCAGTTTTAATTCTGTGCCTTGGCATGCATTAAATAGTCTTCATAGACAGCACCATATAAAAACTATACTTGTTATTTTTCTGATAGATAGCAGTCATTGTAGATGTAGGAAATGTTTTTCTGCATTGTAGGAAAACATGTAGGAAATTTTTTACTTCAGTTCAATGGAAATTCTCAGGATCTTAGGTCTGAATGTATTATGTTTAAAATTTTCACTCACTCTGTAATGCACATATATTACATTATATTCCTGTGAATTCTGAAAAAAAAAAAAAATGCCAAAGTGTTAGTATTAAGAATAAATTTGTCCCCAAAAGGCATGCCTTTCATATTTTTGGGCAGAGAAATGGGCTATAGGAAGGCAATGACACAAAATATATTTTAAATGTTTCTCTTTCTCCGTTGTATAAAATAATGCACTACTTGAAAACTGAAACTTTATATGTGAATGGCAAACAGTCTTACCTTCTCAGCAGTTTCTAGTATTTTCTGATGTAGATTTCAGGCATTCTTTTAAAAACTTGAACAGAGTAGTATAAAATAGGACTGCTGGTAATCTGCTAAAATGAGATTAGCTTTTAAACACAATTTGTCAGAAGTGATAAAACTTAAATGCATTTCTAAAGGAAACTATGGTTTATAAGAGATGTTCAGTCTTCCTAATAAATACATATTTCATTTTTTAATTTTTTTTTCTAATTGTTATTAGTTTTGCTTATGTTTTGTATGCAAAACATGTATCTTCAAAATAGATATTATAGTGCTTTTAGTTTCTGAATGGGATCCAGACTGATATGTTATGCAGGTAACTTTGCTCCTTATACAAAGGGAGCTGCTCCTTATAAGTCCATCACTTGCTTCAATGATTTACATTAGAAGTTTAAGAGTTCTTAATGTAGAGTTTCTCAATATATTATTTGTATGCATAAATTGCATTCCTGGTTTTGTTAGTTCCAGCGTTCTGTCTTCACCATAGTTATAGCCAACTAATGATAACTGGAATCTATTTCTTTAGTAAAGATACATTATAAATATTTTGGATATGAAACTTGTCATAGCGGAAGGTTTGACATGTCACAAAATGACAGTGATCCAACTACAATGACTTTTTTTGCACATTTTATCCATATACAGTGCAACTGTATAAGATGTTACTTGTTCCCTTTTTTCTCCTACATGACTTAAATGTCTGGAAGAAAGAGGCTTGATATGCCCTGCAGAAGTTATGTTAGACTTTTCCCTTCATCTATGTTTTTCTCAGATGTCGTATTTTTGTTTTCTTAGGATGTAGAGATAATCAAAGGTCGAAGTAATTACAATAAAAAAATCACTCCAAAGCCTCCTGATTCCTTTCCCCATGGAGTTCTCAGCATCTGTTTGGAGGAACCTAAAAAAAGTTTGGACAGTACAACTAAGACAACAGAGAATGATTTAATACATGTTTCGGTCTTGCATTTGCATTTGGCTGAGATGCAGAAAATCTTGCAGAAGGAAAGAGAGTAAGTGCAAAATACATCCTACTGGGGAAATCTCTATTAAAAATTGAGGTTTTTAAGACACTTTCTAAAATAGATATGGTGATATTTGCATTTATAGCTCATATGTTCTCATTTCTAAGCTTTATGAATTGCTATTTACAAGGCTTTGATAAGAATTTAGAGAGAAAATTCAGCATAGCGTGTTTATTGTTTTCCTTGGTTGTCTGTCACTTAAGTGCTTTATACAGAACAATTTAGAATGTACAGTTAATTAAAAAATTATACTTACTAGCAATTTGGTATCAATGTGTTGGTATCTACGTTATGCTCACTTATTGGAGTGCTTTGTGCATAATAACAAATTTTCAAATACTCTACCAGCAGACTTTGAAAGGGTCCAACTGCAGAATGACTAAGGCTGGTTTTGAATTAAAAGTACATGAATACAGCTGCAAAATGTTGTTAATCTTAACCTCTTCACTTCTAGTAAGGTCCATGTCAAAAGCAGGTAACAGAGAGAGAATAACATACTCAGTGTATGCTTATTTTGTCATATTAAATTTACCTCACATAAATACTAAGTGTGCATTTTAGTGGCCTAAAAGAAGTCATATGTTGATTAGAAACTACATGCTAGCATGTGAGTCTGTGTTGGTAGGAATTCCTTGATGTTTTGTATAGATAATCAGTACTGAGCAAGATTGAATCACACTAAAAAAGGCTTTCCAAGGATACATGCAGTATGTGATGTATGATGGATGTAGTAGGAGACTTCAGGCACTATGTGACTGTAACTTCAAAATCAGGTGAAGTTCATTAGAAAATAAAAAGAAAGAAAATTTCCCCTCCATTGCAAATACATTCAACAGTTTCAGTTCAGAGAGTCTATGATGGTAAGCTATGATGAAGAATTTCTTTTCTGTCACGTTTTTTTTTTTTTTTCCACAATCGTCCTGTAGATAGTACAAGTCTGAGTTTAAAAAAAAAAAAAAAATAATTTAAAAAAAATCAATGTAAATAAATCCTTTAAATTCCTTACTACTACTTACTGTGTTTTGTTATATGAATTACCTGTAGAAGACAGGTAATAAAGTATTATGTATTTGAATCATATTGCAGCAGATGACCAGAAGCATGTTCTATCTCATTAAAAGGATTTAGTTTTTTTGTGGAAACAAAAATAACAGAATGCCTAACTATTCCAGCTTGTCATGATATTTATATATGTGACTTAAGAGACTGATGCCTCACATATGCCTTTATTTCTGGTTGAATTATTTAGGGTCCTAGGTACTTAATTTTTCAACAGCAATCACAGTATACATGCATGCATATATAAAACTTCCCTTTTAGAAAGGGCATAATTTTTCAACTCTTATTTTTTAATCACTTCTTAGACAAAATTTTAATAAACACTGGTTCTACTTCCTGGTTTTGGTTTGTTTGTTCACACGCCTCTCTACCTAATTTGTAACTGTACTTCAGAGAGAGATTTTGCCATTTATGCCTGGATATATACTGACTGCGGTATACAATAGTAAATCTACTGGCACACGGTAAGAACTGGGGAATGTCTACACCATGCAACATATGGCAGTGCCAACCTCAGGCAGCAAATGCTCACAGAGCAGCGATTTTCACATAACAGTGGGCATTGGTGTAACAACTCCCTCTCTAGGTCACTTCAGGCAACATTTCCCGTGTGCAAAGATGTTCTGTAAGCAGAATATATAAAGCTTAGAAGTATGAAACAATTATTTTTGGCAATGCACACAATAGATGTCCCAGTAACATTATTCCTAGCTAAGTATTAACATAGTCACCAGTCTCTTGAGACACCCTATGAGTCTTTGTTGGGCAGGCTGTCGTCTGCCAGCTCAGAAAGGGTTCGTCTCCACTGCTTAGTGGAATTGGCTGATTTTGCTGATTTTTCCATTTTCAGATTTCCAGTTTTTCCTCTTAGGTTTTATACTTGTTCGTGTCAGTATTTTTGCTCCTGGATCCTGGAGCTGCTAATAATGACTATCTTAACAATCTTGCCCCTGTTTGCATTTTTACTTTTTCTTATTTTGCATGTCTCTAGCTTAAGTACTTTCTCACAGCTTCCTCCTCACAACTTAGCAATTTTCTCAGTAAACTTGAGCCAAGGGCTTACAGCTGTGCTGCATCAAAAGCAAGCTTGGATCTCAGACAGCTTGAACCCCAAGGCCAAAGGTTACCTTGGCAGTCAGTATGGTCTTACTCATACAGCACAGGACTTCTCAGCAGAGTTTTCTGATTTACATGCAGTACTCCCAAACTGTGGCTGCATTCTTTCCAGAGTCAAGTTTGCTCATGCAGATCCAGTGTTTGGACCTGCCCCTAGTTACCTGACTAATCTCTCCATAAAATGTTTTGCTGCTTCACCCTGAGAGGACCTATGCTTCTTGCATTCTGTTTAGAGTCGTCTTCAGTAATGCCAATATACTCTTAAGCCATGGATCAGACTTTGCAAAATATAAAAGGAAAAGAGCTCTAAAACAAAAACAATAAGTACAAAAAGTAAAGAGCTCAAAGTTTATGTTTTGACTTTCAAAGAACTTCAGCGTTGAGTTTACAACGTAAAATCACGTACCAAAATCCTCTACTAGGCACTGTGGCTCACATCAAATACACATTTGAGGTCCCATTGACATGAGTAAGAATTAAAGACCATATGAGTTGTTCAGCACTTTAAAAAATCATTTGCCTAAAATAGCTGTCTTTAGTCATCTTTTGGATCAGTCCATTTTGAACTTAAAAGTGTTTCTTTGTTCTAAAACCAAAAGCCCACCAACTACGCTGGTAGTTGATAATGCTGGAGGAATTGCTTAGAGCTGGATGGGTAGACTTAGGCAAAGGACACAGGAGGCTTTGTCTGAGCATCAAGAAACACATTTTTTTTCTGTGAGGGTGACCAAACCCTGGCACAGGTTGCCCAGAGAGGTCACTGAGTCTGCATTCTTGGAGATATTCAAAAGCCATCTGGACATGGTCCTGAGCAGCCAGCTCTAGGTGACCCTGCTTGAGCAGCAAGGTTGGACCAGATGATCTCCAGAAGTCCCTTCCAACCTCAACCATTCTGTGTAATTCTGTGATTTAAAAAAAAACAAAAAACAAAAAAAAACAAAAACCCCACCACCAAAACAAAAGGTGGTTAAAAGATCCATTAAAAATACTCTAATCTTGATCTTTTGTTTAAGTAGTAGTAAGCTGCTTGACCCATCTCTGCTATATTCTTTCTTCCACTCTGTTTTCTTTATCTAAATAGTAAACTTTATGTAGTTAGGATCATCTGTTTCATTTAGTAGCATCAGAGGGAGTTGACATCACTTAAGAGGTACTGTAACACAAAATAAAAATAGTATCTAGTAACAGTAATTTCTAGTAATAGTATCTAGTAACAACATACTGGACATTCCTCTTTTACTTTTCAGATTAGCCCATTTCTGAGGGCTTTCAATGCATTCAGTACAGTCAATAGGCTATTATTCAAGTATTAAACTGTCATCTTTCATGCTTTCACTTTCTAATGTATTAAGCATCCTTCTTAATTCTTTTAGTTCCCTAATTAAGTCATGATATTGTTCCAATGAGATATCCCGTTACTTTAGAAGAAAAACTATTCAGTTGAAATACATGTCTTTAGGTTCTTTACATGTGATAGAAGTCATCTTGCTTCACTTTGCTTTGTGAGTGATGGTGTTTATTTTATTACTATAATGTTATGGGAGCTGTAGGTGTTTACTAAGATAAACTGTGCTGTGTGCTGTATCAATCCAGAAAAAGGAGATCCCTGGTTCAAGAACATTAGGTTTAGTTGTAAAAGAAGAGAGAACAAGAAGGTACTTCACTCAAGTGAATTGTTTCATTAATGTAGCTAACATTGCTTCCAGTACATGAGCCAGACCAGTCAGTGGTAGCTCTTGCTATCTCTGTGCAAGCCTGCAGTATGCTGCACAGAAATGCCCCAGACAAATCACATCCATACACTTTGCTTTAATTTCTTAAAGTTAACAGTGCTGTTGTGGAAGATTAATTTTATACCAAATATTCTCAGAATGTAGTTATAGTCAGCCTGGCAATAATATCTTTAGTAAAAAGGTTGACAAACTCCATTAGCCTCAGAATAGAAAGTAACTACTCTGGCATACAACAGTTTCTTTTATTGCTAGTAATAGAATTTTCTTTTCAACTATTTCAATATTTTTCTCTTTTCTGGTATAGTAGCCCTTCATCCCTCCATTTTCACAGAATTTACATAACATAAAATTTTCATCTTCCAACATAATGGCACTTGTGGTTTTACTGGTTTTTGGATTTTAGATTGCTTCAGCATCCTGACTTTATAGGCTTTATTCCTATATTGATGTTTATAGCCAATGGAATATTCCAGAATTTTAAACTGTGATTTTATGTCATAGAAATATTAGAAATATAATCTGAAAGCTTTTATGTGTAATTAAGAATTTTTTCTTTCACATTTACTTATGTTCCAAATTCTATTTTGTTAAAAAATTGCAAAATGACACATACGCATTACACAAATATGAAATTATGAAGGAATTTCATAAAATGAAATTATGCAAAGTTCATTCTTGGCTTTGGAACTTGGATAATAGTGTTTCCTGCGAACACAGAAATGAGTTTTTAATTGGTCTCAAAGACAAGAACATCTGTAGTGCCTCTGCTGCTTCGTATTTCTTTCATTATTTCCTGAAAGACTGAAAATATTTTAACTGGTTAGAAGAGGGGTAAAAATAAATCTCAAAGTTCATTGTTTCAGTAATACAGTACCTTTCTCCAAGGAATCGTCATTTATTCTTTGTGAATTGTGTATCCTAAATAATTTTCCTGAATGTAGTAATGGACTTATGCTCAAATAACATTCCAGAGGCAAACGCTTACTGAGGGTGTAGTACCTCTGAGCTAAATAATACATTTTCCTAAAATTCTTCCAGCATTTTCTTTCAAGAGCAACTATTTTTTGAAACATGAAATATACATATTTTAATAATTTTTTTAACATCTAAAGTAGATCATCTTTCATTTCAGCACTGTCTGCATGTTGTACATGTTCCCCCGTATATGTGTGTTTAAAATAATCTTCTGTCTGTACCCAAATAAAAGTGATACAGTATCTTTTCTCTGAGGATTTTCACTAACTCTCCATGTATTAGGTGACCTGTATCACTAACTGAAGTCTATTTCCAAATTGTCTTCAGTTTATCCTGAAGTTTTATTTCATTTAGAATTTTAATTCTGTACTGCTGGATTTCCTTGTTCTCTTTGGCTATTATTCTTGGTAAACCTCTTGGAATAATTATCTGATGATAATATAGGTTTTCAATAAGAATCAGGTATACAGTTGACAAAGGCAGCAAAATATAACTCAAGCTATGAAAAGGAAATTCAAAGTAATTGTCTGTTGTCAACTTCAAAAAGACGTAATGCTGACTTTTAAAATACTGTTTCAGAATGAATGTATTTCTGGAAAAAGAAATGGAAAAGATAGAAAATGAATTATTTCTTTGGAAATGGAAATATGAAGAACTGAGACAAACCAAGCTGGAAAGCCTGAAACAGGTATGTTAGCAGTACATTGTTGTCACACAGAGTAAGAGACAGAATTGAGACTTCTGATTTCCTGTGTCATTAATGAGAGTAAAATCATACCTAGGGTTTATGAATGTGATAAATCAACCATTTATCAACGATTTATCCCCATAGCCTGGCGGGGAGGGACCTGCCGAGGGTGTGTGGAGAAGCCCAGCCACGCGCTGTGATGGCGGCACCAGTGCTGGGGAGCTACGAGGGCAGCACTAGGGTGACCCTGTAGTCTGACAGGAAGGGACTGGCCAGAGGACGCAGGTGCTTGTGCCCTTGTCCCCGTGCGTGGTGAGGGTGGTGGCCCTGATGTACAGCAAGCCATGGTCGGGGTCCAGCTGGGCTTATGTTTGGGCAGAAGGAGCCCATGTGAGCCCAGGGGGTGCGTGGGGAAGCCCCGCCACCGTGAGGATGTTGCCCCTGGGTTACCAAGTGGGTATAGTGGGGGTAGCAACCTGGCAAGGAGGGGGGCCGCGGCATCCTCAGAGGTGGCGGGGACATCCCGAGATCCAGTCTTTGGCCAAGGAAGGTAACTCCTGGTTGGGCAGACCTGAGTGCCCATTCAGGTGGCACCGGGGGAGAGCTGTGTTACTGTCAGGCCCAGCGCACAGGTCCCAGGCTGAGTCTGTGGGGAGCGGTGGCTTGTCCAGCAGCTTGCCTGTGGGAAGGGGCTGGAAACGTGTTGATGGCAGCACGAGGTGCATCAGCAACAGTAGCGGCACACCCTGGGGCATGGTCCCCAGCACCTGCCACTGCCACAGTAGAGACCTCGGCTCAGAGTTGCTGAGGGAGGTTGTAGGTCCCCAGGCCTTGGGCTGGAGGCAGTGCCTGATACCTTCCCTTGAGGCTGGGGCAGTGGAAAGGAGCGTCCATGCCTACAAGAGGTGTACGCTGGTTGAGGAAATGTATTGCCACTTTTGAGCTGCAGGAGGAAGTGAGCAGGGTGGGCAGGCTTAGAGAAGGCAAAGAGGAGATTAACAGGATCTTCACAGGGTCCCCAGAGGTAAGAAAGTCTGAATCACACAGGAGAGGCAGCCAGAGACTGCGATCAGTTGTGAGGTAAATAATCCTATAGTAGGAAGGCTGGAAACATGATTTTCAACAACTGGAGGATGGCTCTTTTTCCACATGCAGATCTGCAGTTGCAGAATAGGTTCAAAAACCTCGTAGCAGAGTGGGAGAAGAAACTGCGGAGGCATCAGAGCCACTTTTAACCTGAACCATGTGTTAACATCAGTAGGAAGTAGTGAGTGACAGTAGTAGGAGACTCCCTTCTGTGGGGACAGAAACCCTTGTGTCCCCCACTTGCCTTTTTGAGGGTTATATGGCTTGCTGTGGCCTTGGATCCAGAACATGGCAGAGAGATTGCCAAGGTCTGTCCAGTCCTTAGACTACTACTGTTCCCTGCTGCTCATGCACATGGGCGCCAGCTGGAGGCATATTGGGAATGACTACACAGCTCTAGGGTTGAGGTCATGGGGGACCAGGTGTTGTCTCCTTGATCCAACAAACTGGCCAACCTAATGAGGAGAGCTTTGAACTAGGAACGGTGGGAATGGGAGATCACAGACCATAGTAAAGTGAAGAAGTGGTGGTCAGGGGTGGAACAGTCAGGGTGCAGGTTGATAGGAGCAAGAAAGACTCCAGGAATGTTAAAACAAGTTGAAGGGACACCTCTCTCAAGTGCTGGTACAGAAATGCATGCATCCTGGGAAACAAGCAGGAAGAATTAGAGCTGTATGTGGTTACAGAACTACAATATTGTTGCAGCAATTAAGATGCTGTACCAGGTTCATGCCACTGGAGTACTGTGAAGGACTTCAGAAAAGACTGACAAGGAAGGGCCGAGGGGATGGACGTTGCCCTCAGATCTATAAGCAGCTCAGATCTTTTGAGATTTTCTGCAGGATGGGTGGCAGTCAGACTTATGGCTCAGGATCAGAGGAGAGGACAGTAAGAGTGACATTGTGGTGGGAGTTTGTCACAGGCAACCTGATGAGGAAGCAAATGAAGTGTTTAAAGAACTCAAGCCTCTGAGTTGTAGACCCTGGTTCTCATGGGGGAGTGACTGTACAGCTGCTAGAAAGGCAACATGGCTGCTGCAATCAAAGAGATTTCTAGAGGGTTTCAGGAATAGTTTCTTGCTGTAGGTATTAAATGGACCAACCAGTGGTGATGCATAGCTGGATCTGCTGTTGACTAATACAAAGGAAACTAGTTAAGGGTTTGATGATGAATAATTTCCTTGACTGCAGTAACTTCGAAATAGTGGTTTTGTTGTCCTGAAGGAAGTGAGAAAGGAGCAGCAGAGTACAGACCCCGAACCTAAGGAAAGCAGGATGTTGTTTTAGTCAGGGAACTGTTAGGTAGGATCCCATAGAAGGCAGCTCTGACTGGTAAACAAAGGAGTTCACCAAAGCTGGCAGGTCTTGAAGTACAGGATCTTCCAAGTGCAACAAAGGTTTGTCCTAATACTCAGGAGAACAGGTAGATGTGTCAGGAGACTGATTTAGCTTAGTAGGGAACTCTTAGTGGAGTTCTGATGCCAGAAAGCAATGTGCTTTCATAAAGGAGATCAGCCTTCAAAGGAGTAATTTAAGAATGTTGCCTGGTTATGTAGGAATGGTGTTAGAAAAGAAGTGTTCATTTCAATCCAAGTTCATGAGTAGAAGAATAAGAAATATTTGTGTTGCAGCTTTCAGGATTTAGCTTTCAGAACAATGGGTTGACGACCTCTTAGATCCAATAAAACTCAAAATGTGTATCTATATAACCAAATATAGATAGAGAGTTTAAAATTTCCTATAAATTTAACATCTCAGATTTGGAATAAAGCAGGAAAATTAATTAGCTTTCTTTTCATGTTTTGGAAAAGATTGCAAGCAGTCTATTAAATTCCAAGTTCTAGTTACAAGTTGGTGCATATGTAAATGGAATTTCCTTCATAGATGAACATCCACAGTGACAAATTATCATCTATCTGCCATATCTGAGTTCCTTCAGATTTTAGTTCTTTTATTTTCTACTTGCTCATTAAGTAGGATTTTATCTTGTCATACTTCTGCGCAACAGCGAAGTCTAGATTTAGTTAATTGTTTTGCTTAAGAAATGTAGTCTTTAAGTTTTATGGCACTGTCAGCAGGAATAGAGCAACAAGAAGTAAAAATGTGCTGAGAATTTGTTGGAGATGGATAGATTTCAATTTTTATGTATGTGCATGCATATACACGTATATATCTGTTGCTGCTTTTTCCTTGGGAACATGCTGAATTGCTTTAATTGTTAACAGGAGGTGATATTTTGAGCATTCTGTTTGTCTTCTGAGATTTTTAAGATTTATACATCTAGTTTTTAAATTACAGGAAAACATTGGTCTTGATGAATCTGACTAATGTGAATGAAATTACTTACATTTGTGGGGGTTTTTGTAAGTGAAAATTCTTCCTTTATTAAAAAAACCCAAATATTGTGTGTTGGCTATGTGTGTGTAAATTTCACTTACTATATGTTACTGTTGAGAAGTAGATGCTGGAACACCATATAAGGTATTTGACAGTGAAAAATTTGAAAGTGAAATAAAGGAAAGTGCAGACACATACCAGGCTAAGCATGGAACCTGATTCGTACACACACTTGCAATATTAAATCACAAAGGAATTTCTAGATTAATAACAGATTAATCGTGACCTCTGGATTATTTTCATATCCTTGACTAAGCATTTTTGGTTTCAGTCATGCATAAATTAATCTGCTCTTTCCTTTGGTAGATCATCTGACAGTCCCACTGGGAATGTGGAAAAAAATACTTGGCATGCAAGTGACAATGCCACTGTAAATTAAACCATTTTTAGGAATAGTTAGCTCTGGTAGCCTTTTGGAAGTTTGAGAGATTTTGTGTAATGTAGAAGCTTCACAGCTGCCGAGATTTGAGTATCAGTGCTCCCAGTAACTGATTACTTTCTGTTAAAAGATGAGTACTCACTCATCTTGGAACAAACTAAGTATGGAAAGCTTCGGTGACCTTGATAATCATCTGTCCTGGTTTCGGCTGGGATAGAGTTAATTTTCTTTCTAGTAGCTGGTACAGTGCAGTTTTGGGTTCAGTATGACAAGAATGTTGATAACACACTGGTGGTTTCAGTTGTTGCTAAGTAGTGTTTAGACTAAGTCAAGGATTTTTCAGCTTCTCATGCCCAGCCAGCAAGAAGGCTGGAGGGCACAAGAAGCTGGGAGGGGACAGCTGACCCAAACTGGCCAAAGGGGTATTCCATACCATGTGACGTCATGCCCAGTATATAAACTGTAGGGAGTGGGGCTGGCAGGGATTGCTGCTCTGGAACTAACTGGGCATCAGTTGGCGGGTTGTGAGCAATTGCATTGTGCATCACTTGTTTTGTATATTCCAATTTTTTATTATTTTTATCATTATCATTATTATTTTCTTCCTTTCTGTCCTGTTAAACTGTCTTTATCTCAACCCACGAGTTTTACTTTTTTTTCTAGTTCTCTCCCCCGCCCCACAGAGTGGGGCGGGAGTGAACGAGCAGCTGCCTGGTGCCTAGTTGCTGTCTGGAGTTAAACCATGACACACATGATTTTCCCCAAAAATGATGCATTCTGCATTAATTTGGAAATTGTAGATGAGTTTTCAACGTATTGAGTTAACAAAAAGGTAGTAAAGTGGCAATTTATGTTTATAGTAACTATGAGTATTATATGTGGCTTTGTGTGACACTAGCATTGAACTTGACCTGTTTGGGGTTATAAATTAGACCATTTTAACAGATACAACAGGAAGTTGCGTTTAGTGTTGAAATTGATCATTTATTTTTCTGTTATAAAAATTCTGCTCTCCCATTAAATAGTAAAACAAGAAGTTAATCTTAACATTAAGAAGCTTATTGTTCAAATCTTGATTGATGTTTGACAGCACTCTTTATTTGCAAGCAGTCAAATGTCATCTGTTTTTACTGCACACAGTTTGTCTGTTTCTCTAAGGACACTTAGAAGTCCTCATTCATTTAGCTTTCTCTGGCCTTTCCTTAATTTAAAGTATTCTTTCATTATAACACTTTCAAACCAAGTACTAATTGGATATTCTTCTTAAAGATTACCTCCTCACTACAGATTAGGGCTTAAATTTTACGTTACTTGGCTGACTAGATAGTGAAAATTGTGTCTTGGCTTTCTTTAGAGAGCTAGTGAATTAAGTCTTTGTGTCTGCCAAATATTCTTCTAGGAGAAAGGAGGAATGGAAGTGGAGTGTCCCGTCCTTCCACTTTGTGTTTATTGCAGGAAAAATGTATCGTACTATCTGAGGCCCATCTTACAAATTACTATGAATTTGTGGCCTAACAATGCTATCAGTGTCAGAGATTGTTAGATATGTTTGGCACTTTTGAAGTGACCTATTTGTGAGCTTGTTACACAATATTCAGTCCATAAGATCACATCTTAAACTAAGATTTATTTGACATTTCTTAGCTGTCAAAAACATTTTTGTATGTACAAAATACATTTAATAAGCTTCAGTTTTCTTTCTAGAAGAGCTTGTAGATCTCAGTGGGATAATAAATCAATTAATACTTCCTATGCCTTTCTTTTCACATGTATTACAACTAACCTATTAACAACACTTTGTTATTCTTAAAAAGGGGGAAGCAATTGCTCAGTATAAAATTATACTTGCATTATTGTTGTGTTTGCATGAGAATCCACAGGAAGGGCAAAGATCAAGCCTGTAAAACCATTGAATAAATAAAAGGTGTTGATATTAGATAAATTTTTTTTTAAAGTAATCTTTGTAGGAAAAACTAGGAATCTTTAAGTTCTCTGAAGAACATGAAAATTTTGACATCAGTGACATTCCCGGTTGAATGTCCCTGGAAATGGGCTATCCAATTTTGTCAGATACAACTTAGTTTACAGATCAATTAACTAAGAGTCTGAAAAAAATACAGAAAATTGTACCTGAGTCTGATTAGTTAGGTCTTTGGATTCTTCATAAAACAGATCAAATCCTTGGTGTGTTGCCCTGACGTTTGTAAACACAGAATTATAGTTAGTAAGACTGTTAAGGTTTTAGAATGTTCATTTAATCTTATAACATGCACAATAAAACAGTCTTGTTTAAACTCTTTGCAAGTCTTCCTCAGCATTTTATATCTGTCTTTATCATTCTGAAGGACATGCTTTTCTGGTGGTTTAAACATTAAATACGGATGGAATATTTACAAAGCAATTTTACATTATACTGAAAACTGAAAAAATGCACATACTGCTACATTCCACTGGTGTGCACTGTAGACTTACAAATGCCACTACAGGTAGTGACTTCTGAGTTGTTTAAAATAATTTTCTGCTAGCTGAAGTACAGAATATGCCCTTACTCTACATTGTCTAGTATGTTGGTAATTAATTAGGGAAATTCATGTTCCAGTTTGTGGGATATGAGGCAAAAATTACACTAATTGGTACTTAAAGCCTATTGGAACATCAGTATCAAAAGAAGTATCCTTAGATGAAAACGAGCACAGGCTAAATTAGCATTTTGTATCTTAGGCAGAGACATTTCTGTTCTTCCTCTTTTTTGCACAGAGTTGAAGGTAAGTCACGAATGCTGCTGATTTTGCACTAAAGACAATGAAATATCTTTAAAAATCTTTTAAAACAAACGTTTTCTGTTCTCTCTCTCAGTATATAGATGTTTTACACTGTATGTTATGGCAATCTATGCATAGGTACATTACTTTCTTTAAAAGAACAGTAACTGTTCCCTACCTGTTGTTTCCCAGGTGGAGGAAACTCCACTGAGGCGAGTCAGGCTTCTGGATAAATCAAGTCTTCTACTCTCACTGTAGACATTTAAATGCTGTTTCAAATGGAATAGCCTTTTTGGAGACTCAGGTTGTTAACAGCTAGTTCTTGTTAAAGATTCTGCATGATTTCTACCTTTTCCAGAAATCTTTCTTCTGAAATTACCTTATAGCGTGAAGATGCTGCAGAGCTGCTTACCTATAATTGCTGTTTTCATTCACTTAGTATATACATGAATTAGAAATAGTGATACTCTGATAACCTTACAGGAAATATAGACACCTGTAGTAAGACCATCTATTCTGTCCCATACTCTTTGCTTGACCCCAAAAATGCCTTCTGATTGTCCCCTGAATCCTGCAGAAAACATAATTATTATCAGATGTAAACCAGGAACCTTAATGGCTATAATGGCTACTGTGAATTGGTCTGTTTAATTCTTGCCTAAGATGCACAGAAATATTGCATACTATGCATAGCTATCATAGGATTGAAATGATGTCCCCAAAATTAAATTTGTGATGATTTTATATACTACAGAATAGCCAGTAGTCTGTTTTAGTGTGCTAAAGGAGTCTTTATAAAGTTTGATAAGAAAATCCTTAAGGCTGAGTTTTAAAATATCATTAGGCAATTTTCTGAAAATGTCATCTGAATTTGAGAACTCAAATGACTTTATAGAGTGGAAACTCAATGCAGTTAATTTTCCTGTGGTAAAATCTCATTATTTTTAGACTAGGTCTAGAATTTGGAGTGTTCTTTACTAGGCTCAATCCTTCATTTGTCTGAGAGGCTGGTGTGATTTTCAGACTGAATGAAATGGGATGATGATGTTACCACACATCTGATTCATGGTTTGATAAAAGTACTTAAAAAATTACTTTAGATATACACGTTTGTTTTGGTTTTTTTTTTCCCTGCCTAAATTACAATAGCTTACAGGTAGTTTGAGAGTAAGGAAAGAATTCTGGAGCGTTGCTTAAGCAAGAATTCTTGTAGAGCCTTAACTATTCTTTCTGCTGTTTTCATAAAACAAGTACTAGTTCAAATTTAGTGTTATCTCTAGAAATTATGTACTTAATGTGAATGTTTTTACTGTCCAACATAAAGTATAGGTTGTGATGGTGCATAATGTCAAGGTTCCAACTGATTGCCTCTTTTCCTACAAACGTAATTTGGAAAGTGCTGGAAAAATAGTTTCATTGACTTTTTTCCCCATACTGGCTTCTAACAAGGTATTTAAACTGTATTGAGTTGTACTTGCCAGTATTTCCTGGGTCTTCCTTACATGGTTGGCAATGAAAATACAAACCAAGACCAGGACTTTTTTTATTTAAGGACATTCTGTTACAACTGAAAGATGAAAACTCATATTTATTTCTGTGAGAAAATATGTTTAGAAGAAACATATGTGTGCATACTGACACATATCTGTGCATACTGATTTTCTGTGTAAGGAATATCATGCCAAAGCTGCATCATTTGTACAGGTTTGTATTGCCTGTTGGTCTGCCACTGGCAGAAAGTATAACCTGGTGAGGAAATCTTTTGAAGACAAGGGAGGAATATGGACACATGCACACTCATATAGATGTGTGTATATATGTTTGTGTGTTTATATACAGGAAGCTATCTTTGTCCTAGAGGTCAGCATTGCATTTTTAACAAAAACAGTTTTTCATAGCTTAGACTGACAACCCCAAAATGATGACAAAGTTACTTCTTAATGATGTATTAGTGTGGTCAGTTCACTACATGGTTCTGTATCAGAAATCAATTTTTTGCAGTGTATAGTTTGAAAAAAAAAAAATCACCCTCAAAAAGCTTTATTAAATATGTTTAAATATCCTGAATTTGCTTTTCAGGATTATATTTTGGTATTCACTTAGTTTCTTGTTTAAGTAAATATTTCTGCTAGCAGGCTTACTTGTTATGCATTCACATAAAATCAACTTGTGCTAAAATAAGCTGTTTCTTTTTTTAAAAAAGCCCACTGATAAATTAAATGTAACAACTGGTAGAATGTACAAAATTTAATTTAATGTCTGACATGTTAAAGACATTGAATTAAAGTTATAAGGATTTTGTACTTGATGATGTAGTTGCTTTTTTTTATCCTTATCCAGATAAGGATAGTAATGTGTCACTTAAAAAATAAAAACCTAATTTGGGCAGAGGTTTGTTTGGAAAAATAGCCTTAGATCATTCTCTTTCTTAGTTTTTGAAAATAAATTGCTCTTTTTTAGACATGACAAATATTTGGCCTTCCTACTAAAAAAACCAAAAAAAAACAAACAAAAAAAAAACCCCAAAAACCCTTTACTTTCTTGGAAAAAAAGGAAAACCCAAACAACAAATTCCTATCTCAGATTTTTTTAATTTTAATTTATTTTTTCTTTCTCCCCATGGAAAGTAACCCTGTCACCTTGCAAGCTCTTGTCATAATGTTAATAAGAAATGCATATGTGGATCCTTATTTATCCAGGATCTAGCACGTTTGTGCTTATGAACAGTTTCCATTGTGGACTCAGCAGGACTGTTAGGAATCACTGCTTATGTTGAGTCACAAGTCTATGCAAGCCTTGAAGGCCTGTGAAATCCATTGCTGTGTAGTAATCTAGAGTTTCAGGTTAACTGTATGGTAAATGGATTAAGTAATTTTTTTGCATGCCTTTGAAGGGAAAACACGTGAGGAACTGGAATGAAGTTTCTTGTTTCTAAAGGTTCTTGTTATGTTCTATGAAATAAAGAAGGTGCCTAAACATTTAGTGTTAGAATTAATGTAGCTTCATGCCTGCCATCTAGGATATAGTTATATTCATACAATTTTCAGGATAGTTAGGTAATTTTGTTTTCCAACTTAAGTGTGAGGAATAAAAAGTCAGTTTTATTGTTTCATTGTGGCTGCTGAAATGGAATTTTCTTTTTGACTCAGCTATAGCATATACAAGAAAGCTGTATTGCTTCCTGAACAAAGAAGTAGTACTTTCATGGGATGTAGGAAAGAAAGAGAACCAGCCATGCTTTTTTTTTTTTTTCCCTCTTTCTTTTTTCTTTGTAATGTGTAATAGGAATTTTCCTTTTTGGTCTTCATGCTTAAAAAGAACTGTCCGGCACTGAAGTAGGTGCCTCTGCACTGAAGCATTATATTTTCAGATTACTTTCAAACAAAGGATTCAATCTTAGGAAAAATTAATGAGTGCTTTGTTTGGATACAGTCACAAAACTTTTGTTGTTTACATCAGTGGAGTACTGCAAATATGCAGCAAATATGCAAATATGCTCTTTGAGCAACAGCATAAGTGATATCCTGAAATCAATGAGAAATCTGCTGATGTCAATGAATTTTGGATTAGTTCCTAATTTAAACTGTGTAGTAACAGGTGATTAAAAACTGTGCCAGAAGATTCTTCAGGGACCTTTGTAACTTCAAAATACCAAGATAATGTGTTACTATAGGTATGGTTCAGATAAAACAGAAGAGGTGTCATGTAAACCGTACTGGAAACAGTAGAACTATTTCTACAGACACTTGCCACCAAGCTGTAGCGCTACAGAAATTATCTTATGTAATTGCTTATCTAGATCAAGTGACTAAAGCTGTATATTTCAGGTTCACATGTTGAAAGGAGAGCTGTGCGGAGACAATGCTGTCTACCATATTTAACTGAAGTCTAAGCAACACAACACTTTAAAATTTCTTTGAACAAAGTCAGCTTCTGCATTTCTTGAATCCTGTTGAACTTTCAGTTCAGAAGAGAAAATAAGCTCAAATACTGGCTTAATCTGTCCCTTTTAGCATAGGCTGTTGTATAACGAGAACGCTCACTGCACCAGAACGTGGCAAATTTTGGAATCTGGTGTATAAAGCAAATTACCTGCACTTGAAGTAACATTGGTATAATAGTCTGGTATTCATCGAACAACTTTGATGCAATATTGATTTTCCTGAAAATTTAATGTTATGTCCAATCAGACTTGCAAATTTTTATTGCAAGTATGTTGGTATGGATTGTTTTGCCTACAGGAAAGTAATGATTACAAATTCTAGTGTGGTTTCACACTATTAAGTATTCTAGTAATCTAAGATGTATTTATTTTGAGAGATCTACAATTACAGCAAACATCCTATTCCCAGCACTGCTTAATTATTAATCTGCAAAGTCAACAATCTTCATCTGTAAAATAAGTTATCTTGCATAGTTCCTAACTTAAATGTAGAGTGCTTTGCCTATTGCTGTTAGTTTTGAAGTATTGTTGGTATGATTCATTAGCAGTTACATCGAAAAATGTACTGTAAACTGAGATAATTTTACTTAGTATTTTCTTTTCCTGTCTATCAGTTGTCATTCTTGTTACATCTTTAATATTATTAATTTAATAATTTCTAGTAAGTTGGGTTGAACAATATTCTGATCTGCAACACATCATATTGATACAGTCTAGGAAATTCTTGAGACTGATGACAATCTGAGCTTGCTTTGAGCGCTTCCAATCATGCTGACCACTGTTGATTTACTGTTTTCTTACAGTTCCTTATTTGTCTACACATTTGGCTCAATTCAGCAATATAAAGTCAGGATGGAAGGTTGGCTTAGAAATCGGTTGGCAGCAGGGAGGTGTTGACCTTCTGTATGGCAAATAAAACTTCAAAAATATATTAAAAATAAAAAAAGAGAGAGAGAGATTACCCATTACACTGTTTACTTTTTTTTTTCCCCAGGTGATTTTCTGCATGCCTACATTCATCTTCTTGTGACAAATCCCTGTATTTTTTTTAATAAGGGTTATCATCTTCATTTTACAGTGCTTATTAGAATGGCTCATAGCTTATTTTAGTCCCTGAATTAGTTACTAATAATAACTAATAGTGTTACTAAACACACAGCAATAGATAAGAACTTGAAGCAAAGTGAGGCAGGCTGTCATAGTCTGGACTACTATTACATTTGTATGCTGTTTATCGGTAAAAATCCCAAATTTTTAAATTATCAGTGTTCTGAGAGTTAAGACTAAAAATTTAATCAGTCATACTTTTCCATAGAATAGAAACTTAATTTTACTTCCAATACAGTCTGTGTGTGTATTTCTACTCATAGGCATACAAACTGACAAATCTGTTTTTTATCTTGATGTTGGAAAATATTTGCATTAGTCAGGCTCAGCTTTCTAAGGGCATAGTCTGTGTTCCTTATTTTGGGAAGAAGTTTGTTGTATTAGGTTTGAGGAGGAAAAAAGCCAAAAAGCCACACACCCCCACCCCACCCTCAGTTCTCTCCCCCTGGTAAGATAACAAGTAAACTGACTTCAGATCATAAAAACTCTTAAACTTGTTGCAATACTGAAGTTGCCCATACTTAGATGAAAAGGGAAATAAGCAAATTTTAATAAAAGGTTTCAAGTGTCATTTAAAAAAAAAAAAAAGTTCTCAGCAGAGGTCTATTATACCTTCTTTTGAAATATAAACCAAAATTTCTAGTATTCAACCTTTAAGCACACTGGGAACTAGTGAGTAGTCTTTTTTTTTTTTTTTTTTTTTTTCCATAAAGCCAAGATGTCACTAAGGCAAATTAAGGGATGAAAGCTTATGCTTAGCTTCAGATCTTTTTGGTTAGGAATGCCCCAAACCAGCTGCCCTTTGAGATTTCAAATTAAATTAGGAGAAATAATTGCTATAATCCCTATGCCTAAAACAATCTTTGCCATTTACTTAAGTTTTTTAACACTGTTTGTTTAATCTATTACCACCATCGCCCCTGCTGTGTTCTGTCATAATACAATCAACCACAAGAAAAGCATGCTACTGTTTGTAAAGCAAAAGAACAAAACCCTTTTGGTATGAATATTGGGAGCTCCAGTTTTCCCTTGCTTGGTAGTGAGACATAAATATTAAGGTGTGATTTTTATTTTTATTTTTTTAAAGAAATTAATTTCAGATACATTTCCTAGATCAGTTGATTTTTAGTTAACATGGGAATTTTTACTTGTTTATTCCCTCGATATTCAACCTCTCCATGCATAGTAGCAAAAGCAACTATGCATTTGTTAGCACATTGGAGTTCTCACTCTCCAGATGAATGATGGCTTGTCAAGATTTGAGAGTTTGGTTGACATGTGTCCCTTATAAATTTCAAGCAGTATTCTCCAAGGGATTAGTTGAAATGTGAATTCTTTCCTTGACTGAGATTAGAGAATACTTTACATTCACCTAAACCTCTGTATAATGTTCATTTAGATTAATCTCAGTTGGAAGTATAATTATTTTGTTCAGCTTTAGGCAGAAAAGGAAATGCAGAGAATTAAGTCATGTTAATCCCATCTCAAATATCACTTGCATTTAGGAATATAGCAAATGGGCATGTTGTATATGCCATTTTTATGTAAGGTCATGCCTACCTAGGCACCAACATTTTGCTAAACATAACAGAAAATTGATAATTTGAAGAGCTTGCATTAAAAAGGATGTTAGAAAAAGATGCCCAGTACCTCCAAAGGAGTTTAGATTCAGTCTTTGTTTCTAATGATGGGAAGCACCTGAGTCAGAGGGGTTTTGTCATTATTCAAAAAACAACCTTGAAGTCAAAGGCTGTTTAAAGGATGCCCAATATTAAAGTTATGAGTATATAGTTACTGAATTCTGTTGGAACCAAGTTTTCAGCTTTTGTTTCTGCAGTCAGGAATTACTCTGAGGGTCACTCTCTTCAGATTTGTACAAAGAGGAACAAAAAGAGTTTGACTTACAAGCAGTTTCAAGGAACTGGGAAACCCTTAGAAGTGGCTAAGATGAAGCAGTAGGCTAGAATGCATCCCAAGTAGCAAGTTGATATTGGATAGTCTGAAAGACCATAGCAAACGGGGACTTTCTTAAGCCATGTAATAAATTTGCAGAGTCAAATTACTGAAGTATGCTAGCGTAGCATCTTTTTGGCACAGCCGAGTAAAGCCAATATGACCCTTGATGTAGTTGTTGGTACATTTTATACCATGAGCATTACTTTTAAAATACAGCAAAGCCATAGAAGTAGGAGGGCAATATTTCCGAACAGTGTCGAAAATAAGAAACACAGAGCAGGCGAGGTTGCGAGTGATACTGACAGAAGTTCTGGAGGTGAGGTTCTTTGTCCCAGTCTGAGACAGAAGCTCGGGTTAGGGTTGAGCAAAAGAGAAAGCTTAAAGGTGGTGTTAGAGTGGGGCTTGAATTAGGGGGCCCAAGGAAAGTTAGGACAGCCAAGAGATCTGTACTGCAAGGGCCTTCATGGTGTCAGCCAGAGGTGAAGGTCTTAGACCCAGTCAGAGCTGGAAAATAACATTAGGGTTGAGTAAAAGAGAAAGCCTAGTAATGTCGTTGATGTTGGGGGTGGACTGAAGAAAAAAAAATAGAGAATATTAAATAAAATTTGAATGTAAGTTAGCAGCATGCCTCTGGGGCAAAGAGTTGTAATGGTATCCTGGGCCGCATTTGGAGGAGCACTGCGAGCAGGCTGAGGGAAGTGATCCTTACCCTCTGCTCAGTACTGGTGAGGCTACATCTGGAGTGCTGGGTCCAGTTCTGGGCTCCCCAGTACAGGAAAGACATGGACATACTGGAAAGAGTCCAGAAGAGGGCCACAGAGATGACGAAGGGGCTGGAGCATCTGTCATATGAGGGAAGGCTGAGAGACCTGGAGAAAAGAAGGCTCAGGGGTCTCTTAAGAATGTTTGTAAATACCTGAAGGGAAGGTGTAGAGAAGATGGAGTCAGGCTCTTTGCAGTGGTGCCCAGTGATGGGATCAGAAGCAGCAGTCACAAACCAAAACACAGGAGATTCCCTCTGAACATCAAGAAACACCTTTATACTGTGAGGTTGACCAATCACTGGCACAGGTTTCCCAGAGAAGTTGCAGAGTCTCCCACCTTGGAGATATTCAAAAGCCATCTGGACATGGTCCTGGGCAACTGGCTCTGGGTGGTGCTGCCTGAGCCAGGGTGTTTGGACAAAATGACTTCCAGATGTCCCTTCCAACCTCAACCGTTCTGTGATTTTAGGATACTACTTGCAGAATGAAAAGGAGGAGATGGGGAATAGCTATTGGTAAGATATCCTTCACTTTTTCTTCAAGTAATAAAATCTTTCAGTACGTTTACTGTTGCCTATAATGTAATATAGCTATAAGGTCAACTGATGTGTCTGCATAAAATTATGTATGTGTATATAGGTTATGTATATGTAAAATGAGAAAATCTGAGTATTTTCTTCCAAATAGTACAAGGAACAATGACTTGATGGACCATTTATTATTGGTAATTTAATTATAATTAAATTTTTTCAGTAAGTAAATAGGTCTCACTTAATGTGTTCATCTTATGGGGGAAGACAGGAAAATTTCAGAATGTTTCCCAGTATCCTGACAGATAGGAAATTTGTAACTGAGAGATATTATTAAACCAGCTTAAAAGAAGTAAAACATTATGGCAAATTTGTCAAAATGTAGGAGGAACAGGACTCAGACATCCTGTAGAGATTTCTTATATTTTTTCTAATTTAGAAATCTAGATTTTCAATTTTTTGTGGGGTATTCATTCTATCTAAGATGCAGCAAACACAAAGCAGCAAACCTCCCTCTGACAAGTCTCATCAGCAGATGGATGTCCCATTCCCTGCAGCAGGGAGTCTCCTATTGCTATTATTCACCGCTTCCTTCTAGTGATCCTGAGTGGCTCAGGCTCACCCACCAGAGAGGCTTCTCATCAACTGCAAGGCCAGTGAACCTTTTCTGAAAGTGCAGGTTATCAAGTTGGGCATAAACCTTCTTCCTAGTGTGAGAAGTCACTAGCTTCCAGCCTTCATCATCATGGGAGTTTCCACTTTCATCTTCATAGGCATAGGCTCTTCCTGCCTCTCCCCTACAGCTGACGGTTCAGGCTCTTGAAGGTCCAAGGTCTCAGAGACAATCTAGTCCATCTGTTTCTCATCCTCTCTGATGCTGTGCAGTCTGGTGGCCTCTTCCTGCAGGTCTTTCACAAGGAAGCACAGCCCCTTGACAGCTACACACCTCCTGCAGGCTAGGAGACCGTGTGCTCAGCGAGAGGCTCAAGGGACTCCCTGCAGCCTGACACTGCAGAGCTGCATCCTCCTTCTGAAACCCTGTCTGGGTCCAAGATTCTGACAGTGAAGGGACAGTTATTTCAGTGTCTCCTTATGTGGCAGCAGCAGTACCCACCAGTACCTCAGAGGGTTCCCAAGAGTCCCCCAATGATTCCTGAGAAAATGCCCAGAAACTCAAGGAGCAACTTAAACCAGAACACTTTCAACTTCAACCTGGAGAATGTACTCACAGTGATTATTTCATCTAGGCTACTTAGAAACTCAGTGACTATTAATATTGATGATAAAATTCAGGAATAGTTCTTACCCAAATATTTTATTTTGAGGTACGTATATATATATGGCCTTCTACATTTTTGACTGCAAACAGGTGTACGAGAGCTCCCCAACCAGGAATGGTGGTAAAATATTGAAATATTTATATTGGCAAATATGAGCTGCATTGAGAATGAAGACAGATGATGCTGATGTTCTCTTTTATTTTGCAAGGTAGATGATATTCATGTTTAGTATTTATTATTTTTATTATTTTTGCTGATTGAATTTCCCCATAGAAAATGCATTAGTGCTCATAATAAAGTGTACTTTTTTTATATATATGTGACCAAGGAATCGGTTTTTTCTGCACTTCTCTCAGCTGAAACACACTTTACTGATAAGAAAAATGACAGGTGTTTGTGCAGACTGGTAATGTATGAGGTTTGCATCTTGAACTACAGATTGCTGAGTTCTCTTCTGAAAGATAATAAAGTACATGGTTCATTTTTCATGTGCATTAGTAACTTAGTTGATCAGGACATGTGGACATGTTTGATATATTGCCTGGCTATAAAAATGAATAAAGCTTTTATATATTTGTTCTCTTTAGACTGTGGGTGAAAGCCTCTCCGTTTCCAAGACAGCCTACAAATGGTTTACCATTTGGCTTATATTTCAATAGAACTGTTTTCTTATGTAAGATGACTTCAGTATTCTTGTCTGGAAAAATTCTTTATTGTTATGTAGCTATTAGAACACATGTCATCATCCCTTTTCCCCTGGATACATTCAGTAAAACAAAGGACAAGAGATGTGCGATTTTTCCATATAGTGTGAGTGTGAATGTTAATTTCAGTATTTCAAGAATATATGCCTTAGTTTGTTTTTTTAATATATGTATATATGAGAAAGTAAACAACAACAAAAAACATTGAATGGGAACCTTTGTTGTTTGGTGGGGTTTTTTGTTTGGTTTGGTTTGAATTTAAATTATGATTGATATCTCCTTTTGATACCACTTGGTCTTCTGGAAAGTTGATTTTCATATTAGTTTAGGGGTAAGTGCACAGGTTCTTTGTATAAATTCCTTGTTAATCTGTTGCTTCTGATTATGTACGCTAATGATTTGGCAGCAGCGCTTCATAAAGCTTATTTATTTCATTAAAAAAGTATATTATTGTTGCATTTGAAAAATGCCTTCTGTTGATATCACACTGTTTCTCGTAGAGTTTATTGCTATACAGATCACCAGCTATTAGAGGAAAGACTAAAAAGATACTTGCAAGGACTCTGAATCCTTGTGGCAGAATTTCTTTATTTATTTATTTATTGCAAAAAAAGAGTAATACATTTCAGGATACTATCCTTCAGACTTTTATAAGTAGAGCTGTAGAATTAAGGACCACAGCTTTATGTGACTGCTGTGTCTTGAAGAGATTGTAGATGCTTTCCAGTGGATCTGGTTTTGTCAAGGCTCATTGGGTTTAGCTGCAAAATGAAATATACTTGTAGCAAGTCTCTTTAATCATTAATTGTAATTATTTAAACACTGTAGTGTATTGTCTATGTAAGATGTATTTTCAGTTTCTGATAGGACAACCTTTCAGTCAATCTGTTTACCACCAAGTTTTGGGCACTGGCAAGTATTGTTATTGTAGAACCTTTTTTGGCCTGAAGATAGTACTAAGTGCAGACTTCTTTCTCCTGCAGGTGTAACTAAGGCAGATTTTTTTGTCTTAGTTTTATTTGGTGGATGTAGATTTCAGAAAGAAACCAACTACTTCCCTTCAGTTTTAAATCCTAAACTCTAATTATCGGCTAAGTCATAGTTTACCTGACAGATTTACTCTTCTTCTCCGTCAACAGTAAAATTGGGGGGGGGGTGGGGGCAGGTGGGGATGCAGAATTTTTTGTTTACTTAATGTTATACTAAATCAGGAGGAATCTGAGATAGTAGGGCTCTAAGGGGGATCATGTAATTATGTAAATATGAAAATAGACTTTATGTGGGAGAAGACAGCTAAAATAGCACAAGATGTATCGGAAAAGATAATCATACTCTTATTTGTTTTTAAATATTCATTCAAACATTCATACTTTTCTGGCAAACCTACAAGAATGTCTGCTTGACAGAATTGTCCTTGCATCTTATGGCTATCAGATATTTATTTATAGCATGTGTTTGTATATCTTTATTCTAACAGTCCTTTCCAGTTCTAATTGGTTTTCTAGATAGTTTTTGCAATAGCTTGTTATTCGCATATGAAAATGTAAAATAACTAAGTAGTACTGTACAACTTGGTAGACACTGAGAGTTTGGATATTCCTCTAGTCTCAATCTTTTTATGAATTTTCATTACAGTGAAGAAGGCTAGCATACAGCAAGAAGCTTTCAGTATTTGTTTAGTCATCTTCCTTATCTTTTCTACCTGAAAAATATAAATATCTCTTTTGTTAAAAATAAGATAAAATCCCTTCATAATTTTCCACTAAAAATGAGTGCATGATGTGTTGGTATTCTCTTTACTGATCTTAACAGTTTAGATAGGTAAAAGTAGTTACTCTGAAGTTTTTAATTATTTTCAGGTAATTGGTGAAAGTAGAATTTTGGACAAGCATTATGAATAACTTTCTCTGATACTCATTGACAGAAATTTTTTTTTTCTTGAACGCATAGTAGATTCCTAGTTTTTTAGTGAAGATGGTAAGTTTATTTTAATGTAATACATAGTCCCTATCAACTTGAACTTAAAAGAACTTAAAAGAAACTGATAAAAGCAGTGCCATCAGTGCCTTTTCTGACTTACAGAAAAGGAACATTTGCTTCAGAAACAAAGAGCTTTCTTTGCTGAGTTCTGTAAGTAACTGCAGGGAAAAGATCTGTAAGAGTCAAATTCACTAATTTCTTTATGGAAAGAAAGATCTGTGAGATCAAGGGTAATTTTTCCCACCTCACTCCCAGCATTTTCTTTTCTTGAACTTATTTATGGCTCTCTGCATATATTATTCATGATTGTTGTAAAGTTTCAGCCTTTAGGTTTTTTTATGTATCTATAGACAACTTATATTCCTGCATAAATCACTTGCGGTAAATTAGTCATACACACAAAAGTTTTCTCTGTATGTAGATGGGAAAGAGGAAAACAATGCCAGCAAATCAGCGACTTTTCTTTTAATGTCAACATAGTGCAATGATATCAGCTTGCAGCAGACTTAAACATTTGAGCAGTACCAGAAGGAAGAAATATTTGATTACTAAACATGCTGGTGCTCAGATACATGCATTGTTATGAATATAAGCATTCATTAAAAAGTTCAATTTGTTGCAGGGCTTGGTGTCTCTAGATATTGTCAGGCACAATAACATTTATCAAGCTTTCAGTATAGCTTCTGATGGACTAAATGGTGTTCTTGGCAGACTTGCTCACAATAAGAGAAAAAGCAGAGTAAATTTATTTTTTCCTATATTAAATATTGAAGTACTTGTCAAATAAAAAGGTAGCCAACATTTGTCTTTCCTTTCCTGTGGAAGGAGTGCTACGGATTCTGGTAGACTTTGATTACTTCTTTTAGATGAAAAAGGAAAAGAATTCTAGAAACAGTCACATACAGTGTAAATAATAATTGCAAAACTGCCTAGTGTCACACATGGTGAGTAATAGTTTTGCTTGCCAGCAAACATCACATCTATGCACAGCAGTGCTGGGCTTGGAAGCACGCAGACCTTATGAGCTTTTGCAGTTGTCACCAAGCTCTTATAGACTTCTAGCAGTAGAAATCTCAGAACAAATAAAATAAATTTAAAACCTCAAACTCCCAAACAAAATAAAGGGTATATTGGAGGTAATGAAGATTCTAGAAAATATTTCCTATCTGCTTGGACATGGCAGTCTTGCTTATGTGAAGTCTGTCTTCCTCTTACACTTTTCCCAAAGGGAGGTATGCAGTAGAATGAAGCCATTGTCATCTTCCAAGTTCTCTAGACACTTCTGATCTAAAACCAAAAAGGATTTCAGAGAATCAGATTCAGCAATCTAACTGATCTCTTCTGCTTGTATATAACATCTCTTTGAAGATGCTTCTGCCTGTATCAGGTTTTTCCTGATCTTCCAGTACAGATATATTTTTTTTCTCCCAGTTGTGCTGAGAGAGTATCTTCAACAGTTTGATACCATTCCTTTTAGACCATTGATAAAAGAGCTTCAGACCCAGTATTATAACTATCTTACAAATTGTAACTCTGTTTCACAATGCACTCTTAACGAAGAAAGGTGATGCTTCCGCTTGATGGTAGACTCCTCACGCAGAGCTTGGTTCTTAATTCATTTGATCCAATCTACCTAGGTGCCATATTTAAGGAAATTGCACTTTTGCCGTTCCTTCTAGCAGCTGCAACACATTCAATGCTTTAGAAGTTGACGACATCTCATAAATAAACAAAATTACCACTGTGAAATGGCAGATTCTCTGTCCTTGCATTTCTTGTCAACGTGCAATAACTTGGAAGATGCTTGGTAAAACTGCACAACTGTTCAGTACTTGGCTCTGGCTTTGAAAAGGTTATTGGATATGAAAGCTAGTATTCCTGTCTGACTTACAGAAAAGGAACATTTGCTTCAGAAACAAAGAGCTTTCTTTGCTGAGTTCTGTAAGTAACTGCAGGGAAAAGATCTGTAAGAGTCAAATTCACTAATTTCTTTATGAATCTATGGTTATTTCAATAGGTTTTCTTTTTAATCAACCTGTGACTTATTAAACTTTCAGTTTAATTTGTCTCTTGCTTTGAGTTTGTAGAATAATTTGCAGCATAGATGAGTGGAAATGACCTCCAAGAACAATATAGCGAGGATATCAAGAATCTTGAAATGTGTATTTATTCATCCTGTTTTAAAACCCCCAAAAGCCCTGTGCAGTCATTTAAAGCACAAAAAAAGCATATTGATTTTAAATTTTCATTTTTGATCTGTGCAAGCTGAAACAAATGTTTTACAGGTATTTGAGTGAGGCTGCCAGAGGTTTCTTTTTATTAGTTTAAACAGGAATTCTTGCCTCTACGGGTCACAAGTCTGTAGGCCATATTTGGCTTATATGTAGATTATTAGTATGAAGACAGATAGCATTAGAAGTTAATGTTTTGGTGGGGTTGAGTAAGGTTCAGATTGTAAATAAATAAATGAAACTTCTGTTTTCAGTCAATTCTGCTGTGGAAAAGGCCTTGCATGTCATGTGAAGCATTATGTATGGAAAACTTTCATTTAAGATGTTTGGAGAATTTTTCCTAGAAAATGTGGTTGTTAAAAAGTGCCAGTTTTGGAAAAGAAAAACCTTTTGCAGAGAGAATTTCTGGTTGAATTGGAATTTTTTGTTTCTTATATCATTGTCAGTCATATGAGTTTGTTATCATTGTCAGTCAGGTCATATCAAAACTAGAGCTTTTTACCATAATGCTTGTGCTCTGTCCATCTCTATTTTAAAGGCTTCCCTTAGAAAGCTGGAGGTCATAACTCTCTAAGTACACTTTCCTCCCTTTTTCCCAAGTTTTATAGGAAGCTAACAAAAGTTTGTGCTAAAACCAAACAAAAATTGATGCTTTCTTAATCCCCTTTTCTCCTGGGGAGTGTGTGGAAAAATTTTCCATTTTCCATCTGAAATAATCATAGAATCATAGAACCATTTAGGTTGGAAAAGACCTTCAAGATCATCGAGTCCAACCATTAACCATGCCCACTAAACCGTGTCCTTAAGTACCCTGTCCACTCGCTTTTTGAATATCTCCAGGGATGGTGACTCAACCACTTCCCTGGGTAGCCCATTCCAATGCTTAACAACCCTCTCAGTAAAGAATTTTTTCCTAATATCCAACCTAAACCTCACTTGCCTCAACTTGAGGCCATTTCCTCTTGTCCTATCTCCAGCCACCTGACAGAAGAGACCAACACCCACCTTACTACAACCCCCTTTCAGGTAGTTGTAGAGAGCGATAAGGTCTCCCCTCAGCCTCCTCTTTTCTAGACTGAACAGCCCCAGTTCCCTCAGCCGCTCCTCATAAGACTTGTGCTCCAGGCCCCTCACCAACTTGGTTGCCCTCCTCTGAACACGCTCCAGCAACTCAATGTCCTTCCTGGAGTGAGGGGCCCAAAACTGAACACAGTATTTGAGGTGCGGCCTCACCAGTGCTGAGTACAGGGGAACAACCACCTCCCTGTTCCTGCTGGCCACACTATTTCTGATACAGGCTAGGATGCGATTGGCCTTCTTGGCCACCTGGGCACACTGCTGGCTCATGTTCAGCCGGCTGTCAACCAGCACGCCCAGGTCTTTTTCTGCCAGGCAGCTTTCCAGCCCCTCTTCCCCAAGCCTGTAGCGCTGCATGGGGTTGCCGTGACTGAAGTGAATATTGACTGTTATATCTCTTCTTCGTCATACTTCTTTTTGTTGTCACTAGTCCCATTAAAAATGGGCAGGCAGTTTAATTGTTGTCCTCCATCCTACTCCGTCTTCCCTTGGCTAAAGGGAAGGAGAAAAAAAACTTGTGTTGATAAAACTTTTTGAGCCTCAACCACTATTGTGCTGCCTTAAACCGAAGTAGAGCATTAAGATTTTCCTGCTAATGAACTGTACCAGGAGGAGTTCCTTTTTCTGTGTCTGTTTTTTCTCAGGGCTCTGTCTTTAATATTAGTCATAAAATGGTGTAAGTTAGCTCTAAGACGTAATTAACCAGTTTCAAAAGGTCAGTACACTGTACTTCATTTCCACCATTCACCTTAGCAATTATCCACTTCACTGACAGTACCTTGACCTCACTCTATGCTTCCACCATTATTCTGGTCTTCCTGTTGAAAACTTAAATTCAGTGCAAGTTTGTGGAGATATTTTCTGGAGAGAAAATATTCACATTTGAAGGGAAAATGAAACATCCTGAGTTTTTTTTTTCACACATTGCACATTGTTTCATAAGCTTTCAATTCCTTTATAAATCAGAACCTGTAGCTCTACCTAAGAACATCTAAAATTCTTATTCTCTGTACACATATGGCAATGTATATTTTCTGTGGAAAACAAACTGTGAAATTCTTTCCCCTGAAGATGTGAGATAGGTATCACTGCTATTCAATCAATTTGCATTTTTAATTGAAGTTTCAGTAATAAATTTCAAAATTAAACATAAGTATTCCTGTTCCCGTGAAATGTTTTTGTGTGAAAAGTGAAAGGAGATAGACTTTAAGGCAGCAATAGATTCATTTAAAGGATCTGGGTTTTTTATGTAATGAAGGATGGAAAAAAAATTTTAAAAATGCCAGGTTCACTTTAAAGAAACACAGGAACATGTCTATATGTATACACATATGCATGCATGTATGTATTTTATATACACGTATATGCCCACAGAAATTTCATAAGGTCAGTTCAAAACAGCTAACGCTTTCTGAATGTTTGCCTTGCATTGCATTTTCAATAGCATCTGGCTCAACTTCCTTGGTGAGAAAAGTTCATCTAGCTGCTTTCCTCATCTTGCTGTATTAGGTCTCACAACACTTGTTTTCTCTGGCAGTGTAGTGGAGAGGAAAGCAGGTCTGCCCAAGTTACTTGCACAATGGATGAGGTTCAGCCTTTTGAAACTGTGTAGCATGGGGTAGATCAAAAGATCCCAGGGGTGCATTCAAGCTCAGTGAGGGGGAATGGGTCCATCTCAGAGCAGCTCTAGTTGTACAGTTATGAAACAGTCTACAGAGCCCATCAGCATATGTAACTACTCTTTTTTTCTCTTTTTTTTTTTTTTTTTTTTTAAATGAAAAAGTTACTTTCTTGAATGGCAGGGAGCTCGTAATTGGAAAATAAGGTTGGTAAGCTTTTTCAATTCAAAAAACAAACAACATTCCAAGTCTTGTTTCTAGAGGAAAATGGATCCCTGAAGCTTATTTTGTTTTCTTTTGCCTTGTTTAAATGAGAGGAATACATTCTCAAAAATCTGAGTTAACACCTAGGATTGCCTTTAGTCATTGCATTTAATCTTTTCTTTTCCAGAATTTAAAGCACCAAGTTATAAAAAGACCCTTCTTACAACATCTCAAAGAGGGATGAGCAGGCTTGGGTGTGTTCTGAAAGACCATAAACCTGCAAGATATTTTGCACAAAATTACGTTGAAGAGATCATGAAATACTTAATTTTGCTTGTTCTTCCTAACTTAATTCCAGACCTGATTTTTTTTTTTGCTTTGCTTTAGTCTCCCTACTCATTTTGGAAGAATGACTTGAATGACAGAGAAGCAACTTTCCGAAGTGTTTAAGTTTATATGTTTTATAGGAATTAACCTTCATCTCTTACATAAAAATAAAACTCTTAGAAGTTAGAAAAATTTCAATTAGAAAAACAGTAGTGCAATTCTTGAATGGGACATTACTGCTGTGAATATCTGTTTTTCATCTCTGAAGTAAGGTAGACAGCAAGAGAATATAACATTGCAATTTCTAACTCAAAAAAAAAAAAAAAGTAAGATTAACCCAACTTTCTTTTTTTTTTAATGGATCTAAATGCACCACTAAAAGCTGTAATAATACTGTACTTTCACAGTAGGCCTTTGTAGTGAACATACTGTTGCTTCTATCGTGAGCAACCATTAAGCCATTAAGATGTTTTAATTCCTAATTAAATTAAGAGGGTGAAGCTAATTCATGGAACAAGTAGCTGAACTTGCATAGGAAATACTTCTCACACCTGATACATGAAGTACCCATACTGCTTAAAGACTTGAGTTGCTTAAATTGTTTTGAAAATACGACCAAGTAACAATTGATAACTAAAACTGGATTCATGTATGTCATTGGAAAAATATTGTAAACAGCAAATATTTTTTCTTTGTTTGAATTTTTATTCTGCAAATATCAACATGTATCTTTACACATGCTCATTATTCTGCATGCCAGAGGTATCTTGCTTAAAGATTGTAATGACTTGATTAGATTATCTATTAATATAGAATACAAAAATTCAGAAAAAGTAATGTAAAATAATATTCTTTAATTCTCAATTAAAATAAACGTGTGCATCCTTCTTTACTTTAGGAAGATTAGCAAAGGTGTTACCAAAAATACTTGGTCAGTAATTTTCAGTTTTCATATATAAAAAAAAAAAAAGGTAAAGTCTCCTTCATGACCTTTTTAATAGCAATATTTCAGTTTTCCACTAAATGAGTTAAAATATAATAATTATTACAATATAATAAATATTATATGTAATTTATAAGTATAATAAAATTAATTTTATTTGTTTCAAGATAAAATATGTTGAAAAATTCATATAGAAGGATGAGACTAGTCAGTTCAGGAACACCTGTGTTCCTCATAAAACAATAGGTGTATCAAAACTGTTTTCTGCAATCTGTATTACATTGATATGAACCTTTCCTGTCTGTTTTAAATGCAATTATGTAAATATTTGCAACATAGCTCTGTCAAGGATGGGGTCTGGAATATTAAGGTTAAAAGCAGCCCTGCGGCAAAGAGAGACTTCCCTCTGCTGACTCTTCTTTCAGCTCTTTACAACAGCTCCCATCAGCTAGCTGGCCTTGAGTGCCTCCAGCTGAACTCCTGGAGCTGGAAGGGCCCTGACAGGGGTTTTGGGGTGTGAGTGGGATTGGGAATGCATTGCACAGGTGTGAGAGACAAATTCTGTCTACTCAAAAGAAGGTGCATCTTTTTAGCTGGGAGTGACAAAATTACATGTGATGACTCTGTGAAGTTGTTGTTCTGACCTGGAAACTGAAAGCTGGGATCTGGCACCTCACTTTTTTTCATATGTTCTTTACCAAAGAAGAAAAAGAGAGCAAATACTTCCTATGAGAGCATTATATGAAAAGTGGTATTTGGAATAAGCATAAGGTATAGTTTGGGAGAGCTTTAATGCATAACAAACCAACCCTGATTACTAACACTCTGAAAATTAGTATTTCAGAAAATATGAGTTCTAGTACTTTGCTGGACAACAATTTATAGTAAAATCAATTATACCAAAATTGTCTATTCATGATTTTGTACAAGTTAGTATTTTTTTCTGACTTTATTATGGAGTTCTTCATCTATATGGTATATTAAATATTTAAATTTATCATTATTGGACCTTGTAGACATCTTGGGTGCAACGAATTGAAATTTTACAGACAGAGAGATAAGTAAATTTATCTTTGACTCAGATCTTGGTTTGGTAGTCATCTCATGCTTAATTGCCTGACTGAAATTCAACCTTGGATGGCTTTGTGATTTCTCTCTACTTGAAGTCTGCCAAAAATGAATTGGTATTGATTAGTGTCATCGGTGTGAAAAGGTGAACTTTCAGGCTTAGAATTTGAGTTGTGTCTTTTGGCAGATGCTTTGCAAGAACATAGGGCTTTCTTGTGTTCCAGATCTTTCATGGGTACTTGTGAGACATTATGCCTGGATATTATGCCTGCATATTTATTTAGAAAATATACAGGTTTTGTGATTGTAGTCCAGTAGATGGTATTTGAACAACTATAAATCTGCACAATTTGGGGGGGGGCGGGGGGATGATAAAAAAGATTTGGTGCTAAATAGAGGTATGTCATCCTTTCATTTCCAGTTGTACAGAAATTCAGTGGATAGAGTTTAAAGACCTCATTAGAAACATGTGAGCATCTAACATTTTCTCGTGCATTGGAGTTAACATCTTGTACTCTATCATCAGTGGGCAGACCATGCCAAAAAATATCAAACCCAAAACCAAGGGTATAAAATTATCTTTCCCTGATTCCCTGTTTAATCTCAGTACAGATGTTTATCACATTCTAAGGAATTAACTTGGTAAAAAGCTTCTAAAGACTGTGAGGTAGCATGAATATAAAATATAGGCTTTTCACTCTGTTGTATTTTACCCAGATGGACCATACCCCCTAAAACTAGTAGTTTTGTAGCTGTGTAAAGTCTTTTCATGCAAGAAAAAGTCCATAATGTAAAGACAACTGCTGAATAGCATAATTGTTTAATAAGTTAAAATGAGTTCCCAGTTAGTCTGCAAATATGATACAGAGTGTCAAAGGAATATCTTCCTTTCTTACTTGCTAGTTTGCCTAATCTTAGATCAAAGGCCAATTTCAGTTTTAAGAACTGTTTCAGAGTTCTCTCTAAATAGTACCCTCCAACAGTGTATTATGACGTGAAGACTGGCCAAGGTTTTAAGAATTCTATTGGTGTGTGGAGGGTTGCTCATTTGTTGTTCTTGTGTTTGCTTTGTTAAGGGGAGCAAATAATCCATGAAGAGAATGAACAGCCTGAGGAATTGTTTTTTGCTGGTGGAATAAAATGCCTTTAAACATAATCCATTCAGTTTTTAACTCTTTGACAGTTGACTTTTCTAAGTGAAGTAGTTGGTATTCATCGTCTGTATTTAGAATCATAGAGTATCTCAAGTTGGAAGAGACCCATAAGGATCGAGTCCAACTTCCTGCTCCTCGCAGGACTACCTAAAACTAAATCGTATGACTAACAGCATCGTCCACATGCTCCTTGAACTCTGACAGGCTTGGTGCTGTGACCACTTCCCTGGGGAGCCTGTTCCAGTGACTGACCACCCTCTCAGTGAAGAACCTTTTCCTAATGTCCAATCTGAACTTCCTCTGACTCAGCGTCACGCCATTTCCTTGGGTCCTGTCACTGGTCACCAGAGAGAGGAGATCAGCACCTCCCCCTTGAGGAAGTTGTACTCTGCCATGAGGTCACCCCTCAGCCTTCTCTCCTCCAAGCTGAACAAGACAGGTGACCTCACCTGCTCCTCAGAAGTCTTGCCCTCGAGACCTCTCACCATCTTGGCTGCCCTCCTCCGGACACACTCTGATAGTTTGATGTCCTTCTTATTTTGAGGCACCCCAAAGTGCACACAGTACTTGAGGTAAGGCCGCGCCAGTGCAGTGTAGAGTGGGACGATCACCTCCCTCAACCGGCCAGCTATACTGTGCTTGATGCACCCTAGGACATGGTTAGCCCTTTTGGCTCTCAGGGCACATTGTTGACTCATATGCAGCTTGCCATCAACCCAGACCCCCAGACCTCTTTCCATGGGGCTGCTCTCCAGCCTCTCATCCTCCAGTTTGTACATATAACCAGGGTTACCCTGTCCCAGGTGCAGAATCTGGCACTTGCTCATGTTAAATTTCATATAGTTGGTGATTGCCATACGTTATGTGAATTGGCTTAGAATTGGAATTTAGAGATGGCTCTAAGTAATTTGCTAATTAAGTATTTTCTTGTAATGTCTTAGTTCTTTTGTCCTTGATTTCCTATTTATTCCAAGGAATATACTTTAGTATTTAGATGCAACTTCAGCTCATGAAGTGTCCATACCTAAATAATATAAGCCTTTGGAAATTATGGACCTCATTTTCAAATGGATAAACTTATGGTCAGGGTCTGATTTATACATTGAAGCTGTTTGAAACATCAGCACTGCTGTTTGTCTTTTATCGTTCTTCATCATGAGAAGATGAAGCTTGTGGAGAAAAAAAGCACTTGGTGGTCTTTTTTTTTTTTTTTTTTTTTTTCCCTTTTTTTTTCCTCCTTCCCCCTACTTGGTCTTCTGGGGAATCCTCTAGTTTATCAAATATAGAATATTAGCTAGAGGAATATCTGGAAAAATATTATCATTGTTAGTAAACAATCACTTGTTATTTTCCATTGAATATGATTTTTGTCCTCACTAGAGAGACTCAAAAAGCATTTCTAGTTTCCTCTGAAAATCTGAATGAGCCTCTTTATAGGGTATCTAATTGTTTCTATTTGTTCAGAAATAAGGTGGGAACAGACAAATTTACTATTTGATTTAGCTAGATAATCACATTGTTACAATTCACAGGGTCTGAATTATGTTTTTCTGATGCTGTAATGCCTCATTCTCTTTGCTTTATGTTCAGTAGCTTTTCATTATTTGCCAGAAATTGATTTTAAAATAAAAGTAACCAATATCTGAAAAAGTACACCTTCCTAGACCTTTCTAAACCCTTGTTGATACAGATATCCTGTTTCTTCAATGAAATGCCCTGCACTGTTGTCAGTCTCTACTTTCATCAAATAACCAATTTTAGTTTTCACAGAACTGAAAATTGTAAAGTTCTTAAAATTTTGACTTTTATGTATTAGCATTTCTCTTCTTTTTTTTTCATCTAAGTTGAAAGATCTGGAGCCTTTCATTTTCACAGTTTTCAATCTATCTTAATCTCCTTTAATCTTCTTATAAGTACCAGTTAATAATAACTTGTTAATAGTAAGTACTAGTCAATAATAATCTGATAAATATCTGTTAGGACCTGATAAATACCTGTTTTGTGCTATAAAAATAAATTAATTTTATCAAATTTTCTTTTGAAATCTGAAGAACATTTTGTACATTCTTGGCAAAACCTGTGTCTAGTTGTCTCTGAGGGGGAAATAAAATCAGTTGTTAGATAATTACTTTATAGGACTTAGTAACATGACTTTTTGTTGATATGTGTAATTCCTCCTGTATGTGGATTAGATAAATGGATTCAGAAAGATGGGTTATCCTAAATTAAGGTTACAACATTGGCCATAAAAGATAATATTTCCCTTAAGACTATTAATTGTGACCTCAAGAAACAGACTAGTCTGAAAACTTAAAAATCTTTCATCTGGTCATTAGGGTAGCAGTTTCTACTACTGAAGACATACTTTAGAACTTCTTCCATTTAATAAATATTTATTATAGTCCTTCTAAAGTGTAAACAGACTAAAACTAAAAGTATGCTCTTTGGGGGAATAAAAAGTGAACTTTGACACTGTCAGACCAAATATCAGTCTCAATTTTATTTAAAAAAAAGTCTTTTGTTTTGTTTTGTTTTTAATACTGTTGTTCCATAAATAGCAGGGAGAGAAATAAGATTTGGTTACCAGTTACTATATTAAAGTATTAGCTATGCTTTAGGTAAAGGTACAATTAATGAAAAATTGACTCTTTTGGTCTTTTTCTTTCCAAATTCAAGTACTTAATGTTATGAAACATGGAAAACTTATATCTTGGACTGATTTCTAAGATGCCCACCTTACGTTGAGGTGAGGCCATTAGCCTCACCCAGTAAATAACAAGGTTTTCTAATCATATTATTCCTCTTTCTCTTTCTCTCTTTTGGTTGGTCTTTCTCCCACCACAACCCTTCCCAGCTGGAAAGACTGCAGTTTGAGAATACCTCTGAATGGGGAAAGAGAGAGACACTTGAAGCAGGAAAGCAAAGTTTGGAAGAAGAGAACAGAACATTGAAGTTGCAGGTAAAAGAAATTCAGGGACTTGTGGAGATGAAAAATAAAGCAACACTAACTAAATTGAATTGTGATCATCAAAATGCACAAATAAGCTGCTAATTAAAAATAAAGTATGTTCATTCCTTAGTTTGATTACTTGGAGAGCATTCCCCAAAAGAATTACTATTTCATAATGTCAAAATATGCCCCTAAAACAAGGGTTGTGCAATACAGAACAGCCCTGTCTGCATCTCAGACCTGGACAGTTAGAACTCAGTGACTTTGAATTTCTGTAGGGTACAGAAACAGAAAGAAATATCTTTTTTATTTTTAAAAGAGGCAGGGAGAAATGACAAGTCTGACAAGATGAGGGAGCATAAGTGAAGACTGGGAGTAACAGAAGAGATTAAGTAAGTTTTGGTAGCTATAGAGTCCTGATGAAGGTCAAAGCAAAAAAAGCTGTGAGACCAATCATTCCTCTGTCTTGCTGAATATTGAATCACTTCTTAGGGAAGAGAGAACTGAAGGAAGAGCCTTATTTCTTAATTTTTTATTCCTCTAAAGTTCTGTTCACTTTTAAACCTTATTGTACTGCTAAAAACGATGTGATAAATTACTCAGAGACTCTTAGCTGTGGGTATTTCCTTTATTTTATGGTTTTCCATGCCAATAATTAAGTGGTAATCCAGAAGGCTTTCACTTTCATTGAGACTCTGAAGGCTGTGCAAAAGAAAGCAAAAAACCCACCAACCCAATCAATCAGTAAATATACATACTTGATGTTACAAGTTGGGAAACATGAAACAGTTAACGTTCTTATTTGCTCAAATAACAAATAATTTACTGTCATTTATATGCATTTACTCTTGAATAATGGCAATCTGAGTAACTAGGACTGGATTTAGGGTATAGTTACAATAAGTAATTTCTCTTGGGAAAGATTGAGAGAGGTTCTGTACTTGAGGTCTGCTTTTAAATGTAATGATACGATTTTTCTGTATTTCTGTGATGGCTCAGGAGCAGCAAGTTACAATCCACCCATATAGCTTACCTTTATAAAATATCTTGCATAACAAACACCTGTTCTGGATTTTCCTTTACTAGTATTTATTTTATCATACCATATCGTATCATACCATATTGTATCATACCATATCGTATCAGCATTTTCATGATTTTTTTGTAGTGCAAGTAATTTGAGGTTGGAGACGTGGCCAGAAAGATGCTCATCTGCTAAGGCATGTTACTGTATTCCAAATACCTTTTAGTCATATGGCTGTCCTGGGTTGTTTGTTTGTTTTTTAAAATGTTGCTTGCAGAGAATACTAGACATCTGTGATCAACTCTGTTAGTATCACAACACTAACTGACACAACTTCACAAATTTTAACAAAGTCAAAAGGCTGAGATGGAGCTCAGTCATCTCTCTTTCCTTCTCATAAAAGTGAACATCCCTGCAGTGTTTGCCTTTTCCTAGCTGATGATTTTAGGATAAGATTGTCTTCAAAACTATTAATTACCAGTTTAAAAGAGAAAATTAAAAATTGTATTTTAGTGTCAGCTGAAACTATGTAATCTGTCATCTGTTGGATTGGTAACAGTTATCATCCAAAGATTAGGGTGAAAACTGATTTGTTTGCAGCTGTTTCTATCTCTGATTTACAAGAACTGCAAATCATGGAATCACAAAACAAATCAGGGTGGAATGGACTTCAGGAGATCTTCAGTCCAACCTCCTGCTCAAAGCAAGGTCAGCTCTGAGGTCAGACAAAGTTGCTCAAGGCTTTGTCCAGTGGGGTCTCAAAAACCTTCAGGACTGCACAACCTCTCTGGGCAACATGTTTGTGATGGGTTGACCCCAGCTGGCAGGTAAGCTCCCACCCAGTCCTCATTCACCTCCCCAGCAGTGGGATGGAGGAGAGAATTGGAAAGGCAAAATTGAGAAAAAACTCATGGGTTGAGATAAAGACAGTTTAATAAGTGAAGGGGGGGGAAGGTGATGCAAAACCAATCACACACCACCAGCAGACTGATGCCCAGCCAGAGTCCAAGCAACAGCTAGTTCGGAAAAACCACCACCCCTCTGTTGTTGCAAGGGACTCTTCCTTCCCAGGTGCAGGTCTTTGTCATTGCTGAATTTCACAAGGTACCTGTTGGCCCCTTTCTTCAACTTGGTAACAGAACTTCTTGATTGGAGCATGCCATTTACAGGCAAGGATATTGCCTCTGCCTGTCCCAGCTTTAGGGAAAGACAGAATGGCCTTGATGGGAGCATTTTCCCTCAGAGCTGTGAACAGAGGCATCTGCTGTGCCAGGAGTAGTTTCTCCATTCTGGGCTGGGAACCTTGCCCTGTGGTGCCTCACCCCAAGGTTGAACAGTCTTGTAGTCTTCAGCAGCATTTCCAGCCAGGACTCCTTGACAGGGCTTGCCATAGTATCCTAAAGCCTGCTTGCTCGTGGTGCCCAGGGCTCCTGGCCTGTGGCTGCAGGCAGAGAAAACGGTACCACCACAGTCTTCTGTGAAACCAAACACCCACTGACAACATGAGTAAAATTAAAGGTCAACAGTATTAGAGGAAAGAAGGACTGTGGTGAATCCTTAATGCCACAATGAACTCTATTAATAGCAGCAAAAAGTTAGTAAGATAGAAAGAGCCTTATGAGAAAAAATACTCTAGCAATGAGTTCACCTCCAAATCAGTCATGGCACTGGAGACCTGGCCAGCCACATGTGGAGAAGATAGTGGTTTGTAGAGTTAGTTGGCATATTTTTTAACCTTGCTGCTGACATTAAATGAAAAACAGGGGTTAAGGAAGGAAAGAGTGGCTTTTTCAAGGATTCCAGCCTAATTCAATTTATATCTTAGATGGAACCTGTCTATTCCTATGTAGAGACATCCTAATGTCACTGTTGAACCTTTCTAATTTCTGAGACTGTCTCTATCTAATTTGATCTAGTACTATCAAAACCCTGAAAAGAATGGCTTTGACTTCTGATTCAGGAGCCTTTTTTTCTGGGATAGTAGCTTGGGTTCAAATAAAATAACGTGTTATATGCAGGGTTAGAAGAGTACAGAAGGATGATTTCTGTAAAATAAGGGTGTTGGTTAGATGTTTAGGTTAGCAAAGGGAATCATATACAAGATTGAAACCACAGCGCTCTCAAGTTCTTTTGCATCTTAATCTGAATGATTAGGGCTTTATTTAGTGAGTAGACAAAAGGGATATGGGTAATGTGTTATGGAATGAATTCCAGAGCAAAACACAGTTGCCTAACACCCTAGCTTCTCCAAAACCTGTATTTGTGAGATGATTTGGGAGATCCATTGTAGTTTAGAAAAATATATAGTGTTATTAATTGATGTATGGCTGATTCATACATTTAAAGGGTATAAATAATGACAACATTTTTTCTTTAATAACAGTTTTAGTAAGATTAAACATGGTATCAAAATACAGAATTGAAGTCCTTACATCCTTGTCTAAATGGTTTTATGTTGACACTTAGTTATCTTGCTCTTTAATAGGTATACGTTCACAGAATATAAAATATGTGCAATCTCTTGCCACTTATGGTGGTAAATTGTGAAGATTGAAGTTCTGAACACAAAAGTTAATATTATGTTTTGCACAAAATGTGAGTCCTTAATATTATTCTTAGCTGGCAGTATGTTGGTTTAAAATGTTTCCATATGCAGTTTTTGAAAGGTTAACTTCTGTTGTATTAGATGAGCAGCATTGATGAAACAATTGAGATCAGACATTGTTACTATGCGATTTTATCGATTCTACTTCTTGGAATAGAGAATACTGTTTAAATTAATAGCTTTATTATTTGACAAATAGCATGGCAACAAATATTAAGTGGATCTAACTGGTTCATCTAGGAACGGATAAAATGAAGGAAAAGACCCCTTGTTGATGGTATAGATCAATACCCAAAACATGCTGTTTATGGAAAGATATTTTCTATTTCATCTGTGAGTATGACCTTGAAAGAAACTTCTAAATTAATTTTAGGGAATAATAACTGTTCTTCTATATTATCTCTAATTATTATGGTAAAGATCTGGTTATTGAATATTTGATTCATTGAATATGCTTTGTAGTGGAGTTGTACAGAATTTAAGTGGAATATTAAACTATGGAGCTTGTGGATGCATAGACTAAATTTTTTTTTTTAAAGTTTAATTTCCTTCTTTATTATGATAAGGTTATAATGTTGTTAGGAAAAAATTCCATAAATTTTAAAGGTGGAATGATGGACAACATGTATTTTTAAGATGAAACCTTTTTAGCTTAACATTACCTAGCGAGATGGGTTTAAAATCATCAACACTTTGTTTGATTTTTCAGAAGTAGGAAGCACTCAAATTTTTAGGCAATAACTTAAAAAATGGTCTGTATTGGGTTTACATGGCAAGGTTTTGGTAGCAGGGGGACTGCAGGGGTGGTCTCTGTGAGAAGAGATCAGGAGCTGCCCCATGCCAGACACAACTGGTTCCAACTGGCTCCAAAAGGAGCCCACCACTAGCCAAAGCTGAGACCATCAGTGGTGCTGGTGGCACCTCTGTGAAAACACACTTAAGATACACTAAAAATGCTGAGCAGCAGTGTGTGATAGGGAGGAGTGAGGAAAAAATGTGAGAGAAACTGCTCTGCAGGGCCAGAGAAGGAAGGCGAGCCAGAGCAGAAATTCCCCTGCAACCTGTGAAGACCATGGTGAAGCAAGTTGTCACCCTGCAACCCATGGAGGACCCCACACCAGAGCAAGTGGACATGCCATGAAGGAAGGTGCAGCATGTGGAGAGCACATGCAGGAGCAGGCTCCTGGCAGGAGTTGCAGCCCGTGGGGGACTCATGCTGGACCACTTCTTGAAGAGCTGTGGCCTGTGGGAAGGACCCATTCTGGAGCAGTTCATGGAGGACTGTATCCCATGGGAGGGATGCCCTGCTGGAGCAGGGAAACAGTGTGGGGAGGAAGGAGAAGCAGAGAGGAGCTGTTATGAACTTGACCCATAACCCACCATTCGCCATCTGTGCATAGAGGGAAGAGATAAAGGAATTGGAAGTAAAGGAGTGAAGTTGAGACTGGGAAGAAGGGTGAGAGAGAAGGAACATGTTCTTAGTTTCATCTTTGTTTCTCACCATCCTACTCTTTTTTTAATTGGCAATAAATTTAATTTTCCCCAAGTCAAGTCTATTTTTCTCATGAGGGTAATTTATCCCAACCCATGAGCCCTTCCATCTTATTTTCTCCCCTATCCTGTAGAGGAGAAGGGGGTGAGAGAGCAGCTTGGTGGGCATCTGGAATCCAGCCAAGGCCATCCCACTACTGTTAGAGGTGGGTGTGTTCCTCACGTTTCATAGGCAAAAATTAATCTTTACGATAGCAACTTAAATGAGATTGGTTTTCTTTGTATTTTTAAAATAGAGGGACAATATCCATTCTCTCCTTTTCCTTAGACAAAAGATGTGAAAGGGGTATTTCTTCCTCCTAATTACAAAATGAGATATTTGATGATGGTTTTCTTATATGGCAGAAACTAGTTACCCTGCTGTAGTTATAAAGTCTTTGTAATTTCACAAAATCGGTGTGTAAACTTTAATTTTTGTGAATGCAAAATTTTGATATGGGAATAGTTGTAATGTGAATGACGTGCTTCCTAACTTTAATTAAAAAACACCAGTAAAGGCTGTGAGACTAAATTACTGCTCCCTAAATCTATTTTTTTTAGTTGAATAAGAAAACAAAGTTTAATTGTTCCTTTTTTAATCTCTAGAAAAATCAAATTAACAAAAATTTCAAAACAAAAATTCTCTCTTTCTGTACATCTCTAAGGAAGATGTTATAACATGCTTGTACTCACTTCCAGATTTATTATCAAGATAGTATCTTTTTCTTCATTTCTCTATAGATTAAGCAACTGTTTCAAACAAAGTACCAAAGTACATATACTGTGATCTGTCTTGGTATGCAATTGTATGGCAAAGATTTCAAAGTGATTGAAGTATTGGGTGGATTAACTGAAGGAAAGAAACACTGTAAATTCATGGAAATAATAGCTACATACTTGATTCTCAAGAAAAAAAACCTAAAAATACCACAGTTTTTAAACTTTCAGCATCATAAGGTGCTGTTTCTTCATGATTCAGGGAAAAACATTATCAGCTATTTTTCATCTTTAGTTAGGAACAGACTGTTTTTTAAAGATCGCTGTATATATCAGACCTCTTTGTTTCTAGTGCCTTCTGGGTTTTAATGGATTACCACTACTTGCGTGTAAACCCTTTGGATGAGAAGCTGTTGGATCAGATCACACCTTAGTAACACACATTTTATATGGTATATAAAACACATATATTACTTTTTTTTTTTTTAAGAAAGCGACATCTCAGTTACAGTTTTGGCAAATGAAGTATTAAATGCTTTTCTCTTTTTGCTAAGAAAAATAATATAAAATATTCATTACAGGCAGCTGAAAAGATTGTTCTTACTGTACTTTATTCTTCCCAGATATGTTTAGATAATTTTAAAGTTTATTCAATTTTATTTATTCCAACTGTTTACTATTTACTTGAATGTAGATGTATTAGGTCTGGCTGGGATGGAGTTAACTTTCCTCAAAGCAGCCCATGCAGTGCTGTGCTTTGCACTTGTGGCTGGAATGGTGTTGATAACGCACCAATGTTTTGGCTCTTGCTGAGCAGTGCTTGCATAGCATCAAGGCTTTCTCTCCAACCTCCCACGCAAAGGCCAGTAGACTAGGGGTGGGCAAGAGGTTTGGATGGGAAACAACCAGGACAACTGACCCAAACTGATCAAAGGGATATTCCATACCATATGATGTTGTGCTCAGCAATAAAAGCCAAGAGAACTGGGCGGGGGGAGGTGCATTTGTTGTGAAGGTGTTTGTCTTCTGAAGCAACTTCTACGTGTAGTGAGGCCCCACTTCCCAGAAGCTGGCTGGACATCGCCCGCTGGTAGGAAGTAAAGAATGCATCTCTGTTTATGAGTTGGGGTTTGGGGGGGTTTGGGTTTTGTTTTGCTTTGCTTCCACATGCTGCCTTTGGTTTTTGTTTTTTCTTTATTAAACTGCCTTTAGCTCGACCCATGAGGCTTCTAATCTTATTTTTTCTCCCGTCCTGCTGAGCTGGTGGAGTGAGAGTGGCTTGGTGGACACCTGGCACCCAGCCAAGGTTAACTCACCACAATAGAACAGTTTTAATGAGAGGCAGCCTTATTACTCTAAGCTCCACAGAAACTTATCACAAATTATTGACTAGAACAGTATTTACAAGTACAGTTGTGAAATAAAATTTAAGAAGTGGTTGAGAAAAATAAATGGAATGAGATAAGGTGACAAATGCTGCAGCTGCATTAACAGACCGTAACATTTTGGTTTAAAGAAGTAATGAGGCTTTAAGGAAGATCCCCTCATCATCCCCCCTTGAACTGGTATTGCTTTAGTTCAGAGTGATTTTGTGCACACTTAATTCCTTCTGAAGGAAACTATGTGGGAAGCTCTGCTTCAGATATTCATGGCCCAAGCCCTAAGGGAGTGGACAGAGCTGGACCACTGACAGTTTTTGGGATGGCTTCATACTGCACGTGGATTAAGGGCCATAGGAGCAGGCAAAACCTAGGCTCTTGTGTTTGTGCACGGGCCTCAGTACCTGCTGCTGTACTGATTTACTGGTGTGAATAAAGCCAAATACAAAAGGAGATGCAAATTGCTTCCTTGTCAACAGTGATTGCAGTAGATAGTGATCTGTCTGCCCACTACCTGGATGCTGTGATCTGCCAGAGGTGTTTTGAGGAGGCAGCACAGTACAGAGGAGGAATTTTATAATTTGCCTGGATGATGTGAGAGAAGTTTTTAATAGTAAGGGCTTATACTAATTGCCATGTGTTTCATTCCTGGTTTTGTGTCACAGATCTCTTGAATTGACTTTTTAATATATTTTTTACTCTTTATCAGAACAAAACTCGAGAGAAGACATAATTATGGTATCATTGTTAAACACTTTGATACTTCACCTAGCACTGTTCATCCAATGGAGAATTATCTTTGTTTCAGTGCAAACCTCTGGGGCTAGTTATTGTGATGGTAAATCAGTACTGGCTGCAGAATTTGCTCCCTTAGCAGATTTTTTAAAACACAATATGTTTTGTCAGAATTACCACTTGGGATACAAGGGTTTTTTATATGATTTTTTTGCTAATTACTTTTCTGGTGAAATGCTCATTTTAATTTCTTAGAAAACCCGCTAAAGTGTAGAGCTAAAAACAAATAAAAAGAAAGTTTTACAGATGTGTTTGTTTCCTCTAGCAAATTATGCTGATGTTTAATAATAGCAAAGAAAAAAAATTACCTGATTGCAAACTGTCATGGATCAACACTCAGCACTTTTTACTTTCCTCACCAAATTGTTTCCAGTTTCAAAAATAATTAGTTCAGAATTATTGACAAGCAGAAGCTGAAGTTCAAAGACCAGATTTAAAAATGAATCTGCCATTTGCATGTGACTAGTGGCATAACATTAAGACCATTAGTATGCTTCAAATTTTTCATTTAAGTTTAGTATTTTATCTCCTATTTTCTAACTTCTTGAATGGGCCTGTAAATTGTAGTGATAAAATTTTGAAAGATTGTATATACATTTTGAATTACACATTTTATAGCAATGATAAAAAACAGAAAAAGTATAGGTTTTGCTGACGTGTGTATAATCAGCTATTCTATATTGTATTTTTTCTTAATTAGGACAAGGTTTTGATTTGACTTAAGACTACGTATTTAATATTGTCCTTTAGCTTTCATAAAGCATAAATATCTTAATATGATAATTTACTAAGGCATATATTCTAATCATAAAATAATAGAAGGTCTAGTTTGTGGCAGACTGAATGCAGTTAAATGCCAGTTACCTTTTTTATTTTGGCAGAGTAGCATAAGAGTATTTGCATGACATCAGAACAAAAGTTCCTCTAGCCCTGTATCCCAATTCTGACAATGACCAAAAATGAATGTGTATGGAAGACTTACTAAGGGGAGCAGAAGAATACTTTCCCAGAGCACTGTCATGGCTTGTTCACAATTTATGGCTTAGAATGTTCCAGAATGAGAGTGGTGTTTTTCAACTCTAATACTTCTTACTGAAATATCTCTTCTGTGAATTTTTCTATTATTTTTTGAACACATGTAAACTTTTAACATTCGCTATGTCCTGTCATGAAAAATCATAAATTTAGCTGTACATTGGGTGAAGTATTTGCACTGTTTGCTTTAAATCTACACCTGCAATTTCATTATATTGAAATAGAAAATGAATTCAGTTCCCTCTTCCTTCACTCCATCTACCCCAGGATCCTATATGGCAATTCAGTTTGGTTTTTTTTCCCCTCCGACTCAAGTATCATATACCAGCAATTCCTTACCATCAATTGCTTATTAATATTTCTCTGAATTTCCAGTTCCAAAAGAATATAATTGGGGTGTGGGGTGTGTCCACCCAATAGTTAAAAGAAATACACTATTGAAGATGTTAACGTATGACTGGAATAATTATATTTTCTGTTATGCTTAACACGCTTTCCCTAATAACTCTTAATCTTCTGTTTACTTTTTTACTGCTATTGCACAATATTTTTTAAAAATCCTTTTATAAGTGTAAGATCTCATTTTGGGTGATAATAGTAAACTCAGAGCTGCACCTCTATCAGTAAAATCAGAACTGTGTTTTGATTGTCATTACTTTATATATTTTCTCTTTTCGTCACTAAGTATGGAAAGCCTTTACTACTTTTAATCCCCTGGTATTTTTGTTTCTGTTTGTATTTACCCAGCTTCCTAAATAATTTTGATTTTTCTTTTCTGTGGCAAAAGCCAAGAATGTTTCCCTTTGGGCGTCTACAGATACGATCTTCCTACAGCATGGAAACTGGTCGTTTATTCCTCTCTTCTTGTCCCTTCTCCCTTATCTTTTCCTGATTTAATAACTAGGTATTCCAGTATGTGAGGGCCTTTTCTTTTTCCAAGTCAGCTACATTTCTGTAAGAATCATTGTGGAAGGCCTTTGTTAAATGCCTTTTGAACACCTGCCTGACCTCTGACCAAGCAGAGTCAATTTATTGACTCATTCAGAAAACTGAAAGAGATTTGTAAGACCTATGTTTTCTTGCACAAAAATTGTTTTGATTCTTCTTCAATATATTATATTTGTCCATGTGTTATCTTATTTGTAATTAAGAATGTAAGTTTTCCTGTTACAGGTATTAGGTCTTTCTTTTTTCTTTGATCCCCTCTTGAAGCATTTTAAAAATTGTTATTATGCTAGCTGTCTTCTAGGCCTTCTGAATTCTTTGATGACTGGTATCTGGTCCCAGGGTTTTTTAACTACCCGTCTTGTCTGTCTGTTTCATGACAATGTTCAATTTGAGACAGATCTTATGATGTAGCCAATGTATAATATATGAGCACAGGATTATTTCCATGCTTCTCCTATGTGAATATAGAGGAAATTCAAGGAGCTCTCTTGCTTCCTCCATTTTTCATCTTGATTGTGCAGTGGTCAACAGACCATCAGGTTTCTTGCTGTTGATTTGTTAGAAAAAGGATTAATAATAGTTTTTATAACTTCTGCAAGTTGTTCCTCATACCCTATTTGGCCTGCCTTACTATATCTCTACAAAAAAACTGCCAGAGGTAACTCAGCTGAATGTTTTATTTAGATGGTTATGTCATTAATTTCCTTCTCATTAATAAATTTATTTCAGAATTAAATCCTTAATGAGTACGTATGTGGCAAAAGTTGTGATACCTGGCCTCATTCTAGTGTTTGAGTGTTTATCTGAAACATTAATAAAATGATTAGATAAAAATTATTTACGTAAAAAGTAACTAGGGTAACTTTTAAAAAGTAGAAATAAATCAGATATTTTAGCATGTTTGTACATGTGTTGGTCCAATTCTCTTAAAAAAAAAAAAAAAAAAAAAAAAAAGAAAAAGCAGACTAGGGTTAAAAAATAAAAAATGGGTACTCTTCAAGAGTACTCTGACAAAAGACTTGGTGTAAATTTCTATATTGAAAAGTATTGAAATATATTCCAGTGGTGTTATAATCTATGGAGACACAAATACTGTAGTATAGAATGTTTCTTAAATTTTGCCATAGGAAGGACTAAAGGATGGCAGTGAATTAACACTCTTTGAGATACATGTTCCATTTTATTAAACTTTTAAGCTTTATTCATCTTAATGTCTTTTTTCATGCCTGGGTAATAAGGTTTAATTTAAGAAGAACTCTAGGTAATGTAAATGTTTTTTTTGTATTGTTCTGAAGCATAAAAGAAAAAGTTCTATGAAGGATCAATTTAAAAGAGGTCCAATTTGCCACATCTGTAATGGGATTCTGGACAAATGTAGTCGCTGTAACAGTTACAAATTGTATTCTACTTCATATGTGTTTTATTCAGTCAAAATAAAGTGTGTTGTTTTGATACAGCAAAGAGAAAACCATACAATAAAATGTGAGTACCTAATGTACAGTGTCCATGATGTAACTCTCTTGCAGACTTTCAAAGTTGTTTATAATAGCACCATTGGTTCATAGTAGATAATGGATGGTATCTGATTTTTTTATAATGTGGTTTACTGTAACCTCAAGGTATTTGTCATAATATTGTGGAAAGTCTTGTAGAAAAATGAGGAGAAAGTAATTTGTCCATGGTTATCTATGAGGAAATACCAGTGTTATGGGCTTATATAGCAGTGTCCTTTTGTCATTTCTACATTTGTGGCTGTATGTGGCTGCTTCTTTGTCCTAAAACAATAAACCCCAGTGTTTCTGCACTGCTTTCTTCCTATTAATGCAAATGTATTTGTAGCCCTACATGTATATGAAATCATTTCTGTCATGTATATTCATAAGTACTGTAGAGAAAAAAAATTTTGGCAATATTTTGCATCAGAATTAATTCAAATTCATTTGAAGTGATAGTGGTGATATTCAAGAAACTGATAAACCACTATGCTTTCACTCCACTGGAGACACTCCAAAATCACTAGACTATAACTCAAGATATTGATCTAAGGGGGAGAGGTATGTGTTTCTGAGGTTTTGGGGGCATTGTTTATTTGTTTGTTTAAACAAACAAATTGTAAAGAAATTGGAAATCCCAAATAAGCTAGTGCCATTCATCTTTCTGTATAAAAACAAAAAACTATGAGACAACAAACTCATAAATCAAGTCTGCCATATGCAAACCCAACGGATGTTAGGTTCAATGCTATTCCAATTACTGTTAATTAATGAAAAATATTTTAATATTTTTGAATACCTGGGAGTTTGCTTTACTAGTATTTCTGTAACTATGTTATACTCAGTTACTTCATAGCAGTGCATAACGCTTTCATGTGGCCTTCAATTGCTTAAGGAGATATTCTAAAGAATGAGGATTTATTGTTATAATGAAAGAATAAATAAGTATGGTCCTGATGTAAGGCAAACAGCATTAACTAGTCTGTGGTACTAGAAATAATTTAGCAATGGAACTATAATTTTGTAAGGACCTTTGTGAATCTGTTACTACTTTGCAGGGGAGTGGTGAAAATCTGAACTGATGACCATAGTGCTTTGGAAACAATTGTTTTTGGAACAGGAGACTTAAATTTGGAAAAAAAATGAGTTAAAGAAAAAATGTTACATTTTTTAAATGTGAAAAAAAAAATTCCCACATTTCTCAACAAAACTTAATTTGACCCTATTCTTCTCTTCTGTTTTCAAAACGTTCTACAAAAAACTTGTACCTTATAAACTGTTAAGTTTGTTTCCATCAAGAAATAATGAATGCTTCAATAATGTTGAAAAATTGCGGTGTTAACACTAAGAGATGAAGTATATCGAAGATATTTAAAAGCCTTGAATACTTATAGTTTTTTGATTAATTTATGCATTCTCTGAAGTAGGAAGAAATAAATGTTAATGAAATTGATATGTCCTGACACTATTGTGAATACAGTTTACTAATCTGTAACTAATTGATTAGGTAACAAAGGATTAGAAATCACATGTTTTTAATTTCCAGGCCCATTTTTCACTATACTAGTTATTTCTTATCCAAGAACAACTTGTTCTTATGTGTTTTCCAAGTGCTTATTTCTTCTGAAATGTTACAGGTCATGAAATTCAGCTTATAATTTATTTATAAGGAATTTATTACTAGTGACCCAAATCTATGATGACAACTCACAAGAGGTTTTCAAGACCTTTTAGAGTGTGTGGTGATTACTAGCTTCTAAATGCACATAGGTTAATTTCATTGAACAATGGATGCAACCTGCAGAGAAATGTTAAATGAAATGCTCCAGGATATTCCTATATTAAATTTCACAAGAACAAATCAGGCTTGTAAGTGTGAAGCAGAAGTTTTGCTCTCTGGAATGCTGAAGGTCATATGCCAATCAAACACAAGTTGTGAAAACCGGAGTTTATAAGGAGCAGTGACTAGAAATGTTTCAAATCCCATTTATTCCTCCTGCAGAGAAAAAGATTGTTTTTCTTCTTAATGAAAACAAGATTTGTCTCTAAACCTTGGATATGATTCCCTAACTTGTATATAGTACTGTAGAATATTAAAATATGTTCTATATCATCTTCTATAATTTTCTGAATATCTCTGTTCATCCCATGTGTTTGTGTTCTGTCCATTATAAAAATGTGTTCACATACTGAAGTAATAAATTCAATTGATGAAAAAACCCAATACATCTATAATCAAAACTATGCAATACTAAAGTATTTGAAAAGGTGTTTGGTGTTCAGTACTGTAAGCTAAGACTTAACTTGTTCTTTATGTTCTCTAAATTGTTATATGTTTAAATACAATGTGTTTTCTTTATCCTGAAAAGGAATAAAAAAATAAAGAAATGATGTTAGGATCACTTGTAATTACAAAACTTCTATAAATGGTCATACAAAGCTAGACACAGTAAAAATTAAGTTTGACTTATGTGGGCTTCTTGCTTTGATCCAAGAATAGGAAAATGGAATTATGCTTTAAAGTAACAAGGCCTTAAAAAAAAACCAAAACAAAAAAACCCGTAACCTGTAAACCTGGTTGGCCTGAAAGCATATTCCAAACGGCAACTGGGCTGTTTTATGAAAATGAAAGAGTTGTAAGCTGGTGTGTTGGAAATGTACATTGTATTTCAAATATACTTTTTTTTTTTTTGTTAGGATTGCTCCTAAACAGAAGGTAAAAAATAACCAAATAGCTTTTCTGACTATGAGTGAGACATGAGAAGTACAAAACTTTGTTGGTTTTTTTTTACCTAGAACACTTGATATGAATGACAGAGAAAGCAATTGATAAAATATAGCCTTGTTCCATACTCCTTATTAGTATATATGGTTTGTCTTTATATAAAAATATATATTTAAATATAAATATAAGCAAGCATGTTTTGTAGTGTCGGAGAATCATAGGAAAAGCGTGAATCATCCAATTCATGTCATGTTCCAAAACTCAGGTACATTGATGTGAATTCACTGTCTTACAGCTCGAAGCAGTAAATCAGCATAATAGTAGAATCATTCATCAGAAATGCTTGACAGATACTATTTATGAACTCTGAAACAGATATTGTGCATTTTTTTATTCTATGTGGTGCATATTTCTTTTAACAGAAGAATTATTATAAATTCTGATATTCAGGATCTGAAATAAAATGAGTGCTCTGGGTATAGACTAGTAAACTGTCGTTTTGGACTAGTGAGAGCAGGCTGATAAAGACCAGCTTGGATGTGTATGTAGGTTGGAGTATTTCATACCCATCTTTGAACTGCAGACAAAATCATAAGGCTTAGTATTTTTCTTATTCTTAAACAGTGCTGCGGGGCTAAGGAACTTCTCTTGCACTAGAGTGTTTGTTCAGTTTGGCTCTAGAAAAATAGGAGCTGTGTTTTATAAAATCAGATAAATTGATTTAGAAATGTCAGCAGTGATATGGTGGCATTTTCTAATATATCCCAAGGTAAATATAACCTTTCACTCAAAATTTTCATTGTTGAAATTATGTGGTCGTATAGCCTGTTTCTTATTTGGAGTCTTTATTATTTAAATGATATTAAAAAATCATTGGATATGCAAGCAGATTTACCTTTTTAGAGACATTTAGCCATGAATTATCTTTCATTATGCCAGATAATAATGGGTAATATGAAGTATTTGAACATAAATATGCTGTAAACAATCTCCAGAGACAGAAAAACTGATTTATCAGTATTAGTTTCAAGATACTTTGTGTTAAGGTCATCAGCATCTGTGTGCTATGATTATACTTCATTTCAGTCGAAATATTTGTCTATATTCCCTACTTAAAACATAAGAAACATCATTAATATTATTCTCTTTCTAAAATAAAAGATATATTTCAACATGCTCACTGAACAAGGCTTTAGTAACACCATAGTTGTTGCTAGTGGTTTTAGGGTAGTCTAGAGAATACAGAGAATGGAGAATACTCCATTTTTATAAATGTAGTTATTACCTAGCTACTTGGCCTTCTCAAGAAATAAAGAATACAGAGAAGTCTGCTGTCTTGCATGACCTGAAATAGCCACAGATTGTTGATGCCGAGTGTCAAAATGAAGATTATCCAGTGTCCTACCTACCTCATTTACACAAGCAAAATACATTGTTTATTATTGATTCAAATTTTTAAAAATTTCCATTTTTTTATGTCTGTTATGGTCCTCACTGAATTAGCATGTTCACATAATTTTGGGCCAGTGGTTACCATAATATTGTGTCAGTCACTTTATCCAGACTTTAAATATATTTTTATCATTTTGCTTCTCAAGATCACTGGTTTCCGCTATTTGTACATATGGTAGTAAGCATGTCATTAGCATGGTAGGAAATGGTTGAGCAGAAGTTGAATGGCTGATCAAAGAATTCCCACTGGGGAGGGGAAAAATGGACCTTGTTAGACAAGGCAAAGAGGAATTTTTGGTATGAGAAACATATATGGGAAATGGTGGGAAAGCATGCATACCAACTAGAAACTTTTATGAAATGGTGCTATCTTTCTATGCATAGCCTTCAGAGACCTAGAAGAATGCTGTAACACTTCCATCTTTAAACTTTTTGTCTTTTTCCATGTATTGTGTCCTCTTACTCTTTTACCCTAGCCTACTGCTAAACCAGACATAATTCCCTTGATGACACTAGCAAAAGTTGAGAGGAAAATTATGCTGCTTTAGAATAGTCCTCGGGTAAATTGCTCAAGAGAGCTGTCAGAAGTGCCTTACTGGTTTTGTAGCACATGTATTAGAAGTACCTTCTTGGTGATCTGAGGAAAGAGTAATGCTACATACTTCCTTTTTCAAGATCGGAAATAACAATATTATCCTGCAAGAAGGCTTTAGATGTGCTCTGAAAATTGCTTATTGTGAAGTCTTTCCACCACACTGTACTAACTCACTCAATGGCTTCTAGGAACATATCAAAATTATACAGAACTTTTTTATTATTATTATTTTTATTTTTTTTTATTTAATCCTTTGAACCAGGTACCAATTCTGTGTGGTTACTGCAGAGATCTGTTGTTCATTAAAAAAACCCAAATCCTCCCCCCCTAAAAAAAAGCCTAACCACACTATCAATGTTTTTGTATTGCTGTGAGGTGGGCAGCTCTCAGTCTACAAATATAGTTAAGTACAGTAGATCAGTAAGACAGAAAAGTTTAACTAGAAAGTATGAATAAGATATTATATTATGCTAATATAATGTCCTAATGTGCATTTAGGATGACTGTATGACATTGTCTGCACAAGTCAGTAAGATAATCTAGATGGGAAGTTGCTTTTAACTTTTCCATGTGTGTTAAATGGGCAGCAGCTGCATGGAATTAGTAAATTGAACTAGACTAAGATATGCACTAGGTATATAAGATAACGTATACTACAGAAGGACTGTACTTACAGTGGGACTGTAATTGTATAAATACACACTGGCAAAACTAATGGTTTTGTCAATGTGATAGCATCCAGCTCAAGATATAGCACAAGGTTGCGTTAAAAAACAAGCAAACAAAATCCTTATTGCTATTTTAGGCTAAGGTGTTTATACCTCTTCTCTGTCCTGCCCTGCCTCACCCCCAGAAATTGTATTCAAGTGGCATTCAAAGGTCTCATTTATAGATGTTTGGGAGTGGTCTTGTTCAAAGTACAAGTCTTCAATGGATTACAAGATTTCATAACTGAAAATCTGGGGATCTTGGTCATTCCATTATACAGATCAGCTTCATAAGACTTCTGCAGTGATGCCCTGATTTTGGCAAGTGCAGAAGTTGTATTGAAGATGCTTTGCATCATTGGTCTGATCACACACAGTAAATTTGGCACGAGAAAAATGTGTTGGCTTTCCTGAATGTGCTCATACCATCTGTTCGCATCATACCCAATAGATCTGACTTCTTGGAAATGTTGATTAACTGTACTCATGTGCTAAATAGGACACATGTACATGTTGCTGAACGCTAGAGCAGCATGACTATCTGAGAAAGGTAAATGGTGATAAAAACTTAATGTAGCTTTCCTTCGTATTCAAGGTGTGTTACAAAGGATGATTTTTATTATTTCCCTAGCATGATTCTGTTACCTTAAATATGTGTAGCTCTTTGTTAATGGCACTAAATCATGCTTCAAGGAACAGAGCTTGAGGAACGAATGAAATGCCATTGATTTCATGACATGCCTGAGAAATACTTATAATGATGTGGTGCATGGATGTTTGTTAAAGCAGTTTTGCATTTTTTTTCCTCCCTGTCTTTTAATCCTGTGCATTGAGCTTATGACTGTTATATTCCTTCATTTTCTGTGCAGTCTTGCTTCTTGATACTATGGTTAGAACCTAAAAATTACCCTAGTAATTCAATTATAGTTCCTGCAATCCACTGTTGTGGTTTAACCCAGGTAGGCAGCTCAGCCCCATGCAGCTGCTCGCTCACTCCCCCTGCGGTGGGATGGAGGAGAGAATCAGAAGAGTAAAAGTGAGAAAACTCGTGGGTTGAGATAAAGACAGTTTAATAGATTAAGCAAAGCTGCTCACACAAGCAAAGCAAAATATGAAATTAATTCACAACTTCCCACCCACAACCAGGTGTTTAGAGTCTTCTCCAGGAAAGCCAGGCTCACGCATAATGGTTACTTGGGAAGACAAACGCCATCACTCTGAACGTGCCCCCCTTCTTCTTCGCCCAGCTTTTACTGCTGAGCATGATGTCGTATGGTCTGGGATATCCCTTGGGTCACTTGGGGTCAGCTGTCCTGGCTGTGTCCCCTCCCAACTCCTTGTGCCCTCCAGCCTCCTCGCTGGCTGGGCACCATGGGAAACAGAAAAGGCCGTGATGCTGTGCAGGCACTGCTCAGTAATAGCTAATACATTGGTGTGTTATCAACACTGTTTTGGTCACAAATCCAAATTACAGCACCATATGAGCTGCTATGAAGAAAGTTTACTCTATCCCAACCAAAACCAGTACATCTATGAAAGATTCCTTCAGGTTACATTTTTCTGTTTATGAAAGACAAGTTAAAGCAGTATTACTTTGCCTAAAATGAGATATTACTTGTCTGTTTAAAGCATCTACTTCAATAATTTATTTTACTTCTTTTTGTTGATAGAATCTAGGCAGTGAACAGAGAGACTGAATGAAACTAAACAATGCAAAGAGCATATACTTATGTAATTATGTTTATGGAAAAACTACCATTATACATTTCTAATTGGACATTTGCTTCTAATAGTACGTTTTTGTCAGATATAGATTCACAGGCTTTAGAACAACAGGTTTTAGTTATGATCTGGAGGTGGACCAGGATACCTGTATTGATCTTTATTCAAAAATAAATGTTTCATGTGCCCTTTTTTTACATAATGCATGGTGACAATAGAAAAGTAATAATACTTAGGAAAAAAAGTACCATCTCTCTGTGTAATTAAGGATGACTCCATATTAGTGTGGGTTTCTGTTGCTATCGTTCCAATACAATATATTACTGAGGAAAAAAAAAAATATTCTATTGGTCTAAATATATGATGTTTGTGGTAACGTTATGGTAATGTTGTAATAACATGAGAAGTTTTGTGGTTTGGACAGGATTGCATTAGAAAATGGCTGGTATAATAATTTTAGCTAATTCAATGTTAATAAAGCCAAACTAAAGGAAACAGAAAACAGTAAATTCATATGTTACTATTTAAATAATAAAATGCATAAGAAACTTTATTTGATATAATTTTTTTAATCTATTTAAATAATAATTTTATCATATGCTTCCAGACTCACCCAAAAGCTTTTTTTCTACCATGCCGGAAATTCCATTCTCCTAATAAATAAAAATGTAGAGTATCTCAGTTGTCACTTCAGTTTAAATAAATTTTATGTTTAGAATCTGGCATAACAAAAGTTTAAAGTATTGATGAAATGAGGCTGATACTGTAGGGGGGAGGACTGTAGCTGAAATTCCACTTGAATATCGATAAAAATTACAGATTTTTTTCTTCCCCCCTCTAAAGTTTGTATTTTGAAAGTCTAACAAATCAGTCTTGGAGTGGTAAAGATGGAATTTACAATACAAGTTAAAATGAACTGCTTGGTTAGTTCTTAATTGGCTTCTTTTCCTTTTTAGCAATTCTTCTGTGATAAAATTTGTCTTTTTTAAATAATTATTGTCTCTACTCACTTGATCATATTTGAAGATTCACTTTTTCAAGATAATTCCTTCTTTGTTTGCCATAGTTCCATCTTAGCTGCAATGTCAGCATTTCATTTCAGGCACGTGCTTCTTAAGACCATCACTCCTGTTGGCAGGATTAAGGACTGAAAAAGAAAACCACTGCCAATTATTGTCCCCTTGTGGTATTTTAGATTGTTCTTTAAAATCTTTTTATTCTTTGTCTGTGTACCATCAACATACAAAGGTCATATAAAATACCAATAATTAGAGTTCAGCTCTGTTATTTCAGTTGCTACTTCATTATGTATCAACAGCATTCAGAACAGTTAATGGCTTTTTTTTTTTTACTGGCTGAGCTCTGGAAAGGCATTAAATTCCATCTTTCTTTGAAGGACATGCAGTTGTCATGCAATGCATTTTTTCTATAGGTGTGTAAAGTTGTCCTTCACATCTCAAAATAAGAAGACTGGAATAAAGCAGAAAATATCTGATTAGGTCTGCCATATCTGTCAGTTTGTCAAATTATTAGCTTAATAAATAGAATATCTATCTAAAGTAAAGGGAAAAAAAGTGTGTTTTTCTTGTGCAGCATAAATGGACATTTTTCTTAAAACTGATTAGGACATTCATTTTCAAACTTCATTTGCTTATTGATCCACAATAATAAATGTTGCATAGGAATTTTTCTAGCCTCTCTGGGTTTTTCTCTTCTACTAAGAGGGAGTAGAAGCAGAGTAAAGAATGTTACTGCTGTTGCTGGTTTTTTTCTTTGAATTCTGTCAATAAGCAATAGATTAGGTAAAGTGACAATTATTAGTATGTGTCTAGATAGCATTCACATGCTCCAGGATCTGAAGGATACCTGTCCTGTTAGAGGAAAGAAAAAAATCCAAGAAAAAAAGTATGTAGTCTCTTCAGAATGGTGATCCTTTTGTTCGTTTGTTTGTTTTGTCTTGCTGGTATAGTGGAATAGACACTAGAGAAGAAATCATAATTAAATGCTGTTTTATCACATTCTTCAGTGAAAATTAACTGTCACTGTTTAAGATTTGGACTTCACTATTGTGAGTAAATCACAGTTTGTTGGTGTTATTTTGAGCATAATGAACTTTGAACTTGTCCCTAATTTATTTCTGTTTCTTTTGGAGTGATTGATGAATGTTGTGCAGTGGTAGCTGTATCAGAATAAGACAAAGGAAGAAAACAGCAAACAAAGTATTTCATAATGAGGATATCTTGAAGTTAGGATGTGCATATGATGATGGTACTAATTCAGGAAGCTCATCCACACTTTATGTTATAATACCTCTGGAAGAATTTGCATATCTAGAGGCTTACCATGCAAAAGCTACTGATGATATTTTAATAGGAGCCAGGATAGCTCCTTAGCATAAAAACCTTTGCATATTTTTATGTACAGTATTCATAATCTTACCTGTATTTTGAATGTTGCATTTAAAAATACATGAGATCAAAAACATTTTTTAACAAAATACGTTCTCAGCTTTGCTGCAGAAATTGCAGGCCTTATTTAGATATTCCTGGGAGGCAAGGATTGCATGACAGCATAAGTTAGTTTTCAGGCAACTCACTTTTTTTTTGAAGTAAAAAATAACCACTTCTTTAAAATGTCTAATCATGCTTTGTACTTCCTGTATATCATAGATCCCAATGGGAAGTTTTATCTTGAAGGAATAAATCTAGTTGTCTGTGATGTAGGAGTAGTAGGCAGGGAGATGAACAGTGGTTTCACTTCCCAAAGGGCTCCTTTTACTCAGAACTCCCGGTTTCCCTTTAACCATCTATATTCTCTGCACTACACACTATTTAAACAGGAGCTGCTTAAAGCTTGAACGTTTAAGGGCAAAAAGGAACACACTGTACATGCAGAACCAATAACTTATTGTTACTCTAATTAAAGCCTTAACTGTGTAATTCAAATATGCAGTTACTCTATCAGTTACAATGACACTAACATTTACAGGCCAAAATATCTAGGTAATAAAGAAAAGTTTCAGTAGCAATATAGTTAAATTTGTTGTACCAAAATTACCCAAGTTTTCCACTCTTTTGCTCTGATGTTTTGTTCATCTTTCTGGTGTCAGCCTAGTATCTAAGGTCAGTAGTCATCCTCAAGAGGGATGGGGTGAACAGAAATGTCTGTTCTGTGTCCTGAGTTCTTCACATGGAGGAGTATTTGATTGGAGGTGAGCATTTTTTTCTTCTCAGACTTGAGTCTGTCGTGGGATTATTTTTTTTATGTTTCCAAACACCATGTCTTTATTTGATTTTTCTTCACTGGTTGCTACCTAAAGTGTGACTGTTTTCACCCCTTTGCTGTTAGTTCAGGTTCTATAATAGCCTCTTCTAACCCCACTTAACATAAAGGGGTAGTGCTACTCATCAACTTTACAGATTCCTTAGACTTTTGCCATAAATAATATTCACAGACAATAGTCACTTGACTGTTAGACTTTATATCAAAGCTAAACTCAATTCTGGTCAAGACAAGACCTGAGATGCTGCACTGCCAAGTTAATAGAAATCCCATGGCCTTCTACTAGTAGTGGAAAATCACTACATGTAGTGGCATCACCACCACACCCTCAGTATAAACTTTGAAATATATTCCATGCAGACACCCTTTACTGTGTGGATTTTTTCATTTGGGTTTTGTTCTGTTGCTTGGTTTGGGTTTTTGGGAGTTCTGGGTGGCTTTTTTTCTGCTGCTTTGTTTGTTTGCTTGTTTGTTTTAATTTAAATGAGTGAGACTACTCAATGGAAGAGAAGTTTGTTGGAAGCTTAACTGCTGATCCTCTAGCAGGTAGTTATAGCCAATCTGCAGTATAATTTTACTGTAATTGGCTGAATGCTCCAAATCAAGTTGTATCAGGTTCATTGTCAATAGCTTAAGAGTAATTGGGAGAAAAAGACTAAAAAAATTTAATCTTTGAAAAAATGAAAGTGAAGTATAACTCAGTATAGAATGGCAGAGGGAAACCTCTGAGCATATGCACACTCCTGTTCTTTAAAAGATGCAAGGCTTGATAGTCTACAGCCTTACTCAATGACCATTTTTTGTTTTTAATTTTTCATTTAAGAGGAGTGAGGGAAAGTGATGTCTCCAGAGGTATATTGTGAAATTAAACAGCTTCAGTGGAACAGTCTGCCTTTCTCATTTTCTGCTTCCCAGCTCCTAACTGATAACAAAACAGAAAAAGATTTGTCTCTTCCCTTGCTCTAAAATGTTTCCAGATTGTAATAACATTTAGTTATATTTATGTATATGTCTTAACACCTGTTGCTTAAAACTCTTCTGCCTAAGGAACATGGGGAACTGAAAAAATTTGCTACAGTGCTGTAAATATCTATGACTAAATGGCTTGGGTTTTGTGGGTTCTTTTGAGAGTAGCTTGTTTAAACCCATAAGTAACTGTTTATACCACATCCCTCCAAAGTCTGATCACGTGATGACCCATGAAAGCTGGGAAGTGGTTCAGCCGATAGCTGGAAAAGCAAGTAATTGGCTTGGGAGTAGCAGGAAGGGCTCATTAGGTCACAAATAACTTCCTTCCTAAGATATTTCCAAGACACTACTTGTAAAGGAATTTGCTAGGATTGAGGCTGAGGAAAAAGTCAAAAGGACAAGTTTATCTTGGAAGTTCGATCTTATGAGTGCTCATTGATAATTGTGGAAAACTAACAAACAAAAACCTTTAGCAAGAAGCCTTGACTAGTAATTTTGGCTCTGTTCTTATGGTTTTGAATGGATTTAAACCTTTGCACAATATTTACTGGTTTTTAACAGAGAAATAGAAGAAAAATCAAGAAAAGAAGGATGTCATCCCAGTGTATATGTATTAGTAGGTCTAAAAATTATCCTTGAACTGCTGTTTTGCCCTATTAAGTATTTCTGTAGTGGATGGTTGCAGCAATTGCAATTTCTTTCCCCAGTTTCTCTTTCTGACTCATTAAAAATAAAAAACTTTTGGATTCAGTAAACTGACAGTTCTTTATGTCCTCTGAGCAGAGAGGATAATAATTCTTTTACCTTGAAAATCTAGGTCTTTGATGCATTGAACTCCTGTGGGTAGAAAAACTAAGGCAATGCTGTGACTTAGGTCATATTTGATGGATTCTGCCTGTTCAAATTTGTAGGTATGGATCACTATACCACCATAAATGTCTGTACTGCAGTCTTAAAAGCTACATTTGCTGTTGAATTTTATTTTCTGTTTCTGTGAATCACAGGATTGTCTTAAGAATTTCTGTTGTTTCTTCCTGTCATTCTCTGACAATTGTTGACAACAGACCTGAAGAACCATTAGACAAATGAATCATAATAGTTGTGTGATTTTTAAGAGGAAAAGGGACTCGTAGTTTTACAATGTTTGCATCAATAAACTTGATAGCAGTGTAATGCTGTTGTCAGGGTATACTTCATGGCTGGTAAGCAGAATTTCTTTATTTGGCATTTTACATCTGTGGAGACCTGCCCTTGTTTAGCAAACCTTAGATGTAAAATCAGGAGGGTATTAGCTTGAATTCAATCCCCATGTACACATATTTGCTAAAATACAATACAGGCAACTGCTTTTTAACCTAGTTTAGAGGTATGTAGATCTACTCAGAGACTTTATTTTTGGCAGATAAGGATGGTAGCATTGATTTCTTAACACTCCTTTTTGCAAATTTGTGGATAGACAATCATGCTGAGGAAATAATTTTCTTGCTCCCTGATTTTTGTTAGTCTTTTTGATATGTCCCTTAATAATGTTGAGAATACATTTCAGAGTTAAAAGAAATAATTATTAGAAGTAAGTAATGATAGTTTGAAGAAAAGTTTCAGTGCCTTAAGAGCAATAAACTGTCTGATAATATGAGGTTTTTATTTACTGCATCTACCAAACTGACAATCGATAAGTCTGGAAGGTTTCTATGTACGCTGTATTTTATGCCTTTTATACCTGCCCTGGAGAATTTTCAAGCATTGTGAGAGGAATGCACATAAGTTACATCAATAAATAGACTATTTGTAGTGCTTTTTTTTTTTTTTTTCCCAGTACTCTAAAAATTCACTATTCTTTATTTGCTCCTGATCAAGTATGAAAGCAATGATAGTCCTCAACAGCAGGTATTAGTGAGAGGTCACAACAGTATTTACCATAAATATCTGCATGGCATCAATGTGACAAGTTTTTTGTGTACCATTTTGAAAGACAGAAACATATTGCAGAGGTGACTCCAAACTTCTGAAGTTATGTGAAGTTTAGGAGAAGAACTCCTAGTTGAGCTCTGTAATCGTATGTCTCCTCTGTCTCCCCCACATAATGATCTTATTGAGGAAATTGCCCCTTAAAGCTGCTGCATGTTGAATATCATTCCTTGTCAATCATTAATGAGGTGGTCATTTAGAAAAGAAGCGCTGGCTTAAGCCTTAACAACGTATAAATCCTGCTTACACATCTTTCCGTAAAAGTTAATGAACGGCCTAAAGGATCAACAGAGACTGCTCTATCTCAAGCACATCATTCATTCAGCACAAATTCCATCTTTCATAATACCTCAAGTGCTGGTGATTGAATATCTGTATCTCATAAAATTGACTGCAAAGTCAAATTTAACTCTTCCAAAATTTCTATATGAATGCAGAGGGCCTAAGAGATACACTTAGAAGATAAAATATTTATTTAATTGTTGTTCAGAATTTGATCTTAATCAGTAATAATTAATAGTCAACATTAGTATATTTGATGAGTAGTGCTAAATAATTTGCAATGTTTCCGGTATCTAAAGTAGCTCCAAGATACAGTATCTGAATAAGGATTTAAAACAATAGCCACACCAATAAAGCTTAGCTTTGAGATTGTTTCATCCTCTGTGCTTTAGGGGCACTAATTTTGATTTACATTTACACAGTCCGGCAACTGTAGCTGAGAAACCATTCAAAGGTAAGAAATTGCACAGAAGAGATGACAATGAACGCAATAGGAATGAAAGTGAAAAGAAGATTCGTGGCTTGTTTTAGTGTTGATATACTATACTGTAAGCAACTGCAATAAACTCAGCAGGTCTCTGCAAGGTAGTGATTTTTTAAGCATTAAACTTCTGGTTGTGTAGGTAATTTTAGCCACTGCTACAGTCCCTTTTATGATGGGGAAATTTTTTAATCTCTGTGATTCTTTTCTGAGTGCTGCTATATGAAATCAGAGACAAATAGGATAAAAAAACAGAGGATCTTTTGGTGTGAGTAACTGCCATATATATGTATATCTTTATGTTCTACCAAAGTAAATAAGGAAGAAATCAGGAAAAGAAGAATTTTCATGTTAAGAAGTTTAATCGTATTGGGTTATCATCAGGAAGACTTCTACGTTCAGTTAAATTTCAGCATGGTGTATTTCAACAGAGGAGTCTTAGATTTAGAGTTTCTATATCTTCAATGATTTTTTTTTGTCTTAAGTAATCAAAGTCTCCCTGAATAATCTTATAACAGGAGTTAGCAGGGAGTCCAGCACTAACTGAGTAGGATAGGTTCTGAAATTACTATACTTTTTTTTTTCACCTAAGTTTTTCTTAGCTAGCCTCCACTGATCATTCTCCTAAGCAGAGAGGCTTTTTTTTTTTAATCTTGATTCTCAACTGAATTGTATTTGTAAAGATGTCTCATTATTTTCACTACTTTGATTTAAAAACAACCTTTAAATACATAAAGTGAGTTATAAAAATAATTGAAGTATTAATAAAGCTGCAAATCTGTGGGGTTTAACTTATAAGAAATATATTGAATTCATTGGGATTCTGCATATTGATCATGTTGAGAATATAAAAACTTTGATAAACTGGCAAAGATTGTAATTTAAACAAGAGGAAATGAAGCTGAAATATTAAGCAAGTCTTTGGATTAGCATTGGTAAATGAACTCTTAAAATTTATCTACATTCTAAACTTTTTTTTTCATATAAACTGTAAAACATAAAAGATGGAAATTAATCTTCTGTAAACATTGAGGATATATTGTTCATATTGAAAAATATTCTACACCTAAGTACAGCTACTAAAATCAAAGAACAGGGAGAGATTGTCAACTTGTATTTAACAATAATTTAAGAAAAAATGTAGAGAGGATAGTGACATCATCTTCCCATGGTATTTAACTTGGGTGCAATTCAGAGACTCTTCAGACATTTTCAGGTCATCCAGAGCACTCCTACAACAAACTGTTGAACAGATTAGAAAAGTGAAAGATAACATTGTTAGAGTTGTGAGAGCCTGAAGAATACTGCCCCACTAGGAGGTGGCTCAGTCAGTTTGGTCAGAAACAAGCTTTTTGGCTATTGCTAAGTAGCAGCAGGGCTACTGCTGATTAGTTAATGTGGCCATCCTGCAAGAAGATGAATGGTTCTGTGCTGCTCTACCATTTCACCACCACCATTTGTCTATCCTAGGTATATAAATGTCTCCCTAGACCCTGGGACATTTGCATTACCTGAACAATCTGCTGAGATTTTTAATTTATTCACTGCACTTTCATTTATCACTGTAGTATTTTCCTTCTTTTTTAGTTTGCTTTGCCAAGTAATGACAGTAAGGCTAGATGTATCTACATTTTCCTTTCAATAACTTTTGAACCTGTTAGTCAATAACAGTCAAATGATTAAATCAAATGATAAATGCTTTCCCATAACTGGGTTCCTACAGGCTTTGTGAAAATCACCCTGCCTGCGAGAGGAAAAAAGACTCAAATTAGTTTTCTTTCCTTCTCTTCAGTGGGAGTGGGTAAAGAAAACAGACAAAATTTGACTGGTATTTGTTATCTATGGCAGCAGCTGACCAGCCAGTAAGCATTGCACATAAATTGTGGATTAGTCACAGTACATACTGTTTGTTATCTAGTATGTGTCCTACAGAAGATAAGAGAAGTTAAAGAGCAAATAACACATAGGACAGAGGACTAATTCTACTATTCATAGAAATGTGTTCAGTCTCTAAAATAGCTGTGTAAAAACAATCAGTACAACCATCACTTTGGACTTTGATTAACTAACCTAGTTTTCTCTCTTCATTTTTTTCATGATAAAGTTTCCAATTAATCATAAATATTTATTTATATAGAGCAGTTTTCTGTGCATTTGAAAGGGAGGGACTGTAGGGGATGAAATGTAAAATCCATCATAGTTTGGTTTACTGTATGACAGTTTGTGGATCTGGAGGTGCTCTGCCTAAGTGGATTACATCCGTAGCGTTTATTTTGCTCTAGGCATTGTGGTTGAGGGGGAAGATGTGAGCCCCTTGCTCCAAACACCTCTTAATGCTTGTACAAAGAAAGAAATGTTTGATTGCAATACAATATTCAGTAGTGCTTTGTTCTTCATTGCCTGTTCTTGGGTGAAGACTATTTGAGGAGTCAGCTGCAGAAAACAGCTCTTATGATGCCAAAAGTTCTTTTTATCCTCAGTCAATTAGGTTTTAGATGTGGGTAGAATAAAGAAATAAATGTAATGCACTAAGATTCTGTTGACAACAGATACCAGAATATCAACAGTTCCTTTATTTTGTTGGTTACCATGGAAACAATCAAGTATGAGATGTTGCTGACAAAACTGCAGACTGCAGCAGCAATCATTAACTTCAGAAGGGCTGTGTTTTGTGCTTGATATATCTGAAAAGTAACAGTGGGCACTTTTTCTTGCATTTGGTTGTCTGTTCTTTTCAATGCAATAAGCAGGGGCTAAGAAAGGGAATGCTTGAAGTAAATGTGGGTTGTTGGGTATTCGGGCTCTGGCTACGGAAGTATTAATGCTTATATCTCACTTTTTCTACTAGTGCATGTATGTTTGCATGTTGTCAGGTTTACTTGGCAGAAGCTCAATGGGATATAATGGTGTAATACTGTTTATGTGAGAAGAAATGAAAATGAGATATCATCATGGTTCTCATGATTGATGAGATTTGTAAAATGAGAGGGAGTCCAATTACTAAACGGTATTTCAGGCAAAAAGATCACTGAGTTTCTCAGTCACTGCTGGCTGCTAATCAATTTGTTGAGTGATGATTAAAATGTTTTGCTTTGACCTAAAATGACTTAGCAGTTTGAGTCCTAGCTAAATGACTCTTTCTGATAAGGAACCACATTCCTCTTCTGTACATAACCTTTCAGTTCCCTGTTTTAAGAAGAAAAAATTGCAAGTCACTCTTTTAGGGTTTTATAATTCCCTCCATTTTTACCTTATTCAAACCAGGAATTTGTCATCTTCATGATACTTAAATCATTTTTTGTTCATGAAGGTAGAAAAAGAGGATGAAGGATGTCAGAGATGAAGATGCTGCTGATGTTTTAGGAATATTTTTTTGAGATCTTCCTCAACATTTTGACGTACTCATTTTCTGTTTTATAAAGGGTTGTGGGGACAAAGGTGCAAAAAGTACGTATGTTGTATATGCAGGTGACTTCATGTTCTATTCTAGATAGGAAAATCATCTTTCTTAGATAAGTCAAAAAAGATAAAACACATGGAATCGTAATACAAAGCTTTTGGAATTGTTTTCTGTAAGAAAGATTCCATGCAAGAGTGCCAGCATATTTCTACGTTTTTCTCTGCGGCGCTTAGATATTATTAGAAAATATATGATTGTATAGTGATTGTATTATTATAGTAACAATCAAGCACAGCGACTTCCAGAAAAAAAGAAATGCTAATAGAGTAGTATCCCATGTGCAGGTAGTTCAGCTTTCAGTGCAGCTCTTCAGATGCATACAGGTGATGCATGGGTACAATCCAGTTAAAATTCTGTAGAACAGAGGCATCATTCCTCGTAGCCTCAGTAATCCTTTTGTAAGATTTATCTAACAGTCAGATAAGATCATACCAAAGTTTAACCTGTTTGGACTGGAAAAAAAATGTTGGTACATCAAAATGTCAAGGTAACTGATAACATTGAAGAAAATAAACCTTTCCCTCATAGTAACATATGAAACCCCTGAACCCATCACTTTCCAAAGAAAATTTGTGGTGTAAAAGCTTTGTGCAGAAGTCAGGTATGATTCAAACACAAAATTCTGGTCAAAGTCCTAGCCTAACAACTGTAACATTAAATCTGTTACTGGTCTAAAATCCAATCTAAAATCTTATAAGTGTCTGTACAGTTTGAAGTGATTCAAAACCAAAAAAGCTCTTAATACTCCTAAGCAGGTTTATTTAGGCAAAAGTTAAATTTGGTTTAATTTTTATTTTGAGGGAATGTTAGCTTAAACAAATCAGGATATATGTTAAATAGAGAATTAATATGTGGTAGCTTAGAGAATGAAATGTCTTCAGAGAGGTCTAACAAAATATTTTGATAATTTTTTACTAGTGTCTATTTCACTATTAAAATTGCAGAGAATACAATTGTAGTAAATTTGTAGAATTCTAATTTTGGAGTTGATTTTCCTTTGGATTGATCATATTTAAGAGAGTGAATACTCTAATTCAGGACATATGGAAATCAATAAGAGTGTTACTTTCATGTATTAGGAGAAAAAGTCATATTCCATATGTAAGGTTGTTTTGTTTTTCTTTTTCTGCATTTAACTAAAATCTTGAAGCACCATAAATACTCCATTAAAATAAAATACAGAAAGTCAAATGTAGAAAGCAGTACCAAGTCTTTATCTGTGTATGAACATCTGTAAGAGCAGAACATGTAATATACAAGCTTTCTTGCAAAGTGTAAAGGGAGGAAAAGCTGAATTAGTTTATCTACCACCTACTAGCAGAGTCAAGCTGTTCTTTGGAACAGTTTGCTTAGCCCACAGGCAGAAGTAGTGCCAGTGTTTCCCTCCCCACATTTACTCTAGGTAGCAGAGATTTTTTGGGAAACCACTCTAAGCAATGCTAAGCAGGAAGTTGGAATTGCCGAGCAAGCAGACTTTTTGCTTTTGGGAAATGACAATCTGGCTGTGCTCGGAGGAGTAACATCTCACTTTAGCAAGATTTATTGCAGCTTCAAGCTGAAACAAGTTTCTTGATAAAAAAAAAAAAAAAAAAAAGAAGAAAAAAAGAGGATGTGCTGGTCTTGATCAAAGCACTGTCCTAATGATTAATTGATCTGTGATGTATGTTCAGTTTTGTACAGGCTTGAAGAAGACAGGTAGTGGTTCCCTGCTTCAGTTTTCTCATCAGTCAAAATGGATGATACATTCCTACTTTGTTAGTTTGTTATGAACAAAAGTTATTGCTTATAGGGCCCCTAGGTACTGTGTCCATAGTACCAGAGAAACTTAAAATTCTAATATACAGTACCTCTACGTACTGGCATACTAATACTTCTTCATTGTGTTGTGATCTCTGCCATGTGACTGGCCCACTGGTTGGTTTGGTTTTTAAGCAATTCACCCGTGTGACACATAAATGGCTGTGAGTAGCTTTACCTTTCATTTCTATGTGCATACATGGAGAAGAACTTTACTGCTTGATTTTAGCTATACGTCATTCATATATGTAATTGTATGAAAGCTGTTGCCCTCAAACTATAAACTATTAAAAAAAAAAAAAGTTGGAAAAATGTATATAGATCTAGTCAGCCACAGACATACACTTAATAAACATTATGAATGAATCTGTAATGAATATATATGTTCATATGACATAAATAAAAATTCTTTATACTCACTGCATGGTGAGGCATGTCTCTTGTGTATTACCAAATATTTATAATTTTCCAGTTTCCATTATACCCTTTTTACAGAGAAGTGTTGTAGCTTAAATATCTTGAGAAAAACCCAGGTGACCTACCAGCAGAGAAGTATTTCTTTAATGAATAAGCCCTTTAATTATATTCTCGTTCTGCTATATGCTCAAGATTGTAAAATTGCTGAAGAGAAGAGTAAGTAATTGAATAGCAATTTAAGTGTGAATTTATTAAATCAATTAGATTTACAAAAGTAATTTGAGACACAGTGCTGCTATGTTGGGCACACCAAGTATATAAAAATTTAAAATAGATGCCTGTAAGTGTAGCATAGTTTCTAATGGGAATTTGTCTTGCTTATAATAGTAAAAATGATTGATTCTACGTGTCTTGAAAAGCTTATTCTGTAAGTTATTCTTATCCTAATAGCACCTCAGAGGTAGGCCATTTCATTTCAGATTGCTGGGGAATCTCTAGGCATAATAAAAGATTTCATAACCTGATGAAAATTTATAACAGGGATTCAAATATTTCTATGCTTTTCTTTCCTTCTAAAACAAACAATACCTTCCGTATTAACTAGTTTGATAAAGCTAGTCATTTCTCTACACTCTGACCTTCCACGTACATCATGCTAAAATTTTCTGTCTAATGTACTATGCAATATTTTATATGGTACTTTAGAAAACTAAAGGAAAATGAATTTGTGTGATTTGGTGGGTGTATGTACTGTAAGTAGCCAAACAGAAAGAGAGAAAATGGTTACAAGGACTTATGTAACCAATAGCTACTTCAGCTTATCTGAAGAGATGAACTCATACCATGGTGTTATGTGCATTATATCAGAGTGTGAGAGAAGTTACTGGGTATCAAAAACCTCAAGGACTGAGTCTAAGATGAGGAGTGTGGCTACCTATTCATTTCTTAACTTTCTTACCTTCCAAATAGTGGGAGAGGGTATGTCTGTTCAAGCTTTATTAGTGTGATAAAATAAGATGCAAGAGATGCAGACTTTATTGTCTCTTAATGGAAGCAGGACCTCATGATACAGTTTTCATTCTCCCTCCAGTTTGGTGACAACCTCTTTCCTCTTCTGTCTCCCATAAAATATCTGTGATCCTCCAGAACATCTTGACCACATTTCCTATCCCACGAGACTCTGTTTCACTGCTTGCTATCCGCAGATACGCAAGACTTTGAAATACAACTTTGTTGTTAGGGATTTTTTTTCCTTTCCACTTTCAAATGTCCTTTGACATCTGATAATTAAAACTCCAGTTGCTATTGTTATGTTCCTTCCTCTCCTCCTTACCTTACCTTCACCAAGTTGCTTAGATATTCAAGGTCCCCTCCCTCCACTCTGATCAATTAATATTTTATTTTCCAGGTTCTATATATTAATTTTTCACTACTGTCCTCAGTCATCTGCATTCAGGAAGTTTTCAGTCTGAATAAGAAAGTATCAGGTTTGATGAATATTTGTTATTATAAGAATTTGTTCCTGATTACTATATACAAGGTCAATGTGGGGGCTACATGTTAGTATTAACATCAAAATGGGGTTGGAGAGCAAAATCAAGAATATTGTTTGCTAGACAGGACATACATATTTCTGTGATATACAGTGAAGTATCATAAAGATCAAAACAGTAAATGAATGTGTTCAAGATTAACTAGATTGACCATTTATTTATGTAAAAGTGAGAGCTGAAAAAAGTTTAGTTTCAGAGCACAAAAGTGAGTAGGTGAAATAGTACTAAGACTACGCACAGTTAATTTTGTCCACAGAGGCTGGTCTCAGAATATTAGTATAGGTAAATCCATTTACTATCTGTTTTTAAGGCAATAAAAGAGAAGTGTTTGTAGACTACCACTATCTGTATCAGCTTGCGTACTTTTTCTATGGCCTCTTTAGGTATTAGGCAATCATTTATAGAAGTAAAGTAATAAAACCACGGTCTTGAAATATTGCAGCTCAATGAACGTGGAAATATCCTGAAATTCAGATCCCTATTTTGTAAGTTACAAAGTGTTGGAGAAGCTAATGAAAAAAAGTAAACTTGGTTTGCTTTATTAAAGTTCCTGTATATTTTGAATTTATAACCACAAAGAACAATGAAATGTGGAGAATGGAAAACTGTTACAATTAAAATCTACACAATGTCTAATTGGTTGCTGGAACAACCAATACAAAAAGCTGATATGACATTTCCTCTTGAACAGATATTTATGTTCAGCTATCAGTGGTGGGTTGGGTAACACTTTCTATACTTGGGTAATATTACTAGCAGCAGACATCACTGACACTTAGGAAACAGCAATACCTGACTCTTTGCCAGGTTGGGGCATCAATAGGCAGAGCTATGTCTCCAGTATCCACAATCCCTGCACTCTGCTATCACATAACTTATGATAGCAAAATGAGTTGTAGTCCAAATCCCACACCATCTCCTAGGCCTGACCCTACTGTCTTAAACTGGTAATGGGTTGCCCCATCTTGCACTAGCATGCAACTCCATGCATCACCTTGTGTGATCTCACATACTACACATACCCCAATCCCCGCCCCTCAGAAATTACTTGCATAGAGCCATAGCCTAGCTGATTGGGTGGGGAGTTATTTACTAAAGCATATAAGCCCTTTAGATGCTCTTACTTCTCTTATTTTGTGAGGAAAGAACGAACAACATATAGGGATCAGCCAAAGAGCACTGATAGCTTAACTAGACACTGCTGCAGATTCTTGCCCTAAGGAGTCTACTTGTTTAAGGATTCAGAAATATATGTTCTACTGTGAAGTAGACAAGTAGCATGCTAGTCACTCCAGAGTAATATTGTTGAACCTTTTAAAGGAATATCTCTGTTGTCAGTGGGTGTAAAGTAAGTGATGCCTAGTGGAAAACTTCCTGGAAACCAACTAGTAGTATTGGGCATCAGGAAAAGCTGAAGAAGTTTTATGGACTTGCAAGAGTTTGGAGTGGGGTGAAAGCCCTGAGATTTTGTTCTGTTTCTTTAGGGGCAATGATTTTTTTTTTTTTTTTTTTCCCACTTTCTTTCTTCATCTAAAGTCCCGATGCATCAAAATCTGGCAGCACTGTAACTGAAGTAGAGAGTAAATTTGATGGAGAAGATATCCATTACTTTTTCACCTGCAGATGAAAGGGTAACAGATGCAAGAAATGTTTTGTTCTGGTGCAGTCTGACCAAACATGTAACCAATATCTTATTAATTAATGCATTTTAGCTGCGACCTCCTAGTTTCAGGAGAAAGAGTGCAAATTCTAGGGCTAGTAGATTCTGGATTCGAACAGACATTCTTGTGAAGGTAGATCCTGTCCTCTGTACACACGATATTTAACAGCAGGCCTTTTTAACATTAATTAACATCACCCTGATGGCGTGCTTGAAGCCAGGCAGGTATGGTGTGGTAATATTGGTGCAACAGGTAATAATAATTCTGTTACTCTTCAGGCTGATCTAGTAGTTCAATTCCCTTTGCAAATATAAGTAAGTAGTTAAAATGTGAGTTTACTTGACAGGTGTGGTTTTTTTAATCATTCTTTTTTAAAAAAATATTTTTGTGATAGGTGATTTGCATGTTATCATTTTTTACTGATTAGCTCTCTTGACTACTCATGCTGATCTTTCTAGAACTTTTTTTTTCTAGAACTTTTGCTATAGGTTTCTAAAATCAGATGACAATGCAAAAGGAGAGAAATGTAATTTTTAATATAAACAAATCTTTTTAATAATAATGGTGGGAGACTGTTTGGAAAAAAAAAATTGTCCTAAATAGAATTTTTTTTTTTTTTTTATTTTTGTTGTTGGGTTTTTTTTAGTGCCTGAACTGTCTCTTAATGTGTATTGAGCTTGTATGGCAAGGTATTGGTAGCAGGGGGCTACAGGGGTGGCTTCTGTGAGAAGCTGCCAGAAGCTTCCCCTATGTCCGACAGAGCCAATGCCAGTCAGCTCCAGGATGGACCTGCTGCTGGCCAAGGTGAGGCAGGCTGTCCCCCTGCAGCCTGTGGAAGTCCACAGTGGAGCAGATATCCACCTGCAGCCCAGGGAGGACCCCACAGTGGAGCAGGGGGATGCCCGAAGGAGGCTGTGACCCTGTGAGAAGCCTGTGCTGGAGCAGGATTCTGGCAGGACCTGTGTCCCTGTGGAGAGAGGAGCCCACGCCGGAGCAGGTTTTCTGGCAGGACTTGTGACCCCACAGGGGACCCACGCTGGAGCAGTCTGTGCCTGAAGGACTGCAGCCTGTGGAAAGGACCCATGCTGGAGCAGTTCATGAAGAACTGCAGCCCGTGGGAAGGACTCACCTTGAAGAAGTTGGTGGAAGACTGTCTCCTGTGGGAGGGACCCCCCGGTGGAGCAGGGGAAGAGTGTGATGAGTCCTGCCCCTGAGGAGGAAGGAGCAGCAGAGACGTGTGATGAACTGACCCCAACCCCCATTCCCCTTCCCCCTGTGCCGCTGCGGGGCAGGAGGTAGAGAAAACTGGGAGTGGAGTTGAGCTGGGGAGAAGAGAGAGATGGGGGGAAGGTGTTTTAAGATTTGGGTTTATTCCTCATTACCCTACTCTGATTTTGATTGGTAATAAATTAAATTAATTTCCCCACGATGAGTAGGTTTTGCCTGTGACGGTAACTGGTGAGTGATCTCTCCCTGTCCTTATCTCGACCCACAAGCTTTTCGTTATATTTTCTCTCCCCTGTCCAGCTGAGGCAGGAGTGATAGAGCAGCTTTGGCGGGCACCCGGCATCCAGCCAGGGTCAACCCACCACATAATGAAGTTCATGTATGCTGGTATTCTTGGCTGAAGTTCAAGTTTGAATGTGATAAGACCAAGCCCAGGGACACCAGACATACTTCAATACTCTGCATAATGCTTTGTCTGTTGTTGTTTTTTTCCTATTATGTGCTTCTTTTGGCTTATGGTTGATGTGTCTAACTCACTTTCAAATGAACAGCTTTGATTATGGTGTTAGTACATTCTGTACTTGAATCAACTTGTTTCCATGGAAGAATAACTGTTCCTGTACATGCCCCTGTTAAACCCAGCTGGAGTGTAACAAGGCTATCAGCACAATGCAGTCAAGCAGGACACAGTTTTGAAAAGTATAGTTCTACTATAGTTGTTGAATGAAGCATTATTATTCACTTGCAAACAGGTTCTCCCTGAAAAAATGGCATGTACTAGTTATAACTGCAGGTGGTACTCCTTTCATCATATGGGGCTGATATGATAAAGTTAAAAAAAAAAAAAACAAACAGAAAAACTTAAATCTCTGAATCTCTGAAATTACCCTTTTTTTTTTTTTTTTTTTTTTTTTTTTTAGAGGACCCAACTTGGTCTGCTCCTATACATAATTTTCAGTTTACTGCAGCTGTATTAGTATTAGACATCTGGATGCGTACTGTTCTCTTGCCTTTTTCCAAACTCAGAAAAATATTATAATACCTTTTTTTGTTAAAGAAAGGTTAAAGGTTTTTGCATGTCGTATATTTCATCCAAAAGTAAAGCTTTGTCCTTAATCATATCGAAACCAAAAATAACTTAAACATCTTTATAAAAACTACATTTATGGATAATAGTAATTTACATTTCCTATGACTTTGCCTACCCTTTGTTCAGCTTTTAAATGACAGCAGTTAAAAGCTACCAAAAATTACACAGAATAGAGGGAGAATAAATATGGGTGGAAATGAGACCAGATTCATCTTACATTACAATTTGCCTTGGAAAGAGAGTCATGTGAACAAGTAAGAACAACATGAGTGATTTCTGTTGAATCTAGCAGTAGATGTTAAAAATTTAAATTTCAGTAGCATAATGTCTGTATATAACAGCTAAACAAAGACAAATTAAAAAACCCCAAGTCTCAATATACCTTGTTATTCACATTTCTTTTTCCCTTCTCTATTGTAACTAAGTTCTGAATCACTCTTTGTAAACTCACTATAAAAAATATTTTGGGCAAATAGTTAAGGTAAGGTTGTTTTCAAACATCTGGCACTTCATTTATTGCGTGAGTTCTTTCTTGGTTTCTGGCCAAAATATGGACTGCTGTCAAAAAGTGACTTCTTTGAACCCCAAAGAAGGCCTGTCTTTCTTCTTCTGCTTTCAAGTTATATCACATACTGCAGCAGAAACAGAACTATCACTGCATCTTCAAGGAGGAACATTTTTGGTTGATAAATGGAGATTATGATAGTTGCCACACAACACAGAAAGGTGTTGAGATTATGATAGTTGCCACACAACACAGAAGGGTGTTAGGATATTATATTTTTCCCTGTCAGAACAGTCTTTACATGGTTTTTTTCAACTTTTTCACAGTTGCACAGTAGCCTAAGTTACAGACTTAGGTTATGAGATGTGTGATATTGCAAAGTAGCAGATGTCAAAAAAAGATCACTGGTTCTGCTTAATTATGAGATACGTTAGATTTTGTAGGTTTCCTAGATTTCCAGGAAAGTTGTCTGTCTTCTGGTAGTCCAGGATAACAGCTGATACTTATGTAATGGATGAATTTCACCTTTTGCTTTTTGATGCTTGATGTTGGAAGTTACATTTCAGCTTTGGAATGGCATTTTAATTAGTGACAACTGTCACTTAATTTTGTTATCCTTTCATATATTGGATGCAATTATAGCTATACTAATTTTGCCTAAATCCTTTAAGCTTACGAACTAGCACAAAAATTCAAATTCTCACCAACTTCATTAACAATTAAATTGTGAATTGGAGGATTCAAACTTAGGCAGTATTTCTTTCTTCACATTCTGTTGTGGGGGTAGAAACCAAAAGATGAGAGGGGCAGGGGTAATAGAAACCTCTTCGAATGTTACAGCTAAATGCACCAGAGCTGAGCTATTGATGCTGATTTTTGACAGCTTTTGGGTAATGATTGATTTGAATTGAAGTAAAATGTATCTGTGTACAGATTTGTACTTACAATGAATTACACAGTTCAAAATGAAATTACTGTATTCTGGTGTGTGCATATTTTAATACAGACCTTGCTGGTTTATTCCCATGTAGCTGCTTCTCTTGCTCTCTGTATGGACACGCACACACACAGAGTCTTTGCATTCACGCATTGTCAGACAAAGTTCTTTGCAACCGTTGGTTGTGACATGGAGAGTTGTGATAGAGCTAAGCGTAAATAGCAGTCACATTTTGTTGTTGCTGGTTTTTTGTGGCTGTTGTTTTGGACTTTTTTTTTTTTTTTTTTAAACTTAGGCACTCAGCACTCCATGGCTTACCTATAGTCAGATTCTTTTTGTGTTGGATTCTCTGGTAGGTGAGAAGGATAAAAGTTTTAGTATGTCGTGGTTTAACCCCAGCCAGCAACTAAGCACCACGCAGCTGCTCACTCACTCCCCCCGCACCCAGTGGGATGGGGGAGAAAATTGGGAAAAAGAAGCAAAACCCACGGGTTGAGATAAGAACAGTTTAATAGAACAGAAAAGAAGAAACGAATAATGATAATGAGGTAAGAACAGTTTAATAGAACAGAAAAGAAGAAACGAATAATGATAATGATAACACTAATAAAATGACAACAGCAATAATGAAAGGATTGGAATGTACAAATGATGCGCGGTGCAATTGCTCACCACCCGCTGACCGGCACCCAGCTAGTCCCCGAGCGGCGATTCCCCGCCCCCACTTCCCAGTTCCTATACTAGATGGGACGTCACACGGTATGGAATACCCTGTTGGCCACTTTGGGTCAGGTGCCCTGGCTGTGTCCTGTGCCAACTTCTTGTGCCCCTCCAGCTTTCTCGCTGGCTGGGCATGAGAAGCTGAAAAATCCTTGACATTAGTCTAAACACTACTAGCAACAACTGAAAACATCAGTGTTATCAACATTCTTCACATACTGAACTCAAAACATAGCACCGTACCAGCTACTAGGAAGACAGTTAACTCTATCCCAGCTGAAACTAGGACAAGTATTAATCACTGTTTTACCACTTCATGTAAACAACCAGCTTTCTTTGACAAAAGAATATTAAAAATCTTAGGCGATAATAGATCTAAGACTATCATGATGGCTCATCATCTCACAATCTAAATTGATATGATTGAATCCCACACCTGTGAAGCAAAAGGCGGCAGCAAAAGACAGTGTTTCTGCAGTTTCTTGGTGTGCGTAATATATCCAGTATACTCTACATTGCACAAAACTTGGCAAAACTTGTGGTACTGAACTGAAAAAAGTGTTCTTGCTTTAATTTCCAGATTGAAAATTAGAGCCATGGTGGGAGATGATTTCTGTTTCCTCCTTCAGCTATCACTTCTAAGATTAGGTTACCATGTGTTTGTGGGACTGAAGCACTCTAGTGTGGATAAATAGTGTCACTGCGTGCCAATATTATACCCTCTCCCCATTTCTTCACCTATGGGTTTGACTTCCAACTAAGAGGTCACCCTCAGAAAAGTATCTTTTTTTTTTTCAGTTACCCCAAAAGTAAACAGTGTGTTCTAGCTATTAAGGAAATTCTTATTTATTTGCCTCTGGGTGAAGAACCTGAATAAATGTTCATTTATGGCTGCTTTTCTGAGAAGAGATGATCTTCTGGGATTGATATTTAAGTGATTTCCTGTGAGTCTTCAAGATCTCATGACGTTCACAGCATCTATGTAAGGTAAATTTCTAGTTGACTTCATAAGTAAAGACAGCTATTCTCATCTAGTCAATATTCTTGCATCAATTGATACTGAATGCAGAACTGATAGACAGAAAACAGTAACCTGTCTCAGAAATACTAATGCATGTGTTTATAGCAGCTGAACTAATTTGCAGCAGGTAGATATAGACATATAGAAGAATTAAAAAAATTTTTAAATTATGTGTCTGTTAACATTCAGAATTCACAGGCTGAAGTTTTGTATACTAGTTTTCTGCAAGGCTCTTAATCATTACTTTTTACAGACACTGCTATCTCTAAAGTGCTTTTTGGTCATCAGAGAATTGGACATAAATATTTTGAAGTATCTGGAGTGAATCTTGTCAACTTTGAAAGTCATAGATGCAGTAGCATATTTCAAATCATGGTTCTTGAATTATTCCAGGCCATTTTTACTGACAATACAGTCTATACGTATTTATCTGTGTGGGAGAAGGGAGGGAATTAAGCACTGGTAGTACTAAATAGCAATAGAATCCTAATTTATGTTTGTAGCTAACTAAATACTAGTGATTAAGGGTCTACTCTCTGAAGGAGGGTGAATATTTTTACACCTTAGCTCAGAAAGGTTGTGGGTTGTGTAACCTTGGTCTTCTGGATGTGGGCTGGTAACAGAGCAATTAGCTGAAAAATAGAGTGTATTTAGTAAAGCCATTTACTATCTTACACCATAACAGTAGTATTTCTCCATCACTTTTAATTGAATAGAAATATTCATTTTGTCTGCCTTTCTGTCTGCAAGTTCTCTGCCTGCATGAATGCAGCTCAGGCTTCAAATGTAACTTTGGATACATATAATGAAACTCATTTAACTTAATTTAGCAGAATGGGCTATTTTAGGGTACAGTTCATTTCATCCTAAAGTGGATGTCTTTCTGAAAATTTCTGTTATCTAACAGGTCACACATGCAACATAAGCATAGTGGATGAGGTATGAGTGTGCAAGGTCTAGAAATGACTAGTTCACTGCACTTAGAGGCTCAAAACAAATTTTATTCAGTTCAGTCATTACAAACGTCATTCTGACATATTGTTGACCATTTGGGAACTACAAGAGGTGATAATTACAGTAATAGATGGTGGAGATAGGAATTATGGACCATTTCTTTTATATTATCACTAATGTGCTTTTTTCAATACTAAGAAAAATTAACACTATGGTATTCAATAGTAATTGTTCAGCTTTGCAGCTGATGGGCCAGATTTCTTCAGACTTTACTTTCAGTCAAGTTTCATCTTATTTATGTTCTAAGTTGTTCAGGGTAATGATTACTTTTTCTGTTTGCTCTTACCAGAGTGTAATGGTACTGCACTGTAGTCTAATGGTACCAAGCACCAAGACGATAATACAGCTTTTCTTCTTAAGTCACTTTCACACATTTATAGGCTCTATTGCTTTTGCTTCTTTTAAAAGTTGGTTCCATGCTCTACCTTTACAAACTAAAGATATAAAATAAGCCCTGCTGTCATTTCCCTACCTGCACTGATCTTATGATTGCTCACCAAGTGCCAACTTCATCACAAGGGAGGTACAGTATTGTCTCAATGTCCATGTACAACACCAGCGCTTAGGAGGAGATAGCAGATTGTGCACAGGATTGGTAGGAAAGCACAAGATAACAGTGATAGCTAGATAGTTGTGTAATCTTTCTGCTGAAAGCACTATTCGTTCTTTGTCAGTGTCTGGAACAAGGGAATTAGCATGCTGTGATAAACTGTGGCAGTGACCTTTGACAATTTACACCAGCTGCAGATATGTCACAGTGGATTTTTTTTTGAAATCCCATTATCTTTTCCAAATAATCTCTGCCATTACTTACATTTCAAATACAAAAACATACATGTTAGTATAAATAACCTTTATTAGTATAAATAAAATAGGAATCTTTAAAAATAATTTTTAAAAAAGTCTTTGTCTCTGAAAGTCTTACCATAGATAATATAGCAAATGTGGTCAGATACAGGCTTAACAAAATACAGTATATGTTTCAGTTTATGTACCATTATACAGTGTCTTTGTCCATACATAATAGGAAATGTTATAATGCTTTTTCTTCCCAGCAGTAGTCAGATTTCTTGGCTTAACTCTAGATGAGATCTTGGAGTGTCAGTTTTATTTTTTTCTGTTCTTAATTAAAAGTAGCTTCAAAACCTGCAGCATGCTTACACCCAGCTAAAAAAAGAAGTATCAAGAAAAAGTAGCAGAACTGATATATGCAAACATAGAAGTAGAACAGCATGAAACTGAAGTTAAAATACTGAGAATTCTTAGGAAGTCTTAGGGAGCTAAAATAGTCAAAAGTTGAGGTAGGTCAAAGTAGAAGTGACTAGTAGTATGCTATTTTGTCAGAAGCAGCTGACTGGCATGTGAAAAAGTAATACTATTAATTTTGAAAATTTATGTATTTATTGGAAATTAATCAAGACTTATACTCTGAATTTAGACAAGGATCGGTCTAATCCATTGTTGATACTGTTCTTTGCATAACTCTCCTCTATACATGTATTTGCCTTCCTACCTCTGTGTGTGTGTATGTATACACTTTGAAATTTTTGTCAGTGTTTGTATACATCATTGAGATTATGGCAGGGTAATTTGTAAAACACTGCATTGTTTGATGGTAAAATGTTAATGCATGTTTTAAAACATAATTAACTAAGTTTCAACAGTCATGTTAGTATAAATTAAAAGAAGTTGATTTTTGCTCAGGTCTCAGAATGATTTATTTTGAAGGGGACTGAAAGAGTTATAAATTAAAATTGTTAATGAGATCGGAATTAAACTAAAGTTTGGTATCTAGAAAATGGTATTGGGCAGAAGCAATGCACCTTTGTTAATTAACTGTAATTGTAAATAATTTTTAGCAATTTCTTTAAATTCAGGTTTAAGATTTTTTTTTTTTTTTGTGAGTAAAGTATTCTTATATCATGAAGTAGCTGCCTTTCTCATTCTCTGCAAGATGTCTGGACTTGCATTATTACACTTCATTTCAAGGATCACTCTTCCTCTAGGAGTGCATGGAAGACACATATTTGCTCTCTTCTGAATTCATGGAAAGGGGCAGACAGAAGTGAGTCACTAGCTGCATTTTGAAACCCATAAGTCCTTTCTGTAATCATAGTCATGATACAGTGTAAAGAAGACCTCTCCCTACCATTCACCTTTGAGTTTTTCTTTCTTCTATAGAAGTGTGGAAGGATAAACATTTTCTTATCAAAGAATATCACCCTTGTAAAATAACACAATGTGTAAATACACAAGTGAAGATGAACTAAAAAAAGAAGTTCTTCCCTTACCCTGAAAGAGTAAGTGGATTTTTTTAACTTGAGGTTTTGTTGGAAGATTTTTCATTTACTGTGGTTGACTTTTTGACAAATACACCCAAAGACCAGACCCAAGCAAACAGATCTCAAAGAAAAGATAGGAATGGTAGGATTAATAGGAAAATACAGGATGGTAGTCACTGATAAGTTTTTGGGGTTTCTTGTTTTTGTGGGTTTTGTTTTTGTTTTTTGTTTTTGTTTTTGATTGGTTTTTTTTTTAATTTCAAACTCTTGCTATATGTATATATATTCCTGTTTAGAAACTTGAATTGCCCCGTTCTATCTGGAAAAACTGAAATTTGTATCATAGCTTGCTTGTTCATGATCTTCCTTAGTCTTGAGCTGAACCTCACCTCTGCTTTAACAGGTGACCCGACAGCTTGCTTGTAGATTAGCTGCACACATGCAACTCTAACTGCCACAGGCTCCAAGTTATTTAAAAATCTGGGTAGCATATCAAGATTCATAAACTATTGAGATACAGTCAGTAGGATTATCATTCTGGAGAAAAGACCCTGACTGCAGTGCACTAGGAACCATGTCTCTATACTTTTTATCAATAATGTCCATATAGTATCGATAATATACAGCAGTACATTATAAATAAATATACATATATCAGGGGTGCCTGCTCAAACATTTTTTACTGCAGGGTAAAAAGGGTGCATGAGGTGTTTCAAGACCACTGGACTAGACCATCTCCAGAGGTGCCTTCCAACCTCAGCACTTCTGTGACTCTGTGATTCTGAAATTAATTGGCACATCTGCTATAAGTGTCAGGAAAGGGTTTATATAAGGAATTAATACAAAATAATTTAACTTCCTTTACTAAAATATACAAGGTACAGTACTGTAAGGGGATTTTGTAAAACTATTGCTCATCTTGAACATTTTTTGTTTTGTGAAAAGGCAGATTTCAAGTCCATAATGTTGTTTACCTACTGAATTCCCTGATACTCAATAAAAGTCTTCTCTCTGAGTCTTTCTGGGGTAATAAGTAGAGCAAAGGAAAAATGCCTCCAGTAGTGGAGTAATATGTTTTCCTTTACTGCTTTAAAAACCTCTTGTATAAAGGGAGAGAAAGATACCTTGTATTTTTAGAGAAAGTATCACATTTATTCTTATGTTCTTTTCCCTAACGCTGCAGTTTATCAGTGATTTAGCGAACATGTGAAGATCCTGTTTTCAGTTTAAATCTGCGTGGTAGGAATAAAGGGAGAAGACTAAATGCTAATATAAGTTTCTTCAGATAGCACTTAACTACAGTATGATGTTCACTGTTAATATACATTGCACAAAAGAATTGTACTTAATGCTACAGGCAATATGTCTTTAACACACCACAGAAGTAGTTTGTTTTCTTTGTTTCATTGCCAGGAAATTATCTTGTGTATTCAGATGAAATGTGCAATGTGATTATTTGTATTCTCAGACTCATAGCAAGATGGAAAGTTCTCAGTCTTTCTGACTCTGCCACTTTTTATTTTACTATATGATCCATAGTAATTTTCACTGGCCCTCTTAGGAGTACATTTATATAGCCATAGCCTAACCTAGCAGGTTTTGAAGGGATATTTTACATGCAGTTAATACTTAATCTGATTTATGCAGATTAATGCAGCAATCTGAGGTACTGTCAGATTTTCTCATTATTTTCTGTACTGTTTAGGACATGAATCACTGAAGTGATCAAGGCTTTTCTGGGGTAAGTGTGATTCCAAACAGTATTGTCAGTGAGTTGATAGTAAAGTCTCCAATTTCAAGGATAAAGGGGTTCATTTTTTCTTTAGCTTTGTTATTCTCAAGTGAAATAAATTTTACAATTGTGGTAACAATATGTAGCACTTAAGTTTTGTATGTGAAATTATGTTTATGTACAGCTCTAGATATTCCGGCAAATAGTAAAACCTTGTTTCCAGCAAGGTAAGAGTACAGGAAGATATTATAATAATGAGCAACAGAATATGTTTTCTTTTTTTCCTATGGTTATAAATGTTTAGATTCTAATCACATGGTTGTAGATGAACTTCTTTATGATGAGCTAGAAAAACTATATTTTTGTCACGAGACATGAGAAAGAGATATTCCTTTAAAGATTTACATCAAATATTTTTTGCTGTATAAAAACACAGTTATGCAACTAGACTATACATGCTGAACAACGTGTAAGCAATACCAATTATTTATAAACAAAGAGAATGTTTTATCCCCAAAACAACATAATGTGGAGCTGGTTAGAAATGAAGAGAATTTTGCTGCAGAAAACTCTTGTCAATAAATAAAACCAGTAACACTTATATTTTATTACGCTGCTAGGATGTTGTAGGATACTGCTTCATTAATTAATTTGTTAGCATGAATTTGCATTTGGTCTCTGTCTTGTGGTTTGTCTTCTTAATCAGTAAATAATTGAGGCATGTTATTCACATAGTCATTTTAGAACTGTATTTACATTGTTCCAAATTTTTTTGTGTTAACTATTTTGTATTTTCACAAAGTGAAACACAGGAGGTTTCCTCTGAACATCAGGAAGCACTTTGTCATTGTGCAGGTGTCTGAGCACTGGCACAGGTTGCCCAGGAAGTTTGTGGATTCTCCCACCTTGGAGATACTCAAATGCCTTCTAGACACAGTCTTGGGCAACCAGCTGTTGCACAGGGGTTGGACCAGATGACCTCCAGACATCCCTTCCAACCTCAACCATTCTGTGATTCTGTGAAGGCAAACTCGAAGGTGACTAGAACCAGGGCCAGAATATTAAACACTTACTTGTTTTGCAGACTGCTTTAAGTATTTCACAAGGACTAGGAAAAGTTCATCTAGCAATATAGAGCAAAACGGTGTATTAAAATTCATACAGTAAAACAGAATGATGGGATGCACTACAAAGACAACACAGTTCTAAAGTTTAATTTTGTGGTTATAAAATATCTCCTACTAGCTTCTCAGCTAACATACTATGTCCTCCGGAGGACAAAGTAGAAAAAGTGGAAGAGAAGTTATATCCAGTTGGCAGTCCAAGAAGAAGATGAGAAGCAATTAGCTACAACTAGCTGATCCAACTTGGGCAGGAAGAGCCTGTCAAACATAGTATGGTTCTAGATATTGGGTTAATTTTGTGAATATTAAGATCTGAACCTGAGCAATATGCAATGCATATGTGTATGCAATGACAGGACTGTCTTCATATAAAAAACATTTGAGAAAAGAGAGTGGATTACATGAGAAATATTTACTTGTGGGTCTTCTTTCATTCAGGAATCTCATTGAAAGGTTTTGCACTAGTTAGTTGAAGGATGGATAACAGCATACTCCCTTTCTCAGTTTCAACCATTTCTTTTCAAATGCCTCTCACAGCTCCTATCCTTACAAGCTGCAATCATTAAACAGATTTATGCCTTTTCTTTCTGTAGACTAGCAATTTTTCTTAATGGTTTTTCAATTTGATGATCACATGGAACATTTCAAGAAAAAAAAAATGTTAACCTTTCACTGAAAAGCAGAGAAAAACTTTCAACACCACGACTGTTTCCTTTCCTAGCTTTATTTGCCTGCTTTTGATCTCAGTTCTGCTCCTTACTGTGACAGACTCATTTTTTTCTCTCCTAGACACTTTCTCTCACTCTATATTGATGCCTTTGTAATGTATTGTTAAAATAGTCCATTCATTTTAATTTCTGTCAAATCTACACCTCTCTTAAATGATAACAGTTTGCATAAACTAGTGATGCAAACTTACTCATTCAATGGGGTTTAATAAAATCTGTTTAAACTGCCACCTTGAAGAACTACCAGAACCAGGTCATCCTCATGCATTGTTCACAAACACCAGATAACTCTGCTCTATATATTCTAGAAAATAGGTTAAAACAGGTGTGTAGAAATCCTGATATGTAAAATGTTCACCTAAGATATGTATAAAATAATCTCATATGGTAGCATATATGTTTGTTTTAGGCAATGATAGTATAGTCTACTGTCAAATAGCAGACAATAATTGCAAGAATAACTGTTTTAACTATCTGTGTTGATGCCACTCAAGTGAAAAAATGGGCAAGAAAAGGTTGGGGATTTTTTTCTGGGAAAAGCTGTAATAAGAGGACTTGAGGACTTTATGATCTTAATGGTCTTTTCCAACCTAAATGATTCTATGATAACGTAAATGGAAGAAATAGAAAATGCCTGAAAGCTAATTCCTTTCCAGGAACTCTTCTTCACTTACTTGATCTATCTTCAGTGAAATGAAATTGTTGATAAACACAGAATTAGGTAAAAGTAAGCCCTTCTTTTGATGGACCAGACATCAACAAATCAAGAGAGATTTGAAAATGACAGAATGGCAGGCTAGCATCAGAACTAAACATATAGTTAAAATAACATATCATGATAATTGAAGTGTTTCAATACTCATTGTAGATGAGAAGCATATAATAGGAAATAGTTTTCTGGCTAACCATGTTAGCCCAGATGAAGGCTAAATTAATGAAATGCATGTGTTTTGAGGTATGATCAGCACAGAATGAAATTTAAAAAAAAAAAAGTAATTGAACTGCAAGTGGTATCAGTAATTAGTGATTTGTTTTAAAACAGTATGGTGTACAGCAACACAGAAACAACTGACACAGAGTGCATTCAGATTGATAAAGTGCATCAGGGTGAATGAAGCCTTTGAGCCTCTGATTGCAAATGAGGTAATGAGACTCCTATTAGGCAGGATCATGACTTGTGTTTTTCAGGCTTTGGTATTGATTACAGTTTGTTTGCTAGATATTATGGCTCCAAAAGATAAACAAGAAGGGAAAGACACACTAAATACAAATAATTTTGGCCTGCAGCATGCAAGCAGAAAAAGTGCAGCAGGCTAACAAGTCACAAGTTTAAAAAAACAAAACAAAAAAGACCCAAAGAAAGCACAAATGTTTCTTTGCTGAGTGTAAAATATTATGGAGTGATGGAGTGAACTCATGTCCACCATCCGTTATATCTGGCACTAAGGAGATCCATTGATCAGGATGTCCAAACAGAAATAAAACAGTGTAGCAGGTGGGGCTCACTCAGAAATGCTGCTCAGGGAGGGAGAGGAACAGATGGTGGTGATAAGTTAATATGACATGATCCCACGCCCTGGCAAATGCATCCGCTGCTTCTGTCACTACTGCAAACGTGGGCCTGCTTTCCACCCCGGGGCCAGGATCAGGACTGGTGTTGCTGACAGCCTCACCTTTGGGAGGTATGCTCTATATACTCCCTGTAGCACCAGGAGAGTACAGCTTCATAAGGGGAGCAGGTTCCCACCATCTCAGAGATGCAAACAGATTGGAAGAATCTTTGAAGGATTCTGCAGAGACAAGAGCCTAAACCTCAGGAAGATAGAAAAGAAGGTACAAATGAGGCAATACAAGAGCAAAAAGAGGACACGCACTTTCTGGCAGTAGAAGCTTGTGACTTCTGCCAGCAGAAGGAAGGGTCTCCATCTCCACCTGGAACTGTTCCCCTAACAGGTTCAGGGCCAAACAAGAGTAAAGTTCTACTTCACCTGCTGCTCCCAAGCAGTGACAAATGTGGTCATCTTGGGCAACTTGGGCTGTGGCTACCATGATTTGACTGAATTCAGGATTTGCAGGAAGTCTTCCAAGTTGAGCAGAAGAGTTCAGACTCAGGAAACTGGATTTCAGCTTGTTTAGGGAACTATAAGGTAAAATCTTGTGGGAAACTACCATAAAGGGAAGAATGTGCTGGGAAATTGAGTTCTAGAGAAAACTTACTGAATCCTCAGAAGCAAACCATCCCTTGTGCAGGAAGACTAGAAAATTTGATGGAGATCACATGGCCTTCTTAATGAACTAAACCACAAAGCATTCAAGATGTGTAAATTGACCAAGTGTACAAAGGAGTCATAAAACTCAGACACTTAGAGATAAAATTAGGAAAGCAAAAGCACAGCAGGATCTAAAACTGGAAAGGAATGCAAAGGATAACAAGAAGGGATTGTAGCAGCTCCCAGTCAGAGAAGATGTAGGCCTACTGCTGAATGGGGAAGACAACTTAGCGGAGGTGTGGGGGGCGGGGGTGGATCCTGAAATGCTTGCTGCCTTTCTCTTTCAAAATTTGTATCTGTGATCAAAATCAAGTACAAGTGGAAGAAGAGATTTGAAAATTAACCACTAGGAACATCATTTTACTGTCAACTGGCAGACAGATTAAAGTTGTGGTAATAATTTGCCTAATCTATAAGTCTTCTTTTGTATCTTATGGGTGTTACACTATGTAACTTAGAAAACACCATAATAAGACCATGCTTGTTAGTACACTTTTCTAGGTTTAGAAAAGTTGTTTTAAGGATTCTTTGGACTGTCTAGAGTGAAAAGATGTGCTTCTGAAGGAGGGCTGGGAAAAGTACCTTGGAAGTCCATCTTAATACTATTGGGCAGTGAAAAAAGAGGAAGAACAAAAGAAAAACCACAATAATGTGGAAGAAAAAAAACACTATTAAAAATGTTGGAGTAACAGAAAGATTAATGGTTACTTTCTGATCAGCTGAACTTGCTGAGCTACAAAAGTTCTTCATACTTATTTTTTAAACTGTTTAGAAGAGACCTATCCTTACCATACATGCCTTCAGAAAGTTTTGTTGGTTATTTGTTATGGCAAAGATATCTAGAAGCATATGGATAGTATCTGAGGGATTAGTCTAGATTATACTTGCTATACTGCAATATTTATATTTGAGTGAGTTTATGTGACTAATCTAGCTGACTGATCACTGGGAGAAAATGCAGGGGTTTATAGCTTTTAAATGAGAAAGTCTATGAAAGGAATAAAAGGTTTCCGTATTACTTTTTACTAGGATCATAGAATGCACTAATATACCGTGTAAATGTGTGATAACTGTCCAAAAACAGGTGCATAGTTTTAATCCAGCAGATTTATTAGTTTGTTACTTGCACTGATAGAGAACAGACATGACAATGGCCCCACATCTCTCACAATGATCTCTAACACATAACTCATGTAGTTGAGAAAGCTGATGAATTCTGAGAAGTTAAATGTACAGTATCCTGCTAGCATTTATTGGAAAGGAAGCAAAGTTCTCAGACCAAAAGACCTGAGAAGATAAATTGTCAGACATTTTTCCCGTTTCTTTTCTGCAGGGTTTCAGGTGACTTTGATTCTGCATAACAAGTTCAGCACATGCTTGATTATAATAAAGGGAAAATAATTTAAAAGATGATACCTAAGCACAAGAAATGATTGAGTGGTCTTAGGCATTACTAACAGCATTTGATTTTAATAAATAACTCTGTTAGCTGAATATTTGGCCATCCACAAATCTCTTAGGAGCAATATTGTTCCTGCAAAGTGAAAGAAAAAAAAAGGATGTCTATACCTGAAGAGTACAAATATATTTTTTGTGTTCTAGAGTCAGATCTTGTTATGGGTGAAAAAATGAATTGGTAGTTTCTGTTCTTAACTGCTTTTCCTGAAAATAAGTATTAATGTCTTTCATACCTCAAGAAATAATAGCCCTCATATTTAGCTCAATATTGTCTGAGTAAAACTTCCAAGATCTAATAGCAAAATCCTTACAGTTTTATATTTTTATTTTTCAGTGACTTGAAGGCCGTTGCAACTTTACACCCCGTACATTTTAAGACAAATGCTAACAAAAAACTGGCTCAATGTATTTACTGTTTTAATATATGCTCACTGTGGTATAAAGTTTACCAAGTTCCTTCACTATTTCAAACACAAAACATTATTCAGGTGTGTGTAATAGTAGTGTGCTGTTGTATATGTACAGTTTTAGATTATTTTTTTTTTTTTATGGTTGGTTGAGTGAATGTTTGAAATAAGCTTGCTATCATGGTCTAAACAGTTGTTATATGGAAAAAGCAAGGCCATCCCCCTTGCGAATCTCTTTCCCATAAGAAGGGCCACTTTTGTCTATTTGGAATTAAAATTTATCTTCCATTTGTTGAAACATGAGTCCTTCAAAAGACCATGAATTCACTCAACAGAGTAAAAGACAAGAAGTTTAAGAGGGAAAAGAAAGTTCAGAGATACATTAAAAGTAAGATTAATTAAATATCTTCATTAAATTATGTTTTAGATAAATGTCATAAAAACTTCTAAGAGACATTTCAGGTCGTGGATGGCACTAGTATGCAACAGATGATACAGCACTGAATTAAGGCTCAGAAACCTTGAATTCTCATTCTAATTCTGCCACTGAGCTGTTATAATGTCAAGAAAGCCACTTCTCCATGCTTGAATTGACACCCTTTAAAAAAAAGATAATTGCATATGTCTCCTGTGTTAGATCTTTTCTGATATACTGATGTTTTTACTGTGTAGCATTTCAAGTGGCTACAAACCATGGGACAAAACCAATTCAGAAATAAAAGATGACTTTTTGTTTAGAATTTTAATTCTCCAGAAGAAGTATTATCGGTCTAAAATATAGCCCATTTCAGATGTGATACCTGATTCTTTTCCCCCATGACTTCAGCCTGGCAGGTCATGTTCTAAACCAGTTGTGTGGCAATAGAAGTTTCTTTCTGTTCAGAAGATTGGGAGGGTTTCTATGAGAGTCAGCTGTTTAAAGATAATCTGCTGAATGTCTACTCCTTCTTTAAAAGAGGCACAGATCCAAGGTCCTGGCCACTTGCAGTGATTAAGTCCCATGACTCAAAGGGTTTAACCAGTGTTGAGCCAAACTCTGTCCATTGATTTTAGTGCAATTGTATGATTGTAACAGATGGCAGAATTTGTCCTGTGTTTCTCTGGCCTCCTTCCAAATTGCGTAATTACATTCTACATAACTACAGTTATGTATGGTTTCAGTTCAGCTCAGTGTTTTTCATTCCCTACATTGCTAAGCATCCTTTATATTTGAGGAACCTGTATTTCTGCTCTATGGGTTGTATAGGTGATATTTTTCTATAGTTAAACCAGTATTTTTTATTTGTAGCAATGCAGCATCCTCATGCTCATATTACTGCTAAGAATCTATCTACACAGAACCAAACACCGTGCAGGTCTTGAGGATCTTAGAGTCTAATTAGTTTGTTACACTTTAACATATTAAAGTCTGTTTGGGACCTCTGTTTATTCCAGTCCTGCAACCCAACTGAATTAAGGATGATGTACTTTGTAGAGGAACTTAAATAAGTGAACTTGCCATTAAGTAACATCTATTTCATCTGGAAAAAAAACAAAAACAAAACCACAAAACAAAGCAAAAGAAAAAAAAACCAAATGCTTTTTATTAACGAGGTAGTGTTATGTTCCAAAATGCATTACTAGTTGCTTGCTTCACTCCTTTCATAGTTGTGGTTAGGAACAACAGATGCAGAACAAGAAAATTCTGCAGTAAGGTCTAGCCTAAAATATGATGGGAAAGCAATACCCAGAATAAATCATGCAAAGAAATGGGAGTACAGGAAATGAATATTAATATGTGCAGAAAAATTTACACATTTAAGCATAGGCTAACAAAGTACTTGCAAAAGTAGTTATAATGATTGCAAATCTTACTAGACTTAGTGAGAGCCTTGATCTCATAGCTATTAATGTTGTCTTAGAAACATCCATTTCAGAGTCCTTGAAGAATTCCCTCTCTTCCTCCTCTAATCTCTGTCACAGGTATCAAAAAAGAATTTTCACTTAAAGGTGCAGATTTTTACCAGGTATTAGGGTAATGATACTATTTTGAGGTGTTTACTATGTAGTCTTCGGTATTTGACTGTAAACATAACCTTAGTTTTAAATTAAATTCAGCAACAGTGAGATTCCTGTGTTGTCACCTTTCTGTGTTCTCATGCAAGGATACTGAGATCTAAGATTTGGGGATTTGAAGGCTTACATTTCCAATAAATATCCCAAATGTTTTGGAGTCCATCACATCAGCGTACTCATCAGCTTTTCTAGTTTCTGTGTATTTATAGATTTTTTTTAATTCTTAACATTGTCCATCATTACAAATCGTAATGTATGTACCTCACCAAAAGTCTCCAAGTTTAACTTTTACATTTAGTTGATGTAATCAATGTAAATTTGTGTAGTTCTACATAAGATCTCATGGAAATATTGAGAGTGACTACGTTGCTTTCCTTGCAGCTGAAGATTCACTGTAATAAGGAATTAAGTTATATGTAGTATATCCATTGAACCCATTTGTCTGAAGCTGCTCAGAAATTCACAGCATAACTTCAGGGATTCCAGAGGTCATGATTAGGAAAGATACTTACATACCTTTAGCTTTCTTAATTACTCCACTTTTAAAGAGTTTTATTCTCTTGATTCTTTTGCTGTGACTAAACCATCTGGCTGGGACATTTTATTATTTCTTAGGGACTATGCTAACATGGCTCATTTTTGTGGCTTCTATTTACAATAAACTTTCTGTAATGACAGATCCTCCCAGATAAGCTGATGATGTTATTCCAGTGTGAATAGAAACCATAGGAAATGATGCAGGCATATTGGTATATTTTGTATACAGTGAAACTCCCTACGTGCATTATGTGTAGGAGGAACTCTCTTGTGTCCTGAAAACTCAGAAGCAATGATTGAGTTCTCCCTCCATCAGCGTGCTAGCCATTGTCACTGGTGTCACTAGTTATTGCCAGTAACATTCATGCACTCTTGGAAAGGCAGATGTATCATGCTGCTAATTGTTGGGAGGTAATCTGAGAAATGAAGATAAAAGCATATGAACTTTTAAACTGAAAACTTCTTTTCTAGACAAGAAATGGGAGGGCATCAAAGTGGTTACACTGATTTTGTTTTGTGCTCCCTCCAGTTTGAGTCAGGTGAATACCATACCATGTCAACTGCTGATGTCCCAAACACTCTTGTGAATGGTTCTTAGAAAAACTTTTCTTTTTTTTTCAAGTCTAGGTTGCCCATGCTTATTTAATTTGTTTTCCTTTTAAGTAAATAATTTTCACTTTTCTGAGAAAACTACAGGATAGCACAAATGTTGCCTTTCTCCCTACCATTCAGAAGCTGCCCGTTTATTGGTTTTGATTCCTCAGAACAAGAAATATTACTTTATTATTATCAGTGAATGCCATCACTTTTCTTCAGTCTCTTGTAGAAAATTGCTTTCTTCATAGTTACTAGGATGCCTATCACTCTTATTTGTGTCAAGTTCTGACGATGAACTTTATTATCAAGATTTAGTTCCCTTGTGAAAACAATGAGTTATAGATTAGCTCTAGGATATGTACATGAGCAACATGACAAGAAAAAGTTACTAATACTTGTGTGCAGAAATTACCCATATAATTTTTGCATACTGAGCGTTTTCTTCTTTTGCACTCAGTTTCCAGGGACCTATTCATGTTTGGTCAAAACATAAAAGTGAGGCTGCTCTTTACTTGGAAATGAAGCCAGATAAAACCACTACATCTAGTGGAAAACTTAATGAATTCTGTGTGCCTTCTACTTGTAGGCAGAATAATTTAAAAAATCAACAACATGGAAATGGTATTCTGTCCTCATGTTCCAAATTGGCCCAAGAGGTAGTGCACCTTATACTGAAATACGTACATTAAGCAGAACTGCCAGTCTCTTTTCCCATCCATTTTTGAGTGCTCTGTTAAATTCAATTCTGCTATATTTATATCTCACAGCTTAGTAACCAAGTACAATTTCACAAACAATTTAAATAATATTGCCCAAGACTCCACTAGGCATTATGTCCTTTCTTTTTTTAAAAGTACTGGACAAAAAGCCTAATTAATCTCATTCTGACTGTGCACAATAGGCTTAAATGTCTTATTTAGCAGGAAGAAACACGTGCAACACAGCAAAAGAAGCAGAACTCACTCAGAGAGGAGTGAATGCACTTTCAACTGATGATCTAACGTTGTCTTAGTTTTCACCAGATTCATATATGTGGCTTATGTTTGATGGATTTATTTGTCAACAGTGTATAAATTATGTTTGGTTTTTTCACCATATCCCATTATAGAATGGATACCTTTATTCAGTTCTTTAAGATTAGTTCCTACAATGCCATGCAACAACAAATCTGACAGGATTTAGTAAGCTGAATGTTGTCATGAAAGCTGGTACTAGTGGCAGGAGTTAGTTATTGTTATAGAAAGTTGGTATGACAACTTCTAAAAGCTCCTTGTTATTCAAATAGTCTGACTTTTCCTGAAAAGAAGTACTTCTGATTTCTTCAACAGTGTGAGATTCTACCAAACATAATATTTTTTTAAAATAAATTGTTAAAAAAACCAAACACCACCACCACCCCCAAAACAAGCAACAACCCAAGCTCAAGAATTGCATCTGAAATGTTTTGAAAATTTATCATGTGCAAAATTCCTGAAGACAAGAGTTTATTCTTCTTAATTCTTTTTTTTCAGAGTGGTTGACTACTTTCAGTTCCTGCCTTTCAAAACTAGTGAATTATCTAGCGAAGAAAAGAGGAGTTATGTCACTGAAATGATTGCATTCCAGTTTTGATCAAAAAGTAATACACAAAATAACATTGTAAAGTTAGAAATAACTGTCCTAATATCTAGGAGGAAACCTTATCTACCATGTCAATGGCATTGACCTGACAACTGATGGTATAATATTTTATCCTTTTTCCTGAAGTAATCAAGTAACAGGATCTGTAGAACAGCATTTTCTATTGTGACTGATAACAGTCAGATATACAGTACAATCATAGTAACTGAAAAATGTGCTATTTTTGTATGGAGTCATAAGAATATAAGAATAGATCTGGAAGTCCTGGAGAACAGTTTATTCAATGGCATTTCATTTTTTCAGATTATGGTCCTTGTTTTAAATATATTTATCATATACAAATTATTTCTTTTTAGCAACTATTGGAATGAAAGCTGAACAGAAATATAAGTTTTCTTTCCACTTAAAATTGTATTTCAAGTCACTTTTCCAGTATGGGACATTATTCATGGCTGAATCATATTTCCTGTGATGCAAGTTTGTCTCATGTAATGCTGAGTAACACATATAGTCTGATTAAACAGAACATACTAACCTATGATTGAGTACCATTCCAGAAAATCAATATTTTTGAAACTAATTTAATATACATAATTTCATGTCAGTTCAGAGAACTAAACCAAAATTTTTTTATTTAGGCATATCAAACATTTTTGTTTCCATTTTCAATAAGACATGTTTTCATAAATTGTATTTTATGACATTTTTATGTAATATGACAAATTATGAAATGCTCTTGAATTATTTTGGACAAAATTACATATTGTTAACCAATAAGAAATAATTCAGGATGCCAATCATTGTATTCTACTGCCTTCGTCTAGAAAAGAATCAGAATATTTTACAAGTGGCTTGATACTGATTGCAAAGATGTTCCTGAATCAGAACTGTAACTGAGCCATAATGTCAATCCTCTCATTAAAAGCTTTTCCTCTATGTTAAGTTAATAAATCTTACCACTATGGGTATGCATACACATCAATGCACTCAGAATTATTTTCAGAAATATAAATGCAAGATTTTGACGCCCCAGGTTATGCCTTTTTGAAACTTAATTGCCATATTATATTCACTTCTCCCTTTGAGGCTGATTTTTGTTCTTCAGAGTAAGAATACATGCCTCAGGCTGTCAACAATTTTCTGCAAGTACACAAAGCCATGGAGCACTGAAATCAGCTCAAGCTCAGACAGAACTTTTTTGATGAAGCCTTTACAAAATGCTGGTCATACATCAGGTGTTTATTTATCAAAAACAGAAAAAAAGAGTTTCATCCATTATTAGTTTTTCATTGCAGGGGTTTCATAGGGTGCAAATTACTGTTCTGGAATGAAAGTTATATGTGGCTTATTTCTAAACCATTTCTGTATTATATTGCATTTCCAGTCTTGTGACATATTTTATTGGCAGTGGCACACAACCTGGAGAAATATGTTAAGATAAAGAAATGTCCTTGTCTGTGATTAGAGGGAAAGTTGTATGTAATGTTCTGTTGTCCATAAAGTGTCACATAACATTTTAATGGCAGAATTTCAAGGTAGCTAAGACAATGAGATTTCTGTGTATAGCCTAGAATATACAGTACAATGATATATATGCTATAAAATCTGACAACTTTAATTTAAGGCATGCAAAGCAGAATACTACTCTTTGAAGTTAAACATTTTAAAAAGTGAAACGTGTACATGTAGAGAGAACAGCTTCAAATACTCTTGGATGTTACTTTGCATTATAACTAACATCAAAGCAAAAATGTACTTAGGATATTTGAAAATCAGTCTATTTATTTTCAGCTTGATGTTTTGCTAAATTAGATTCAAAAGCTACAACAGTGCCTGCGTAAGCAGAGAGAAGCAAAAGAAAATCTGCAAGTTCAGTTTAGGCATTTGAAAAGCGTATAGATGACACTAACAGTTGGGTCTCAATGGTAATGTTAAAATAGGTAGATTAAGTGAAGGTGCACTATACAATGATTTGCTTTGCAGTTTACAGCAATAGTTACAGTTAATTTTTTTATTATTATTATTTTTCTATTTTGCATCTGTCTTTCAAATCTAAAATGCTGGGTTTAGGGTCAGATGTAACAATGTGTCACGAAAGGGAGTGGTTTGGACAGCTTAAGAATCATTTCTAATGGTATCAGCAAAATAAAAATGATTGAATAGGAATTTATATAAAAGTGTGACTTCACAGAATTCAATGGCAAGGTTCACTCTATTACTTAGTAAATGGATGAAATGCACACAGGAAAATTAAGTTAGAAACAGACTAAAATTAGGTATACAGAGACCAAAAATGCAATGGGTTAAAAAAAAAGAGAAATATACAAAGAAAATTGAGTTAGAATTAATTTCTCACGATTTTTACAGAGATTGGGAATGTAAAAAGGGTAAGGGAGACCCTCCCGTTGAGTCACAAGGTTCAGAGAAGACCCCATTGCTTTCTAAACTCCTGTCAGAGTCTAGGTGCAGCTCAATCAACTCCTAGTCCCAGACTTGGTCAACGGTTTATATCTAAAGAGATTATGAGTATAATAGCAGCCTGAGATTCATTCACAGTGGAATAAAGTTCACAACAGTAATTTAAGTATAGATTTGAAAAGCAATAACTTGTAATATACTTGCTATAGAATATTCAGGTTAGTACACACACATGCATAAAGGCACTAAGAGTAAGTAAGCAAGTAAAAAAGGTATACCTGTTAAAAATTCCCCTCGAGTTCTGTGAAAACATTCATGTCAAATGCTTCAGCATCTTTCTCAACAGGTGAAGGGTTGGGTCTCAAGGAGCGGAGAGTATCAGCCCAAGTGTTGTTGGCTTTCAGCAACAGACCTCCAATCTTTGCAAACAAAAGTTTGCGAGCTCTGAGAGGCATCCCCTGCTCAGAGGGAGATGCTGGTCGCAGCCCACTGTGGTCCAGGAGAACAAAAAGTGTCTCACTTAGTACCGCTGCTTATAGATTCAGGAGATGATTGGCTTTAGTGGTCAGTAAATTACCGGGATTCCAGCTGCCCTGGTACCATTTTACCTGAGTTACGATTCAGATAAGGAAGACTCTGGGGCTGTCAGAGAAAGACTTAAGATTCAGATACGGGATGCTCCAAGGTTTTCAGGGAGGGCTGGGATGTCTCAAGGTTGTTATGAGAGAACTAGTTATCTCTACTTTCGTTTTTTGTTTTCACTGGACAGCGGGAGTCCTTGAGACAGTCCACATGACTCCCTGTCTTAGCCGTGTGAGAATTCCAGGTACCGTCAAGAGATGTTTAACTGTCCGACTCATTACATTTATGCTAAGGCCTAGTGAGACTTCCCGAGTTCGTAAATCAGCCCAGAGAGGGGGAAAGAAATGCACTACGACACAATGTTAAGACAAAGTACAAGCAAACAGTGGTATTGTTGAAAGAAAAAAGAATATCATGCTTCTGGAGAAGGATCTTCATGAGGGATAGATAATTGGGCTCTTCGTACACAAGTTGTACCTATAGATGCTGTTCCTAATTGTTTCTGGAGAAAATAAAGGTATTTGGCATAGATGATACGTAACTGGTATTAAAAATAAATTGCATGATAATGAAAGACTAACCAAAAGGAAGTTGATGTGGAAAATGATAATAGACAAGTCTGACTCTTCAAAGTATATCCCTTTGTGGTAACCCAGTTAATAATTGGTTTGCTACTTAATAGAAGAGTACAACCTTGAAAAAGTCTTAGGCTGGATAAGGAGTGTTGATTCTTAGATAGAATAATATAATATAATAATAACAAATACTGAAGCTAAGCTTCTCTTGGGTAATATGACCATTCAATTTTCCAGGAAGTTAATTAGAATGAAAATGTTCTGGAATAATATCCTGATGGAGAAATGTAATAGCCTTCAAAAAACCTCTCCAGGAAACTTGACTTGGCTTCATGCAAGCATAAACATTGGTCCAGACAAACCTGTTTTTTCTACAGGTTATAGCTGACCCTAGGACTGAGCAGGCTCTCCTGCATTGTCACAGAAATACACCCAGTCATCATATTGAGTTTATTGTAGCATACTTGAATTGCATAAACATGGCTTGGCCACATCAAATAACATTGTATAAACCTTCCAATTTACTTCAAAATTTGGTGTCATTTGTGTTATCACACTCAGAATTGATTTCAATCTATTGGATGCAATGCAATGGCCAGCTGCTTTATTCTTAAGTAGCACTACTTTGTTGTTTTTTTCTGTTTTCTGTCGATGTTCTGTATGAAGTCCAAATGTTTACCTCATAATCCAATATCATCTTAATAAACATGACAGCATGTTTTTGACAGAGATGGATATTAAGAACAGTAAGCAATGAAAGGTCAGGGAAATAGCATTGTGTGATGGTAGTACAAATGTATTTGTGATACAGCAAAATTAACAGCTGCTCTTTTCTTTTTAACAGCATGTTTATGTACTTTGCAGCTTTAGCAAAGTCTGAATGCTACAGACCTCCTACAGATTAAGCCTTCTGAATGAAAGCTGCTTTGTTAAGGAGACAATTAGCAATGTGTTAAATCAAAAAGATTTAACATTTACTCCATTTGTAAATATCCTTTTAGTTATTTGCCCCTACTTTACAAAACAGCAGAGCAGCTGGTTATGTGAAGTTTTTTAATGCCAATGCTGCCAGCCACGTTACAGAAACCAGTTACCACAAGTAAACAGGTAAGCTCTTAAATGCAATATTCTTGTTGCTTTTGTGGTGTTACCTTCTTAGGATAGTTGAAGGTATATGGATTCAATAACGAAGAAAATGTTAATTCATATACTAAAATTGGCAGACATCTTTGTGGGGTCTGAGTGTACTTCTGACAGAATGTGCAGGTATTGGAAAAGCTGCAAACCACACAGGAGACCTCTATATCCATGTCAGCAGATGGGATTGTATTTGAAAATGCAGGGTTGCAATAAAAATTTGGGCTACTGCTGGAGTTATTCAGTTCCATGAGCTTTTAATGACCAGCTGTTTTCTGTATCCATGGTTACCCTGAATGTAAAAACATCCCTTTCCAAACAATTTATCTGTATATTGTCATTTATTTATTTTGTAGTGCTATGTGTAACTATGGAACAATATTAAAGAAAGGTGTGCAATACTACAATACTGTTTTTACCTAAACAAATACACATAGGTGAAATACCTTAGGTACATCTAAAAGAAAAAAAAAAAGGCTTATTTCTTTACTATTCTTTTCTTCTGCTGAATAATATTCATAAAGAAATCAGTGACTGTATAGTCTAATAATGGTCTTACGTTAAAAAATGTGATCATAGAACAGAAATTCACCATTTCAAGAAAAAGGAATAAATTTAAATATTATGCATTGTAATGTGTTGGCATTTTTATTTAGGCATTGAAAAAACAAATATTGCAGACTGCTTTTTCAAACTCTTGAGGATTTTTTTTTCTGCAATAGTGATTCTTTAGCACCCAAGGTGTAATTTTTTGTGTGATGTTATTGAGTTTCAATAGAATAGCCAGAATCAAAGAATAAATATTCCTGCAAATGTTAAGTTACATAACATGGAGTTATGAAGTCCCAATAAACAATTTACAGGATTAATTGTCACAGAACATTATGTAGCTATTAAGATAAGTAGAGAATTTTATGGCTATGACTGCCTTAGACTTTGTACATAGCTTCAAAATATACCATTCCAGCAGAATTAAGTATCTTTTTAATATAAAGAATTATTTTTTCATTAAAAATTATTTTTCATAAGATTTGTAGGATATTAGTTATGTTGCATTATGCTCATAGAATTACTACAGTTAAGCACTGTGTTTAACACTTGTCTGCTGCTTCCTATAAATTCAATTATTTCAAATTTTTAAATATATTCCTACACTGCCAACCAGTCCAAGATATTTTCTACAGTTTTTCTGGTGAAAATGTCCTGTTGTTGCCATGCAGCCAACTAAACACTACTAAGCATCTTAAATTCAGTTAATAGTGAGGAGAAGATATTATGTCAAGAAAGAATCCGGATGCTTAAATAAGTATGCAACAGTGTCTTCATTAAAAGAGAATATCATGTTGAATTTGCTTTCCTCTGAGTCTTAAGAGCAGCCAAGTAAACTACCATCATGCATTTCAGAAGGAGAATCTTCAAACCTTCTGAAGACCTTTTTATGACAACATATTTCTTTTTTCACCTTTGGATAATAGATTTCACCTATTACCTAACACCATAAAACCAATTGACAGTATGTAAGAAACACAGATATGATTTAGATTAAGAGTATGAGTGGTTATTCATTTTTGATACAAATTAAAATTGTTTTAGAAGTCTAGGCTACTTCAGAGATCTTTCCAACTTTGGCTGAAAATTTTTAATTTTTTTGTGATTTATATTTAAAACAAATTAAAGAATTTTTTCAAAAAGATTACTTTTAATGCTGTCGTGGTTTAACCCCAGCCAGCAACTAAGCACCACGCAGCTGCTCACTCACTCCCCGCCACCCAGTGGGATGGGGGAGAAAATCGGGAAAAAGAAGCAAAACTCATGGGTTGAGATAAGAACGGTTTAATAGAACAGAAAAGAAGAAACTAATAATGATAATGATAACACTAATAAAATGACAACAGTAATAGTAAAAGGATTAAAATATACAAGTGATGCACAATGCAATTGCTCACCACCCCCCGATCGATGCACAGTTAGTCCCCGAGTGGTGATCCCCCCGCCCCCACTCCCCCAGTTCCTACACTAGATGTGACGTCACACGGTATGGAATACCCTGTTGGCCAGTTTGGGTCAGCTGCCCTGGCTGTGTCCTGTGCCAACTTCTTGTGCCCCTCCAGCCTTCTTGCTGGCTGGGCATGAGAAGCTGAAAAATCCTTGACTTTAGCCTAAACACTACTTAGCAACAACTGAAAACATCGGTGTTATCAACATTCTTCTCATACTGAACTCAAAACACAGCACTGTACCAGCTATTAGGAAGACAATGAACTCTATCCCAGCTGAAACCAGGACAAATGCCCACTAGATTTACTGGAATAATAGCTTCAGTTCAAGGAATCAGATTGTAAGGGACAAAGTTGATATGCAAATTTTAACCTACTCTTGCACATTACCCTTAACTAGACTAAGTTTAAAGTCCTAAGTAAATGTTTTCATCCACTGATTTCATTTAGAGGAATTTTACATTCCACTTTCGATTGAAGTAACTTTTTCTTGATGGAAGTTGTTCACAGTTTAGCCTTTAGACAGGATCTTGCCTGTGGTCATTACCTCCTCTCATTTAGTCTCTGACAGTATTTTAGCATTGGTTTCACTTTGTAGTGTTCCCAAGGAAAACAGACTTCAGCTTCCCAGTAAAGATGTGAATCAGCATACCTGTAATAAATTTGGCTTTTGATGTCAAAAAGGTGACATTTTGTTACTGAGGATGGTATTGAAGAGTGTCTGAGCTCATAAAATCTGCATAAAACTAAAAAGCCTCCCTTAGAGCTGCTGCGATATTTAGGCAAAGGCAGGTCCCTGTTACTTTCAAGCTAAATGACTTTGAAAGATTCAGCTAAAGCATAGTGATGTCAAAAAGAAAAAGCAATGGTTTTATATATGAGAAGAGTATTACTCAATATAATATTCTTTCCATTTCTCATTATGTGTAACTATATGTGTCTACTGGATAAGATATATTCATTATATAATGAAATCACTGTTTCCCTTTGGTGACATGAATGTTACTGCTCTGGGTTACCAGTAAACTGATTAGACTAGGATTTGGGACACGCTGTTCTCTGCCAGTCACTCTGCAGTAGATTTTGGATCAATAACTTCTTCACTGGGCCTGTTCTTCCCCCTTCTGCATCCTCTCTTTGTCTCTTCATTTTAATTTCTTGTCTTTTTAGACTATGAAATACTCCTTATTATACACTTCTGTAACATCGAGAACAGTTGGGATTTAAATTCAGCTGTAATTTTAGCACTTCAGGGTATAAATATTCCCGAAGGACTTAAAAATCACTGAGGTTGTGATAATTACAGTTACATCAAGTGTTTAAGGTAAAATAACTTTCCTGAGTCAATCTGTAAAAATTAAGCCTGCTAGGTTCTAAAATCTTTAGCATGAAGTTTCTCTCAGCACATCTTTACATTTTATTGTTGGAGGCCACTCCAAATCTGAATTTCTTATTTGTGATTTTGGGAAGGAAAAAAGATATTACAGCCAACCACTTTCTCAGCCTCTTTTTCTCTCCCCCTCTTCCCCCCTCTTTCCTTCTCTTTTCCTTTTGTTTTCTTCTTTTATTTTTTCCAAATGTAAATTTTCATTCCAGGTGAGAAGGAAGATTGTTAACACCTCTTTCTGTTTTGCATGGTAGCTTGCTGGTTCCTCTACTTCTGTACTGATGGTCTTCTGGCAGCAAGTGGATAGTAACCCCTTATTCTCTCAGTCTCATTTTCTTGGTGGTTTTGTTGTTGTTGGTGGTGGTGGTTTGGTTTTTAAGACAAGAAGTTATCAGATGTCTTTTGATATCATGGGAATTGTTTCATGAAATTTTGACTTTGTTGGAAGTTAGATAGTGCTCTGTGCCAGTGCATAAAACAAATGCATAAAACTAAGTTCCATCAAGTCAAAGGTTGTTGCTTTTTGTGAGCTCCAGCTCAATCATCTGGGAACCAAATGCCAACAAAAATATCCATGTAATTTTCTCTGCACTTGTTTAGACATGCTGGAAATGAGAATCTGTGTCTGGAGTGTCTGTAGTGTACTGTACCCTTGTCCTCATAGTCAGCTGGTGGTAACAACATGCACTGATACTCTGCTTTGGGCGGGAAGCTCCTCTGGTATTGTTTTGGAGAAGTAGCACTAAGCATAAAGAAAAGTGCTGATTTTTGAACTTTGATGTTTTACATAAGTAGAACTTTGATGTTTAAATATAAAGTAAAAAGATCAGGTAGAAATAACTCATGAAAAAAAATCCCAACCCCTAATAAAATTTTAGGTGTTTTGTGCAAATATTCCTATAGTTCTAATCCTTGGTGGTTATAGTTTTACAACGCAATAGTTAAATTCATATATATATATAGTTTTCTGGGCAGCCAGAGATGATACTTTTAGCAATATGTCTTATGCTTAATTTACATTAATATCTTAATTCCAACATCTTGATACAATCTAATCTGGCTACATTTGATACCAACAACACAAAAATATTTTGAGTGGCTCATTTCAGTTTGAGTTGTATTTATCTGTAACTAGTTGTAACTTCGCTGTAACAAAGAATCCCAACCTTGCACTAAAACATAAATTCTAATCATAGTTAAATTACTAATGCATTTACAAAACAAAATTCAATAATATTACGGTGTTGTGATACCAAATTTACAGTGAGTCTAGGAAGGATAGGCAGGCTAGACTATATCTGAGAATTGCATAGTGGCTTGGTTTCTCTGTATGGATACATTTTCTGTGTGTTCTTTCTTTGCTATAACTCTGCTCATGATTAAAAAAATAAGGAAATAAATGTGTTCAAAGTTTAGATTTAATTTTCACTGACAATGTAGAAGCCTTCTTTGTAATACTAACTCAGCTATGGATTACATATATCAATAATTCTTGGTGCATTGTGGTCTTACTAACTTTCCCAAGTACTTTTATTCACAGGGTAGGATGATAACACTAGCTAACCATTTTTCTAGTAAATGAAGTCAAGTAAATCATAAATATGTTATTTGTTTCCTTAGAGAATGTGCTTTGTGGTTCTGCAGTTCATATGACGTATCTCAGCAAGGTCAAGGAGTAGGCTGTGTATCTCTCCAGGCATTTTATCTCATTTTAGAAAGGATGCTGATAATAAATCACCCAGAAACACTTTTATTCCCATTTTCTCATTAGGGCACTGTTCTGCCAACTAGTCTATTTTTTAATAGCCAGCCATTTATATATTTTTACGTGTGTACTGAAATATTTTTCTTCCTTGAGCTCAGGGTCAGAGTCCATGAAACGGACCTGTGAGCATTGACTAGTATGCTGCTTCCTCTGTGAGATAACTCTGAACTTCAGTATAATTTACTGTTCACATTTGATGTACTCTTACTCCCTCAGTAGATTGTTACCCCTCTATCTTGATATATTTTGAGCCTGACTTTTGAAATCCTGCCCATACAGCCATTTGAACTGTGTAAAATTTTAAGGCGAATCATATAAAAATGGTTCAACTTGCTGTGTTTCACATTTGCTTATGTGTAATAAACGTTGTGATCAAGGTTATTATTCTTTTCTCAAATTCCTACAAAGGTAGCAGTTGTGACTTGGAGCCAGACTTCAGAAATTGTATTTGTATTTTCATGGACAGAAATTTTTAGAAGAGAAAATAAAGACATGATTACTTAAAGGTTATTTTTTTATAGAATTCACTCAGTATATATGGCAAACTTTTGAAGTTTCCAGACTATTTGGAGTGGGGCAGGATAAGGGGGGTGTTTATATGTTAACCTGTATGTATAATGCTTTTATGTAATAAGTTGCTTTTAAATGATTTTATAGAAAACCTGAACTAATTTAGATAGAAACTGCCAAAATAACTCTTTTGAGAGTTGAAAGTGAAATTATGCCAGATTTCTCAATGAAAATATGAAATGCATCACTGAAAAAAGGTTTTACTTTAAATTAATGATTTTTCCACTTATTTTTGACTACCTCATTCATCTCATTATGCAAAATAGTGGCTCCTTGTGTAACATTTATGTAGCATTTGAAAGAAAAGGAAAAAATAGCTGAACTTCAAATATGCAGTGCTACATTTCAATAAGCATGATAACCTGTACTACCTTCGAATAGTACTATGTATTGGAATGTTTGAAAGCTATGGACTTTCCTGTTTCCTTTAACTTCTGTATTCATTCTGTATCTTACTCTCAGGTAAGATTTTAGGAAAGAAATTTTTATGCAAATGTCTTTTGACTTACCCTAACAGACAAAAGGTGTTAGATTTACTGTAAGTTTTATAATATGTTATCTTTAGCAATCTAGAGCTGATGTCCAATTGTAATTAAAGTTCTAGTGAAAAATGGGGGCATGCTGCTGTGCGTTGGTGTTATTACAATGGAAAATCATAGACGCAGTAAGACCTCTCATGAAGAAGTCAGGTAGTGAAGACTTGGAGTAGAATAATAAGAAACAAAAGGTTCTGAAAGGGCTGTTATGAGTCTGTGGATGTTATTTATGGTGAGAAGAGAGTATTCAATAATTTGTCTTTCAAAGTTCTTTGTCTTTAATGCCAGTATAAAATAGAGCAGATTTTAACTGAAGATGTTTGATCTTCAAAGTGTATGGCTGTGTTTAGCAGACGAGCATAGATTTAGATGTGTTCATGGGGGTTCAGTTTAGTATTTGTTACAAACCTCTGCCTGCAGACAAAGATTTATGACTAACGTAGGCTTTGAAACCCAAATAGCAGAAATCTCAGCAAGGAAGAAACTTCTTTTTCTATAATTTTGTAATTGTGTTAGGGGTTGGGTTTTCTATTTGGATTTTTTTTTTTTTTTTAATAAACTTTTTTCCAGGTTTATTGCTTGAATTGGCTGGGAAGACTGCATAAAGAAAAACTCCATGGTCTACTGGTTAAGTTCTTTGTCACAAAGGAATTAAAATAAAAATCAGTTTTAATCAAGCCTCATGAATGAATAATCAGGTTGTACATTAAATCTTAATTGCTTTTTCTAAAATATAACAAAATTATTTGAAATCATTGTTGCAGTGAGGCAGCATTTACATTAGCACTAGTCAGTCTGATAATAAGAACACTTCATGTTCCCTAATATGTTTAATGAGTGCCCTCTTTAATTCCTTTCATTATTTCATTATCTTTTATGTATCAAAGTATTTACATATTTTTTTTAGAATTGCATGGAGAGAAAGCATTTCAGGACCTCATGGGTTTAGACTCGCTGTTATGTTTCCATGAACTATACAGCAACACAATGATCAAGCTGAATTGTTTCAGTAATTTTTTAATTTATATTCACTGTTGTTCTACACATGGAATTATTTATTGTGTCTGATCCTACAAATGCTCTATCTTCTTTGCAATTGATCAAAAAAGCATTTAGCAGCTTTGGAAAAGCAGCATACCTCTAACGAGTTATGGAGATTAATAGAGGTGTTCTAGCTTGAAAAAAGTACATTTACATATCACTTTTTTTATGATTTAAAATTAAATTTGTGAAATTTAAAGAAAAACTGCATGTTCATGTATATCCTGTAAGCAGAACATATATGTTATAAAAGGAAACAACCAATGTGGTGCTTGTAAATGACAGAAAATGCTGTCTTAAAGCAAATAAAAGTAATAATATGAATGTTTGATAACAAACATACATATTTTTTTTATCATAAGCTGCAGGAAACACCTGTTTCCCAGAAGGCAGTAGTGTTCAACTTAAAAGAGGGTTGAATCTAGCTCATAGAGAAGGTTTTGGTTTGGGTTTTGTTTTTGGGTTTTTTTTGTGAAGAGTCACTTCTCACTGTACTAAGCATCTCTAGCTAAACACTATCTGGTTCCAGCTTGAAACTAATGGTTACTAACTAGCAGTTGTCTAACTGATAATAAGAAGTTGCATTTGTAATGTTGAACTGAATGCCAATATTCTCACATCTATCAAAAACAAGAAGGAAAACCAGAGGCATAACTTGACTCTGCTATCAAACATAAATACAAATATACTGATTAGTGAAAGATGATGTTTGTGCCATGCCTACAGATGTACATTTTTTTCCTATAATTGTTGAAATGTGACTATTAATGGTTATAATGACATATATGACTGAACCACTAGAAGAAAAAGTTAATGGTTACCAACTAGAACCAGTTTCTGATAAATACACTTTTAAAAAGTATACAGGCTGTAATTGATTCAAAATATTCTTTAAGTACTCCACTGAAATATTTCTGATCAAAAGCAGGAACATATAAATGGTTTTCTTTTTTCTGTTTTTAAGAAAACTTTTCATGACACTTGAATAATTCTGTCTAAGAAAAGCAAAGCATAATTACCCTGTAAGTTCATGAAAAATGTACAGTGCATACACATAGTAACCTGTCCATAGTAATTCTGTCCAAACCACTGAAGCCATTTGTTTATACCTTTTCCCAAGGGATTTCTTCCCTCACCCATTAATAAAGCTAATTTTTTGACTTTTAATTTTTAGCATAGTCTATATTCTTATTCCTAATTTTCCTGTCACAGGCATTTTGATGAGAAAAGTTTATTACCATATGTGCTTCACTCTAATTTGCATCAAACTAACTGAAGCATTTGGTTTACCAGGTATATACCAGTTCATTAGCAAGAAAAAATATTTTTTTAAAATAGACCTTGGGGAAAGAGGGAGCAGACTTGAAGTTCCTTACCCATTTCTGTTTGTTTATATTCAAGTCAAATAATAATTTCATGTAAAATAGTAAGACAGTCCTTCTCATGAAATATATAATCAAAGAATCTGTCCTCTTAGATGGGTAGCATTAGCCATGAAGTTCCTATTTACTCTTGCCCTGGAATTTAATTTATTCATTACAGAATCAAAATATTCCAACACATAGTCTATTGATTTTACTTTACTTAGACATTACTTTGTAACTTACAGTTCCATTAAGTGGAAAATGTGGGTTCAGATCCATTTAGACAGAGAAGGAATTGAATCTAGATCTTTTACAGCCTGAGTTCTAACCTCTGAAATAATTCATCTGTGCGTAATGTATGCGACAGCTGACTTTCCAGGCCTCCCTAAAAGCAGCATATATTTTCCAAACCTTTAAGGGTAATGAATTGCCACCAAAGAATCATCTCCTGCTCAGGGTAAGAGGTCTGAATCCTTCAGTGGTTTATGGTCTGCTTTTCTGGATTATAAATGACAAGGAAAAAAGGTCCTGGTTATAATGAAACTTTTCAGAATTGAAATTTACATTTACAAGGAGTTACTCTAATTTGTTCTGATGACTTCATGGATTTTGACACTTTCCTGTTTAATAGCCTTGCCCAGGTAATGGTAATCCATGTGTTTTTCATATCCCTAATACTTAATGGTTCCTTTTAGTGAGACCTTGTTTGACATAAAAGGATAATATTGAGTTATATAGTGTTTTCAGTATATTTCAGGGTGCTTTTGCATTCCAGTTTAAGTCCTTAGGACGAAGAAATGTTTAGACCTCAGTAACCATTGTTATTTCTTCATGTTGTGCATTTAACACATTATCTCATTTAATGCATTAATGGTGTTTTTCTTTCCCCCTTTCTAATGGTGATTTCTGTTTTAGCATTATTACATTGTTTGGGGTTTTTATTGCATCCCTCATAAAGCATTAAATACTGTGGGTTTAGTTGCCAAGACTCAGCTGTAGTTCACACTGTCCTAGCTTTCCAACCTCAATTTTTGTAGACCATTATTTTCGCGTAAATGTGCTCATTGTATATAAAGCCAATGTTGCTTTGCAGTTTATGGCATAACAATTTAAACATAATATATCTAAACTGCTGCATGTTCGTACTTCTCTTACTTTTGTGTTTAAGGTTTCCAAGTTCAGTATTTGTTCTGTACAGTACAGCTTGATTATCCATGTTTTCTTCTTTACTTTGTGCTAGGAAACAGTATTTCCAAGAAATGGATTTTAGTCTCATTGCTCTAACACATCAATCTGTTAGTTCACTGATAAATTACTTTTGCTGTTTGTGTCTATTGTGAAGATAAAGTGGTTGTAAGTGCTTTGAGAGCCTCATCTATTCCAGTACACTGTTTTATGACTCTGCAAGTTCAAATTTTGGCAGTATAAACCTGTAGATCTAAGGTTTCTCTGCAGTGATAGAAATTTTAGTTGTGTTTCTCATTGCTAGAACTTCTGTATTTTGCTGTTATTACATAGAATAGTATTGGTTACCGATATTTTCTTTTTCTGAAGAGCCTAATTCATCACTTCTAAACACACCAAATTCTAGTGGCTTTTATAGTCAATTAATTAGACGCAAGCCACTTCCAGCAATTATGTGTAACCTGGAACCAAATCAGAAAGTCCATTTTAGGATCCAGGTTCAAGGCTAGGCTGGTACCTGAAAGCACTGATAATGCAAATTTATTTTTTCTCAGTCTTTTCCCTTGGCTTTGGTCTAGCTTGCTTCCTTTCTGTATGTCACACCCTCCAGGAACCAGCATTGTTATCTGAGCATGCGTCCATTCCCATCTTTTCACAGTTAGTCAAAAAACAGAACTCAGATTCCTTCATTCATTTCATTTATATATTAATATTTTTCATTAGCATTGTTTTGCCTGTATTTTTATGCCAGGAACCGAAAGGGTGTCTGTTGTAGTAAAAATAACACCAGATAATCTGCTTGCATTGTAATGTAAAATGCATAGAATCGGTAATTGGACTTGCTTATTTTATTTTATTGTTTGGGGGGTTTTTTTGTTTTGTTTCGGGTTTCTTTTTTTTTTTAGTAGTTTCAGCAGGGAGCCTAGGGCTAGTGCTCTTATCAGAAGATATGACATATGGGGAAATGGTAGCAGAGAAATTTTGAGAAAATGCTATTACTGCTGCCATTATATGGATAAATAAAAATATTAAATGCAATTCTATTCTAAAAGGGATTATTTAAATGTGACACTGTCATATGCTCTATATGTTGCTCCTCTGATAATAAATTAACTCCTATTTATTGGATGACATCTTTTTATGTAAGTAGTCCCTTTCATTTACTCATCCACTGATCAAGATTAGTGATCAGTGTTTCTTTATCAATTTTTTTTTTTTTTTTAGTAAACATGCAGAGACAATTTGGTTTTTTGGTTTCTTTGTTTTTTTCTTTCCTTCCCCAGACTCTTTCCTTATTGGACTGAAATTGCTGCTTAGGGAAAAGAGGGCATAGTGAATATTTCAGTCTGTACTCATCAGAAGATTTCCATGCTTTCTGATTCTACAAGAATCCTGGGAAAAGGAGTTCTATGTCTGCAGTAGAATTTGAAGCACTTTGTGTCTATATTACTCTTTCTTTGTTGTTACTCTCAGAAATGATCAAAGTCTACAAGACTTCTTGGTAAACATAAAAATAAGTCTATTTAAAGAAGGCAGTTTTGTGAACACAATCCTCGAAAGACTGTTGCATAAAAGTAAATTTAGTTCAGGATATTCAGGAGAAGAGACTAAGAACTAAACAAAGATGCTAGACTTACTTTTGGGGAGGGGGAGAAAAAGAGAAAGACTATATTTTTATAGCATGCTGAAAGAAGAATATTGCCTTTGTAGTTCACATTGTATATCACACTTTTCTGTAAATTCTGTTTATGTTGCTCTTTTTCCTTAATACAAAGTAAAGATACTGTAAAATGTATAGCATACAATTAGAAACATAAAATAACAGATTTTTCAGTTTGTACAACAGAAGATCTGATTATTTTTAGTACATTATATCTGTTACCTAAGCAAATTCATATTCATGCCTTGTGTCTGGAAATTTAAATCCTCTCTCCTTCAGAAATTAATAAGGAAGATAATTGAAGTTCTGGAACCTATGTAGACTTTAGATAATGAAATTATGTTTTCAGGATTTTTCAAATCAAATTAATTGCAACTGATACAAATCTTGGCTCAAATCTGATAATTTTTGATCCTCAATCTACAAACATCATACTTAAGCTAAAGTTGTTAGCAGAGTAACTAAGCTGCAAATGATTAATCATCCACATTTCTTTTTTATTATCAATACAGTATATTTCTTCAAATCAGACTATTAAATGTAAACCATGTGAACTTACTATGCTTAATAACACACTAGAAAATAGTCAATGTACCTAAATGTACCTAGGATTCTCTGTTGTAGAATCTAGCATCATGTCTTATTTCTGATTAAAATACGTGGTAATAAAAATCAATCAAGATGCTGTGTTTTCCAAACATTTCAAAGTGCTTAACAATCACTACTTTTTCAGCAGAAGGAAAATTGAAAAATGAAGTTTTGCATTTTAGTCTGACCTATATATTCCAGCCAACTTTCAGTACCGTTTTGGAATCACAGAATAATTTAGGTTGGAAAGGACCTAAGAAAAGGAGGATACCTTGCCCAACCCTATGCTCAAAGCAGAGTTGACTTCAGGGATTAACGTGGTTGCTCAGAGCCTTACCCAGTCAATGCTTTGAATGTTTCCAGCAACAGAGACTCCGCAACTTGTCCAGGCAACCTCTTTTGTTGGAACTTCTGTGCATTCAACAACAGTCCCCGACCTAAACACAATATAAGGTAAGCTTCTGAGAGGAAGCTAACTACTGATGAACAAATGATCAGTAAAATATTGTCTGAGGGAACAAGCACAGTTTGCTTCTGAGATACCAGCTATCTAGGTATTTGCAACAGTTCTATGGCAATAAAGGAAAGCTAAGTTTTTAAGAGGATTCTGAAAGATTGGAACAGAGTAAAAGAAACGGATAAATTCATATCTAGTTTAAGCAAGCATAATACCATTGATTTAGTCAAAGCAATGCATTTTTATCTTAGCCCAGGAGCTTCCTTAAACCTTGCCAGCTGTAATCTCAAACTAAGGTATTTTTTTATTTTCCTGTTTTCTGTGGGTTTCATCTACTTATTTCTTCATTTCATGTTATTTTTTATTTGTTCAAGATCACTTAACTTTTATATAAATCATTTTGATTTTTTTTTTTTCACTGGTAGAGGTTATGACAACTGCTGTTCATTAAAAATACTGAAAGTATGAATCACAGTCAGGTTTCAAAGTCCAGTGCTATAAAAGATGAAGGAAAATCTTTGATAAAGTGAAAGAAGTGAGGGCATTATTTCCACAATATGTGAGAGTAAAATATAAGTTCCCTTTTTTTATAAGAAACGCTGAAACTTAGAAACTGATACCTGGTACCATATAATGGGATTAAGGTTAATACTGTTTCTGTTACAGTCAGGGAGCAAGATATCTGCCTCTAGCATTGAGGGAAAGGGGAAGATGGATATGTGTCTAGACTAGAGCTGGAACAAGAGGCTAGATACACAATATCATTGTATAGACTTTCCTATGGTCAATATAGATTCTTGGTGCATGGCAAAGTGAATTTGCCTCTCAAGGGGGGAAAAAAAAAGCATCCTGGAGTTTGTGTTCTGAACAAAACAATTACCTTGTAGTCAAAATAAACAGACATCATTTCTGCAGCTGTCCAAATCATGGTGCTTACTGTATCACTTTTCCCTGTGGTCCAAGATTAAATGTTCCATCTGCAAAATGATTAAATGAATTTCATAGGTAAACACATTTACCATTCCATTTTAATGGAGTTGCCCTTCATTAGAGGCTGTCATTCAAAATTAATATGAGGAGCTATTACTGAGATGTCTAAAATGAAGAGCTGAATGACATAGTACTCATTTTTCAGAAGTATGGACGTTTTTGAAATGGGAATTGAACACTGATAGCAGATTGATGTAATACTTAGTTACATTTTTATACCAATCACTCCTGTCAGTCAGTGTGGCAAACTAAAGGACAAAATACAACAGAAGAAACATTCAAAGCAACAAGCACAGACAAAAGAATGTCCTTCTCTTGTCCATTTTGCTTGTAACACTTCCACGAACATGGAAGACGGTTTTGGGTTTTGGTTTGGTTTGTTTTTTTTAAATAATAATAACATGAATTATTGACTATTCAATTAATTTAAATTTCAAGAGAAACAATGAGCACTAAGCCTATACAAGCTTAGTGAGCTAGAAGACAATTTGTATATCAATATTGCACTAATATTTTTATCTGGAGTTCTAGCTGACAAAGGAAAGGTTAAGAAAATAGGAGAGGAAAAATTTCAAGTATGATTGTATTTTCAGCAAGTACTGTGTGTAAAATATCTGTTAGCCTGATTTATTTGCTGAGTAATAGATCACCAGAATGATGTGATCTTACATATTATTCCATAATATTATTCATTTAATTTTCTACTCTTTTCTCCTAGCAGATATTTATGTTTCTTTTCTCTTTAACAAAAGTCTGTATTTCCTTTCATATGTAATCATAACTGTTAGAGTATGACTATATTACAGTCATACTTTGTGTGGGTCTTTTTTGAGGTATGAATTTTTGTGTCCTTTTTATAGCATATGGCATCTTTGGCTGTCTGCTTGTCAAGGGGAGGAAATATTTCTTGTAGCTGCTATCCTACCAATTCACTTTATACGTTGTCGTATCTTGACACTATCGACATTTACATATAAGAATTAGTATTGTTTAGTTTGATTAGAGCATGCATCTGCTCCTGAAAATTATGATGCTTCAGTTTTATTTTACTGTTTACTCTCATTACAATGACAATCCATTGCTGGTAATTAGATTACTGTTTACTTCAAGACCTGAAACTGAGCAGTAGTCATCTCCCTTCAGCAGCATCTGTATGCACCTACCATCTGTTCTTCTCATGTGGTCATGAAGAATTATCAGTAAAAATTTCTTCCTTTCACTTTGTGAATAGTTTCTAAAATTTCTCAATATTTGCTGCTAAGCAAATTAGCACCTTTCTTGTGTTTAGAGTTAATAAGACATAATATAATATCCATCTTAAAAATATATATGTATATCTATCTCAGTAAAGACTAGTTTTCATTACTGCTCTAGAATTTTATAATAATTTCTGTAAGAAAAGTATGCTATAAAAGATAGGTGGCAATAAACTGAAGCCTTCTGTAAGCTTAGAATTTATTTTAGTATCAATAAAATTCAGTAAATTTTTTCATCATGACAACATGTTGCCAGTTATATAAGATTACATTTAAAATACCGATACCTTAGGTAGACTTATTTTTTCTCTTGAGGAAGTAAAGAAGTAAATTAAGGGCAGTTTAACATTTGCATCTCATTTATATTGTTACAAAAATCACATGTATGCTGGGGGAATGGCCAAGAGCCACGTTTGACATTTATATGGTAGAGAGGAATGAGCCACGTTTTACTCATTTAAAATTCTTTGATTTCATCACAGTTTTTAAATGTCTCTAAAACAATAGTAAACTGTTTTAATGTTTTAAATAGTAAAATTTTTTAATGGCATTAAATCCCTTGCTATTATTGTAAAATATGCAAGGCAGAACACTGTATAACTTCAGTTATACAGTTATTCAGTTATTGTAGTCTGAGTTTTCTTCTGTCACTGTGACCTAATTAGTAGTGAGGTTAGGGATGGAAGACTTTATAAGCCTAGCGTTATGCCAAACCTGTTTGGCAAATATAACCACTTCCTAAATCCAACTGAACTGGCAACAGTTTGCATCTTATATCTTGGTTTGCTTTCTATAGCAAAATGTTCTTGTGTTTTGTTTGTACCATTGTTTGTCAGCAAGTAGATATTGGATGTCCTTGTTGAAAATGTAGAACACAGAAAATAATGAAAAAAGAAGAAGAAACAAAAGGGGAAAATAGAGAGGAATATTATTAAAATGATGGTACTAAAATTCTAAAACTTCTTTCTTAAAACTGATGTAAGAAGGCAAGGGCAAGTACTTGATGCAATTATTATCTCTGGCTTATATTTTAGTTTACTCCTTCTCTTCCACCTCCACAGACTGAATATAGCAGAATCTAAGGAATATAGAGAGGAAAGAGGTTGGCTGTGTACAATGGAGTGTATATTTGATTATTTGGTAATGGTTTCTACCTTCACACAAGCCTAAAATTGACATTAACTATTCTTAGTTAATCTGCAGTTCTTAATCTCTAAGTGCAAGGTTAGTGATAAAACAAATGATGGACAAATGGATATGGCTACAGTGACCATTCTGCTTAGTCTTAATGTACTCTCAAAGGTTTTTTCCCCTACCACACTTTTAAAAAATACACATGTAAAGAACTGTGTAAACATAAGTGATGAGAAAGGAAAACACTCGGCAATATTTTCATGGGAATTTATATTTACATTATTAAAGCGCTGATCCTTTCTAATTCTAGACAATATTCATCAGAATAAGTGAAGATTGATCTAGTGCCCAATGTAAGCTTTGTTTCAGGAAATTGGAAAGATGAAAAATGTCCACTTAATACATGCATTGAACTGGTAATTTAAGTACATTCTGTTGGTTTCATAAAGCTAAAGCCACATGTTCACATCACTGTTCAATGAGCACACATAACTAATGAGTAAAAATGTTATTTCTATTAAAGATTCTTAATAAACCATAAAGGGTAGATTGGAAAAATGATGGTTGTCCAATTTTAGCATAAATAAAGGAAAAACATGAGAAAATTAAAGTCATCTAATAATCTTTTCTAGAGACAAATCAATTTTTTAAAAAATTTTCAGGAGGAAAAGCTAATATTTTGCTGATAAGCTGCAATTTTCTACTTAATAATTATCTTTTAGGGAACAGTCACATTTTATTAACATGACTAATTAACTCTCTGTACTGCCATGCTAATAGTGAAGGAAGCACAATAGCTGAATATTGATAGCATGAGTTTTTAATAAGAGAAAAAAGTTAAATAGTAATGTGTTCCCCATATTCCATAGCAACAATTTAAATGCAAATGTACAATACAAAAAGGACCACCATTTTCCTCCTACATTAAAGGAATATATGCATTCTGGTAAAGCAAATTTTATTCAGGAACCAGCCTGAGAAAAGAGACAAGCTAACGGGGAAATGCCAGTTGTTAAAACACAGGTTAAAATCCTGGTCTTCTGAAGTCAATGAGGTCAGCAGGGCCAGATTTCAAGCAGGTTTATGTTTCTTGAAGTAAGAGTTCAAAAGCAGTAATTTCCAAAAATCTAATTTCCTGAGTCTTATGCTTCTCAATAATTGCAAAACCCCCTCGTCCTCTTGGAACAAAACTGGGACTACAGATTTTTGGAGAACAAAAACCTTTTCTCTAGGAATGTAGTAGATGGATATAGTATAGGACTAAGGTCTCGTTGCTACCAACGGCACTTCTCTGACATAGGATTCGGAAGTCTTGCTCTACTTAAAGAACAATGCATAACATAATGGGGGACTATACAGAACATAAAGTAATGGCAAGAAAATTGGGCTGATGGAAATTTTTGCTGAGAAAGAGAACCTGGGATAAACAGTACAATAAAAGTGAAATGGAGATGTTCATCAATCAGCATTTTCCCATGTCTAGTCAGAAACTGTTGAGCTTGTACATAGGCCTATACGAATTTTGTAGTCAAATAACAGCTCACAGTAAAGAGGAATGTTAGAGTTACGTGGTGCTTCAAGGCATATGTGAACAACAAATTAGAACTGTTCTATGTATTGTTTCCAGCAAGCAATATTCATTTTCAGAACAGCCCTTACCTTCTGTAGAGAAATACCTGACATCCGGATTTTACATCCAGCTAGATATTTCAACACTACTATCATATTTATAGCTTGATAACCTTACTTTCCTTTGGCATTTCTAATTTATAACACAGGCAGTCATCTAAATAATTCAGATTGAATGTTTGCACTTGCAAAGTGGAGAAAGCTGAAAGACTATGAAAGGAAAACCTACAATCTTTTTCTAGTACCTTCCAATTATGCTTCCAGAAGGATGAAGGGAAATATAGATACCAAACTGACATTCAGACGTATTAAACAGATTCAGTCCTACATTGCGTATCTATACGAGATTTAACCCCGCAGTGTTAGTTGTGTCACTGCATGACGTAGCTAACAAATATTTTCCTAGTATGGAAATCAAGTATGGAAGCACTTTCATTGGAAGGTAAGCAAAATACAAAGAAATATTGTCTATGCCATTTTTCAGATGGTATTGTAGGTTTCTACTGTTATTATGAGGTTCCAATTTATTTTTTTATGATACAGGATCCTGGAATCACTTTCTTTCTTACATTGTGTCCAGCTTTCTAGTTGAGAGGAACCCTTTTTCTTTTCTTTTGTGTCTTGTTTTATTTCCCTTGCTCTTACTACCCTCTAATTAGAGTAGCCACTAATGTGAAAGCTATCTGAATTGAAGCAAGGATTGATGAAGGGACTTTCACCCTAAATTTATAATGGGAGTTATAATAACCAGTTTCTTCACAATGTTGCATTTTATTATAACAGTTCATAGCTAAAAGTGCTGAGAAATTATTCATGTCAAAATTAGAATAAAAAATGAAGCTCAGAAGTGCAGAAAGCAAAGAAAGCAAGAATTTGACTTTCACAAGAAACTGTAACCCAAGACTAGGTCCTTTAGAACATTGTGGGGGGCAAGGGTGGAAATTAACACTACAAAGCAAAAAGTGCTATGAACTGTTCCCAGCGCTGGAGGTAGATATTATTAAATACAGCATTTCAGATAAATAATACTGAAAATCAGTTGTAACCTGTTAATAACAGCCTCAGACAGGATCATACTAGACATAGTGTGCTGTTGTATACTACATTCCTGCCAATCAGCCCTGCATCATTAGCCAGATAAGAGTTATATCTTTACAAATGTATCTGGAAAGACGTTTTTCACTGGAAATTTGTTCTTAATTATTTTCAGTTAGGAGCTTCTCATGTTCTTAAACAATACCCATTCCTTTCAAAAGTATTATACTGTGAAATGTCCTATGTGTTCCTGCCATCTTGTAATAGCTCAGTGATGAGAATCCCCATCAGGGGACCATGGGTTGGGTTCCTGCTTTGCTTTACTCAGATTAGCAATTTGCTGTTCCAGCTATGAAACTGAAAACCAAATATCGGAGCCTCTACTTCAATGCATTTCTCCAGCCTTGGTTCTGTGGTAAATTTTCTGTCTGTCAAATCGTATTCAGTGTGAGTATTCAAGTACAGAAGATCTCTTATTTTGCAAATAGTAATTGTAATAATAATTCAGATATAAAAAATGCTCATTTCTAGAGCTATTGGTGATATTTTTGAATCACAAAACAGTAAGTTTATTTTAAAATTCTCTCTACTGCACTGGAGTTACTTGGCAGCAAATTAATTGAATAAATAAACAGAGACTTTTTCATATACTGATACTCCATGAAAAGCATTTGATCAGAAGTTTGGCTGTAGTTTATAAATTAACTACCAGCGTGATTTTTAGAGAATCTGTGGTGACTGAGAAAAAACAAGAAATACATACTATGCCAGCATGTAACCTTTCTTCAGTGAATGATTAAGTTGTGGTCTTCCTTTTGGTTTTGCTCTTTTCTTACAGTAGGTCATCTTCAAACCTCCTTCATTTTAGCTATTAGGAAAGTAATGCTGAAGAGATTCATTTGAGATGTAAACAAACAGAAACAGATTACAGACGGAAATACTCACTATACAGATCAAGAGCTTTCAAACAATTTAAATGGTCAAATCTAGCAGCATTTTTTTTTTCTCTTTTCTTTTGATGAATACATAGGTAAGAACCAATTATTCCCCTGAGCTTTTTGGTTTCAGAGTTTCTGACTGGAAAACCAAGTTGAATGTTTTCTGTCCTGTCATCTGTAGGAAATTAGGTTATAAAAGAAAGCATGCTTGCATAGCTTCCAGACATTCATACCGCAGTGAAAATATAATATGGCCTCCATAGTCTGTCTGACCTGTGTTGCTAAAGATCTTTCTTAAACATTCACAACACTAACAGGAAGTTAATCTACAGCTCTGTTTTAGGGGGAGGTTGTTCTTTTTTAAGTAAGAGAGATCTGGAAGTCTCATCAGAATGTAGCAATGATTTTCCTGGTAATGTTGAGAAATTCATATTTGTAATATGTAGGCAACTGTTTGGACACATTGAGAAAAATCCATGGGACTATTTCATAAAAGTATAATTTCTGGTATGAACAGTCAAATTTTTAGCTCTCTTGGACTGTGATATTGTGTTGGCTTAATAAAGACTCTCAGATAGTGGGTAGTAGGCAGCCTAGTGGGCAGTAGGCAGCCTTGTGTGGCTTGCAAAATCAGTTATGCTTCTTGAGTTTTCAGTTAATGTTGGCTTGGATCCTTGTGATTTTCTGCTGTATAAGCTCCAGAGCGATACTCTTTCATATGCTGCAGGTCATCATCAAGCCCTGAGCACTGGGAAAAAAAAAAAAAAAAAAAAAATATGCATACATAAAGTTACCTTACTGTGTCTTTTTGGGTTTTTTTTTTTGTTGTTGTTTTTTTGTTTTGTTTTGTTTTTATTAAAAGTTTGATGACTAGCAATGTAGCACTTATGCAGTTCTTTAAAATTAATATGAGCTGCAAATGCTTGCAGTAAACAATGATTAAAATGTATGACTCAAAACTATGGCTGCTGGGTTGGCTTTTTTGTAATTTACAAATATCAGCTAAACACAAAATTATGTGCTGTATGTAGCAGAGCACCGTATAATTACTGTCAGGAGTGACACCACTCAGCCTGCTGAGTGAGAAGGCTGGGCTTTGGGTTGTTGTTTTTTCTTTATTCTACTATAATAGCTGTGTTTATGTATTAAACTGCCAGACTGCCTGATTAAGTTATTATTGTTGAGATTGCCTTCTTCAGAGCTAAATGTTTTTGGAATAGCTGGGGTGCTGGTTTTGTTTTCTGTCAGTATTGTTAGGTTTTTTGTAACACCAAGAACAAAAACAAAACCCCAAGTCTTTTCATTTCTGATGTTGTTGAAGTATATTTGCATCACATCATGGGAAAAGATTTTTGCGTTTGTTGTATTGTTTGATCTTAAAAACCATAAGAACATATTGCAGGCTGCTTGACTTACTTCTGCTGTTGCCATCCCCTAGTGATGTCTTAAGCTCCCCCAAAAGTTTCTAATTGCTTACTTGAATTTTTAATCTAATGTGAATACTAATGTGACTCATGAATAATTATAGGTTCCTGGCACAAAGATTACATCTAGAGGTAAACCCTTTTAAGATAAGCCGTTGAAGAAAGTCAGATTTTATTTGAGGTTATGTAGAAATATAAAGAGAATCCCTGAAAAATCTTGTCGAATTCAATCTTAATATTTTGAATAAACTTCATTGTAACACAAACACACAAAATATAACATAGGGAAACAAAAAGCCTGAAAAATAGTCACAACCACTCTACCAAAGAAAGAAACATTGTAATTAAGTAACTTATGAAGTTAATTACAGAATAAGTTATTTAAAGAATTTAGGTTGGATATTACTTTGTCCTTTGCAAATTGTGATCTGCCAAATGAAATAATAGAGTTACACTGCTCAACATATATAAGGTTCCCAAAATATCTTGGCTTTGTCTCATGGAAGATTAACAAGCCATTTTAGCACAGAATCATAAAATACCAGGTTGGAAGGGACCTCAAGGATCATCTGGTCCAACCTTGGCAAAAGCACGGTCTAGACAAGATGACCCATCACCCTGTCCATCTGAATCTTAAAAGTGTCCAAGGTTGTGGAATCCACCACTTCCCTGGGGAGATTATTCCAATGGCTGATTGTTCTCATTGTGAAAATTTTTCCTCTTGTGTCCAGTCAGACTCTCCCCAGGAGTAACTTGTACCCGTTACCCCTCGTCTTTTCCAAGGGAGTCTCCATCTTCTTTGTAGCCACTCTTTAAATAGTGGAACATGGTGATGAGGTCTGCCGTAAGCCTTCTTTTCTCAAGGCTGAACAAAGCCAGTTCTCTCAGCCTTTCCTCATATGGCAGGCTTCCCAGTCTTTGATCATCTTTGTGCCCCTTCTCTGGACCCTCTCCAGCCTGTCCACAGCTTTTTTATATAGTGGGGACCAAAACTGAACACAGTATTCTAGGTGCGGCCTGACAAGTGCTGAGTAGAGTGGGATAATAACTTCTTTATCTCTGCTGGTGATGCGCTTGTTGATGCAACCCAACATCCTGTTGGCTTTCTTTGCCGCAGCAACACGCTGTTCTCTCATGTTGAGTTTGTTGTCCACCAGGACCCCCAGGTCCCTTCCCACAGAGCTGCTCCTCAGCCAGGTAGATCACAGCCTGTGCGGCACTCCTGGATTATGTGTTCCCATGTGCAAGGCGTTATACTTGTCCTTGTTGAACTTCATAAGGTTCTTGTTAGCCCACTCTTCCAGCCTATCCAGGTCTTCCTGCAGGGTGGCTTTCCCTTCCGAAGTGTCCACTTCCCCACTCAGTTTGGTATTATGAAGATACTCAACAGCATTGGGACCAGTATCGATCCCTGGGGGACCCCATTTGTAACAGGTTGCCAGTTTGAACAGGAGCTATTTCCCACCACCCTCCGGGTGCAGCCTGTCAGCTAGTTCCCCACCCACTGCACAGACCACTTGTCTAGACCGTAACGCATCAGTTTCTCTAGGAGGGTGCTAAGGGAAACCTTATCGAAAGCCTTGGAGAAATCCAGGTAGACAATGTCCACCACTCACCCCACATCAACCAGCAGGTTACTTTGTTGTAGAAGGTCGTCAGGTTTGTCAAGCACAATTTGCCCTTGGTGAATCTCTGCTGGCTTTTCCCAATCATGTTCTTCATTTGACTTGTGATAGCCTGCAGGATTCATTCCATAACTTTCCTAGGGACTGAAGTAAGACTGATGGGCCTATAATTTCCTGGATCCTCCTTTAAGCCCTACTTGTAGATGAGGGTGACATTAGCCTTCTTCCAGTCTTCTGGGATGTCCCCTAATCTCCATGACTTCTCAATGATTATGGAGAGTGGCCTCATAACGACATCACCCAGCTCTCAACACCCTTGGGTGGATATTTTCAGGGCCCATTGATTTGTTAAGCATCAAGCTCCTGTAATAGTTCACATACCAACTCTTCCTCCACTGACAGCAGGTTTGGATCAACCAGGATTTTTGTTCCCAAGGCCTGGGGCCCAACAGTGCTGGTAAAAACAGAGGTGAAGAAAGTGTTGAGAAACTCTGCCTTTTCAGCGTTGTTGGTGACTAATTCACCTCTCCTGTTTAACAGCAGGCTAGTATTTTCCTTCTGTTTCTGCTTGTTTTTTACACACCTGAGGAATCCTTTCTTGTCATTTTTGACATCTCTGGCCAATTTTAATTTGAGCTGAGCTTTTGCTTTTCTAATGGCAACTCTGCATGTAGACATAACATTACTGTCCTCTAACATAGTTTCTAGGAACATTTTGGTGACAAGATAGTGTACAGAAATAATTTCTTTAATTGATCAGTGTGCAATCACGTAAAAGCAAGCATCTGCCTAAATACACTTAAAAATATTTTTAATTAAGAAAATTAAGTATAGTGAAGACGCAGTATGTTTCACACCAGCTGTATAAACTCAGAGTGACAGAGGTGCCTTGGCCAAACATTTAGGGGAAATTTGTATTTTTCAGTGTCCTGAAAGTTGACAAATTCCAGTTCTGCCAGATCAAGGCAAGAGTACAAAAATGGGGAGCTGCTAAGAGAGAAGACTATTAGCTCATTCCTGGCTCTCAAGCTCTCTTTTCTCCCATCGCTCTCTCGCCCTCACTTGTTCTCTTTCTCTTCCCCCCTCCCTCTCTCTTTCCTTCTTTTAATTTTTTAATTTTTTTTAATACCATGGATCACCAGCTTCAATACTGCTTTTTTTCAACTATGGCAGCAGCAGGAGAACCAGATTGTAAATCACAGAGTATCTCACACGGCTGAGTTATCCCTGTTTATTTAAAGCTCACACAGACCACAGAACACTGACCTATGCAGACTGGTTGGAACGTTTGGTTACTTAAACTTATTACACCTTGCCCATGCCTTATAAGTGCCATATGTCTTGCCCAAAAGTGCCATGGGATTTATATTTTGTGTTAAGCAGACATGCCCAAGAAAAGATTTCAGCTTTTATTCTTTTAATCTAAGTTCAATTTTGTTGTGATTTTGACCTAACCGTGTAAATATCATGGTCTGTCAAAAGGAACAAATTTCATGTAATTTAATCCCCAAAACACCAGTGAGGCCTTCAAGTGTAAAACACTGTAAAATTTGACCAATGGAAGCTTGAGGAAAACTTTTTATTGCAGATCCATTAGATGAAGATTTAGTTTTATGCTCTAAACATGAATAAGAAAGCTATGTAAGCAAAAACACTCTGTGAACAAACAATGGTTTTGACTTTGACATATGAAACTAGACTGGAGGGCAGGGACATTTTTTTAAATTACCCATTAAAATGTGTAGAAAAATATTTTATGTGTTATAAATGTTATAAATAAAATAAGTTAGAAATTTTAAAGAATCTTTAAAAGTTAAGATGGAAGAATCTGTTAGAATAAGATCTTCCTTTTTGCAGGAAATAATTTAAACTGGTTATTCACTTTTTGGTATTACCGAAGAGTATACTTCTTTTTGGTATGAATAATGTCCAAGAATACTAATGCAATTTCTACTGGAATTTTTCAAAAAAAAGTTAACTAAAATTGTTTTTCTGTACAATGTAATAGTATTCAAAAAATTAACAGAGTTTACAAATAAAAGCTATTTTATTCCAGCACCTAGAAGGGTTTTTTTCTAAGAACCTAAGGAAATTGCATCTTCTAGACTGATATATTTGGGGGTTTGGATAAATTATTCTAAGTCAAAACTTTTAGAAGCTTGTCACTTAAGATAATTAAATAAAAAAGGAAAAGAATCCAAATAATAGCATGTAGCACTTATGTGTATCTTATCTATTTAGATCTTGTCCCTTGTAATTCTGCATGAGATCTGGAATTATCTCAGGGGCTAATGAAGGGCAAAATACTCTGGCAGGAATGTGTCAGTATGACAAGTACTGCTTATTTTTACCACAGAGAATTAAAGTACCATTTTTATTTCTTGCCTGCAGTATTTTCCATAGCACTGTTGACTACTCCTGATTATCCTAGATTGTCTGACCGAAATGAGATATTTATTCGCTTGTTGGCTCAGAACCTCCAGCAGTGTTTTGCTTCTCTGAAATTGGCATTAATATTGCCCATTGGCTTTGATAATTAAATTGTACACCTGTTCAAAAATAAGCACCAGATTGTTAATGATTCTTGGCCATCACACTGTCAGTAGTTTTCCAACAATATTTCTCTTCAAATTATCAGAACGTTTTTGTATTCCTCTAATTGTGACTTGAACTATTCCAAGTCTTCGATGGCAATATATCGGTAAAACCTTAAGTATCTGATTTCTAAATCAATAAGACTGTAGCTGAAGTGGGAAACCTGCTGAAAAGAGGGTCATTCTTATTAAGGGTTTCTTTAATTAATCACCTCTTAATTACTCTTAATAAGACGTAATTCATTTTGGTTATTTCTACAAAGATATAAGAACTCTATAACTAAATCACTGGAGGTTAAGTAATTATAGTAAACTGAAATCCATCACATCATATTCTCTGAGAAAAATAACTTGTCGTCTTATATTTAAAATTGCAGGTTATTGAGTAGCTATGAGGAGAATATCAGCAGAAAATAATTAAGAATAAACTATCCCATACATAAATGTTATTACTTGCTATCTTTTTTCCATAATAGATGGGATCATACGCTATCACTGTAAACATGTTAGAGCTTTATGAATAACCCTTTCTTGCATATTCTTTTACTTAATGCGTTATTGCAAGATTTATGAGCTTTGTGTTTCATGTAGGGCCTTTCCACCAGGTCAAGGCTTCATTGCACAAATCGATCATTGAAAGACCAAAGTACAAAAGGGGCTAATACAGTATATTAAAGCCTCTCCTAACCCTAATTCTTTGACTTTATTATATTATTATAATCTGATCCATACATTCCTAGAGACCAGGACGGCAGAAAGAAGCATCATCAATACTTCCTGAGTATTACACAAAATAAAGTGTTGTCTTCTGTTGTCATTCGCTCTTTGCATATGTGAATTCCTCATACAGTTGAAGTTTGGCTTCTCAAGTTTTGCTCTATTTTTTTATTTTTTTTTTTTTATGGCACGTCCTGTATTTTAGAATTGATGTTTACTTCCTTGTAAACACAATTCCATCTTTTCTTTGCAGCTAATTTTTTAACTGATTACTTGTGGTCTAGACAATTTCTAGAGCATGAACTCTTTTGCTCTCCATAGCATCTCAGCCTGCTCAGTTGGGTCCCAGGTTGCTGGACCTCCCAGACCCAGAAGCAAAGATATGGCAGCATGTAAGCGTGTCTTTTCTGTACCAAAGAGCCATCTGTGTGGTACTCTGAAGTTGGTTACTGCATCTGGCAACAGTACTGCTTTTCCTGGGATATTCCTTATTGTCACCTTGCAGAGCTAGAATCTCAATAGCTGGCACTGCAGTTAGATGAGCATTGCGTTCAATTGGGCCATCTTCATGATATATTCTAATAGCTTCTGCTCAGACTGCACATCTGCTGTATGGCCAAAGGCAAATTGATGAAACAGTCCCTGCGAAACAGCATAACCAGTAACTCTTTCTCCATTCCCCATACCCTTTTTATATGCCCAGGCTGACTCTGGCTGCCATACAGAGCACCAAGGAGCCTTGACCTGTTCCACAGGGAGTCTTACTGCTTTCTTCCTTCATTAAAGTCCCTGATTTTTATCTTTTGTTCTGATTCAGTTTGTATTACCTGTCTTAAGGTTCTGCAAGCTTCAAATGAATGTGAGCAGAGGAAAAAAAAATACTGTTCAGACCATATGCATCATTAAACTGTATCCATAACTGTCGGCCAAGAAATTTACAGCATAACTGGCACACTACTTAGACATCTCTATAATGTCCCCAGAAGTCAGTGTTTTAAAGGAAGGTTTATCTGGTTGCATGCTGCACCAATCCAAGCTGCTTTCTGTTTTGGAGCTGTGCTTTACTTTACCTGAACTAAAAATCCTTCATAATCTGGAGAAGAGATACAAATTCTGTACAGAGACACAAATGTAGAGTTGCGGGGTGCGGAGTTGTAATTTTGTTAGTTGAATAGTAGCTAGCGTGCTTCCACAGTTCGTGTATTTCACTAGTCTTACATTAAAGTCACATTACATATATTCCCATTTTTATGGATACATCTTCCAGAAAGCAAGCAAGCAATCCTCTACTGTGACAAGAAAGGCTTCCCATTATCTACTCTATGCACCATAAGCTGTGCCTATGCTGAACACTTATATTTCTGTTTTCCCTTTTTGCTCTCCTTACTATATTCGTGTGGCCATAATGTCTGCATCCTGATTTGTTCCATGCCTGTGCTGTCTCTTGAAGCCTGTGAACTTGCACCAAATCCTGTTCCCTTTATTTAGATTGTGCCTTTTTTACTTACGAACGTTATATCCAAGGCTCCCCAGAATCTGTACCGGCTGCACTGTACCCTGGAATCACATGCCCTTCAACTAATCCTGTCTTTGACATGTCTGATACATGTTTGTATGCCAGATCTCTCAGTTTTCCAACACATGCATTTAATAGTCTTCCCCACAGGAGTATATCGTGCCTGCTATCATCTAAAAGGTCTCGAGGGCAAGACTTACAAGGAGCAGGTGAGGTCACCTGGCTTGTTCAGCTTGGAGAAGAGAAGGCTGAGGGGTGACCTCATCGCAGACTACAACTTCCTCAAGGAGGGCAGCGGCTGGGGAGGTGCTGATCTCCTCTCTCTGGTGACCAGCAACAGGACCCAAGGAAATGGAATGAAGCTGAGTCAGGGGAAGTTCAGATTGGACATTAGGAAAAGGTTCTTCGCTGAGAGGGTAGTTGGTCACTGGAACAGGCTCCCAGGGATGTGGTCACAGCACCAAGCCTGTCAGAGTTCAAGGGGCATCTGGACAATGCTCTTTTAGTCTATCATTTAGTTTTAGGAAGTCCTGCAAGGAGCAGGGAGTTGGACTTTATCCTTATGGGTCCCTTCCAACTTGAGATATTCATGATTCTATGTGACCTTGTTGACATTGTTATTGTTTTTAGGTGGTGAGAATAAACCTTGACAACAGGTCTTATTTGTTGTTTTCTTCCCATTCCTACTGGGAACATAGAAAAGCTTTGTCCACATTGCCCTGGTTCCTCATCATCTCAACTAGTCTCTCTTAACTTATGTTAACAGGGAGTTAACCTATGTTAACTCTTAACCTATGTTTAGAGTTAAGTTAACTTACCTTTTGTTCCACTACCTCGTGTTGTCCAAACTTTCTTCTTGGTTTGGAAATATGTCTTTGACAGCATACTGAGGGCCTCCATGGTGCCCTCACAGTGTTTCTCACATGCTTTGTTAATTATGCTTTCTTCTTTGCTGTGGCTTTCCCTAGAGTGACCACTGACTCCAAGGTTCATGTCCCATTTATTGTGCAATAGCATGAAATTTTTTGTTTATAAAACTAAATGAGTTCCATTTGTTAAGACAAAACTAGTTTAACTAGACTTGTGAACACAGCTAGTATTCCAGACCAACGTTCTTATACCTCCTCCAGTATTTTCCCTTCTGTAGTATGGGGTCTTTTAATCTACAGGCAGACTGGTGTCATCTGTGGCAGCAAAAGCATGTCCACAGCGTTTCCAAAGATCTAGCCTGAAGACAAACTGAGAGAATAATCCTTTCTTCCTCCCATCACAGGCAAAAGGAAAGAAAGTATGTGAGGGAAAATGAGTTTTCTTAATCTTGTAAGTGGAAAAGCCTAGCTCAACCACTGCTTCTGACATTTTGTAATTTAGCACAGTAACTTGCTACAGGGTCTGTATTGACTACAATCCCTCTATTCCAATTATCCAAAACTTTTGTCTGTATTAATTACCTTCTAACACATTAGGGACTGAAAAGGAAGTTGTTCTCCATGGTCAGCATTTGATCCCTTTCCGAGCCTTGGTTACCTATAAGGTGAATCATACTGAACATAAAAGTGTTATTCATGCTGACACTGCTTTTCTCAGTGTATTTGGAAATCCTCAGCTAGAACAAATAGACTTTAAATACTGTTATAGAGTTCAACAAAGGAAAAAAACCTAACAAAACAAAACAACAACCTACCACCTATACAAACAGGCTAGCAGATGGTTGGGGAAGCTGAAAAGTACATTTGTGGGGGAATTGCAGCCTGTGCTGTGGAAAGAATGGGAGAATTGCTGGACATGCCAGCTAAAAGTTAGGAATGCCCAGTAGAATTTATAGAGTAGTGCCTGATTCTGGATGTTGTATCTCAGCATTTATCAATCCCAGCTGCAGCCATTATTTTTATTTGGGGGGGGATTTTTTTTTTTTTAACAAGGAAATATAAAAATATTACTTCAATGTAGTGAGGCCATAGAGCCATCTTCTGAGACACGTTATAAAGTAATTTAAACCTGTATTCTCAAACAGTGGTGTGTCATTTTAATGAACTTAGGAAGCAGTTTGAGAAGCAACCATCTTTCTATCCAGGGATAAAACTCAAAATATGAGTTTTGTTGCTATATGGGACTTTGTGGTTTGGGTTTTTTTTTTCAGCTCATGTGATAGCTGCTCTCATTTCCAACACAGCAACCATGAATGACAGCAGTCTAGAGCTGGTGAAATATCTGCATTAAAAAAGCAGCTAGAAGTAGCTGGAGAAATATGATGGAATGACATGTATTCCAATGTTAATGTGCCTGTTCAACAGAGGATAAAATAAATGAGGAGCAAAACAATAACACCAAGAACAAAGACAAACTTCCTTGAAACAAAGCACCAGTATTAGGAATGTAAAATTGTTTACTATAACACTTTCATATCAAAGTAAAACCAAAGAGGAAAGTGATCACATGTAATACTCTTAATTGAGTTCCTAGCATCTTTACTACAAACAGCCTATGTTGTATATGGCAGGCTCCAATCATCAGGAGGTGTATTTCAAACCTGTGGCACCATTGGTGCTAAAGAATACATTCTCAAATGCATTAGCAAGACTAATTAACAAGACAGAGTCAGCATATGTAAACAAATCATTTGGAAAGGGTATATAATACTCTTAAATCCATGATTAAGGCAAATACTAAATATCTTCTATTACACAAGTAAATTATTCCCAGTCAGCCTTTGGTTGAATTCATACATATTCTTGTAAAACGGCTGATCCTATCTGAGGGGTGGGGTGAGTCCTCACACTAATAATATACTGGCTTGATCAACACAGACATCTTGTAGTGCTATTGGAGTGCCTGAAGAAGGCTGCACTTTCAAACACAAAATCATTTTTGGAGGAAAATAAGTGACATGATTGCATCTCCTTGTCAGACAAGATATTAATACTGCAGCTCATTTTGTTTATATGATGTATTGGCTTTTCTAAAAATATAAACACTGTAATGTTATAAAATAGACCATTTTCAATTTAAAAGACTTTAGTGGTTTGTTTTTTTTTTCCTGTGTGCATATAACCCTCAGAGCCATCAAGAAGATCCCGTCAGCTTTCTCAGGATTGTTGAAAAGAATTTAGAAACACATAACCTGATTCTTCATATAAATATATCTATTTTGGGGGATGCTCCTAATTTCTTTTTGACTTTTCTGAATCAACTGGAAATTTGAGTAACATTTGGTCCTATTAATTTTCAGGGGAAATAAGTACAAACAAAATATATATAAATTTAAATCTTTTAAAAGCAAATGCATAGATTTCAAACTACTGGTGTGCTCTGCTTTTAAAATAATGTTGTTAAGGCCTTTGTCTAAAAAAGTCAGGATTTACACAATCTCATTGAAACTGTTGATAGTGAATGATAAAATGTAGCTACAGAATATACTAAGTAATAGAAAATTGAAACATTTAAGGGATGTCTCATAAATTCTTTAAAATACTCATATGCTAAATCCGTATTGGATATTACTGGCATTTAACTAAGGTTTTTAAAATTTAAAAAAATGATCTTTGAATAAAGAAAAATATTTGCAGGTATTTCAGTCACACCTGCATTTGTAGTGAAAACCTGGAATAACTAGAGAGGTGGGTTTTTTAAGTTTGTTTACTCTTCAGGGGATGTAAAGCTTATATTTGACACAGAGACCTGTCCATACTTTTCTGCATATTGTTCTTGCTATCCTGAGATCTATAAACTGACACCTTTCAAAAATATTTAGCAATTGTATAATAAACCTCAAAATAGTAGAGGAAAATACCAGATAATTTTCCTGGAAGAAGGATTCATGTACCTCCAGCTTTGTATATTTTTATCTAGTACTATTGCTATAGTTTATTCTGTAGTTTAAGAAAAGAGATTAAACTGATACCTACTCCATGAGTTTTGTTCATTTAAGTTGCTACAATAGCATAATTACCAACAAAGAAAACTTAGGGAAAAAGGAAAACCAAACCATTCTACACTTTTTCTCCCACACCATTTGTGCCACCCACTGCTCTTCCTCAAATACAAGTTGCCATTTTTAGCGAACTGGTTTTGATTTGGAGTAAGAGTTCAACAGCTAGTTGACAAATCAATACTACAGAGCTTTCATTAGCACATTTTTCAGCCTCACCTGTTTTGGACTTCAAACTCCTGACTCATTTGTCGTTTGAAATTCCTTTTCACAAGCTATGCATCTAGTGTATTTCTCACTTACTTACAGGTATTAAATAATGACTGAAAAGATGGAAAACAAACTAAACCAAACTAAAAGATCCCCAAATGAATTAGACCAATACCCAAATGCACGTTACAATATAATACAAAATATAGATGTGTTTTTTCTCAAGATTATATTTCAGAATATGATATAATGTGTATTTGCTTTTAGAACTGGCTAACAGGAAAATGCTGGGCTTTCCCCTTCAAAATCAATCAATCTCTTCTGAAATACATGAATCGACACTGAGATTGTCTCAGTTCTTCCCACTCTAATTTCACCAGTGACCGTGTAAGTGTGGGTTTTATTGCACACCGGAAAGTATATCATAGCTTCATGTCCTGCTCTCTTGCAGGTTACAAGGGAAGGATGACAAGATTTTAGCTCCCATAATCACTTTAAACTTTAAGCCAGAGGATGCCATGGAGGCTATTAAGAAACCTGCAGCTCTCTGAAATTAATGAAAAATACAGCTGTGCAATGAGTACAGTTTTATTTCTGTGTTTAGTAGATTGGAAAAGAACCTCCTGGTAACAAAGAGAATTTCACAACTCCCCTGTGGACATCAGTAAAACTGTACCCATAAATGTTGAAAAGCTCTGCTCCAGCTGGGTAGCATGCACGAACAGTTCATAGACAACAGGAGAGACCAATCTTGATATTCAGAACGTTGGATGGATCAGACTATTACAAGGTAGACTCTTCCATTTTCAAAATCTCCTAGGCTTGCTTTTATACAGAAAAAGACATTGGTTTTATATTGGTTTACTTAAAAATAGCTTATGCTTATAGCAATCATTGTATAAAACCCTTTGTTATCTGCTTATAAGTTTGGCAGACTTCTATGGTAGAGTATTACATTGTGCTGGATGGCCTGAAGCTATGGGTGTCCATGCCTCTCTGTGCGTATATAGCTATATAAAGCTGCTATAAGGGTTTGGCAGCCTCCAGGACCACGCATTGATTTGCCTATGTTAAAATAATTCTTAAGTTTAAACTTTTTCACTCATAGTGCTTTGGAGTAGCGACTTTAAATTAGGCTGATTGATTATTCTGCTGTCAGGTATATGCCTTTTGCATTTCCCATGAAAGCTTGAATATTCTGATGAAGCCTGTAAAAATCAATTTCCCACATTCATGGGAGACTTGTTAAGAATTTTGCAGCAAAATGCTTCATAGCCTCTCTGTATACCTGGCATGCATCAATCCTGACTCGCAAGGTAATAGCATATTTGCTCCAACCGCTCCTTCCAGCCTCAGAGGACATCTCAAGCTGCCGTGTTTTGGGACAGGTTCTGCTCTGTGTTTGCAACACTCCCCCCCGCAACACCCACACCCTGAGGAAGAGCAGCACGGCTGAGACTGGCAAAGGGCAGCAGGGCTGGACCTGACATGGTGCAGAGTGGAGTAACTGGGATCAGAGGCAAAATAGGAAGGAAAAAAAAAAAGAATCAGATAGGAGGAGGAGATGGGACAGAGGGAGAGTAGGAGCAGAGGGTCATTAACAGGGCAGATGGGAATAGGGGAACAGTCCTTAACCATGCATGTAAGTCTATTATAAGTAAAATCTGGGTGCAACAAAATTTTGGTGATCTCAATTCTGTAATTTTTGAGATGTTTGATTTTGAAACCATACACCTCTTTAGGTTTTGTAGCAACAGGCAATGGGACAGCCTAGCCATAAGCCTTACTTTTCCATAACACATTTGCTCCACCGTTTGAATTTTTCATTTTTTCCCTGTGCTGAGGTGAAGATAAAATCTGCAGTTCTGTGTCACTTCCCTCTGCCCAAAATGGCTGTGGAGACAAATTCTTTCTCTGTCTTTTTGCCAGTAACAGTATGTCTTCCAAGAGCAAGGGAGGAGGAGACGGCAAACTTAACTTTTCAGAAAGACTGATCTGATTAAATTGATCAATATCTCCGTTTTACTGAAGAAAATTAACTTTTTATTATACAGGATTGAAAGAATGAAAATAAATGTTTTGTCTGTATTAAGGGACCTCTTAACCTCCAGTCTATGATCTTATGAATCTGCGATCCAGTGTAATTCTGTTCTTTGTTGGAAGTACACGAGTTACCTCCATGGAAAAACAGTTTGAAAAGAATATATAAAATTTTAATTTCTTGAAATGAAATTTGGCATCTGGGAATAAGGTTCCAGATTTCAGACTATATGAAAAATGAATTATTCAAATACTTACAGGGGCAGTAGTCTTTTTTGATCTAGCTTAACCTTCTTTCACTGAAAACTTGCCTTCCCTAATAGCCGTCAAATGTTGAGGTTCAGCAAATATTTAATTACTCTGAGTTTGCTTTCTTTTCTATGTTTTGTGTTTACTGGATAAAAGCCTTCAATGAGGATTTGATCATATTTCTTTAAATATTTACACACACAGGAGAATGAAAAAAAATTTAATTAAAATCATATAGTTGATTATCTTACCAGCAGCATTAAGCAACAAATCTATAGAATAAGTATTGAAATAATTATTTAAATAACTCTTTCTGCTAAAAATAAAAATGTATTTAAGCAGATCCTGCTATTCAGGGAATGACAAGAGGTGAAGGTTTCTGTAACGTAAAATTAGATACTTGAGATTTGGAATTGACAAAATCCAAAAGATGTTAAAATCTGATTGGTGTGCATTCTACAGTATTATCTCCTGCAGGAGTAGTAAATTATGGCTAAACATTAATACATTGTAACTTCAACAACATTGCTAAATGTTTATGCTTGTATCAAATTCAAAATGGAAAGTTTATTTGAAAGTTGGCTCTAAAAAAAGATTTTTTTTCCCCTTAGCAAAACAGTGTGAAGAATTGCATTTGATGCTGTTGCCACTGCAGAGGGGATATTAAGTACCTTGAAAGGATATTTAATTTTTATTTGATTTGATTTGATTTGATTTGATTTGATTTTTTGAATGGAGATATAGATATTAATTTATCATAGTGGGGGTGACAATTCAAAGAACTGAATCAGTAGGTCTTGGGAAGTGAATCACTTCATGGTGATTGATTGATTCTAAACTTGTAGTACCATAGCAACTCTTCCTCTAATCTAGAGATTAAAATATTCACATTTTTGACCTAACAAGTTGGCAGGCAGGAATCACAAGGATACTATTTCAATGAACATGAAAGATTATGTTATGGTGTGTAAAATGAATGTGGGAGAAGAACATTGAATGATACATCACAGTTTTGTAAAGACAAGATCTTGCATACTTATTCTACCAGATAAAAAATCTCAGGCAAAGGAGAAACTGCACAGCATCCTGGCGCTATTAACTTCTGCAAAATAAGGAAATACTAATACTGTTACTCTGTAGCTTTAGAATTGGTCTTCCAGAAAATTTAAATTAATAATTAAATATATTATATTTTCTTTATCCTTCATTCTCAAAAATGAATCTGTTTTCTAAATGAACATCAGCAATGAATTTATCTCATGATATATTTATTAAGACCTTGAGTAACTTGTTTTCATTCATAGAGTTTATGAGGAATTATCTGTCAGATGTACATGGAAAAATTCATTTCCCCGGGTCCTTAATTCAATTAAGAAATCAACTAAGGAAAGGAAATGATAAATTTTGCTTCTTTTTTACTTCTTTTTATATTCTCTTTATTTAATTAGAAAGTGCCTGAGCTAAGTTGCCATTCTTTTCAAATACTTTCACCTACAGCTTTTTGAAAATGAGAAATACACTTGTGCAAGATGTTTTTGTTTGATACTTCTTCTAAAACTTTTATGCAGGCTGATTGTGAGCAGGCATTTCATAAGACTTCACTGTGTTGCTTGCATGCATACAATCTCTAAAAAAAGTCACTAAATTTTAGTTTTCTGATGCTTAATAGAACCTATGCAGAAGCAAATGTAAGGAGGTGGTGGATGGATTACTTATGAAGATTTAGGGGAACATAACAGAAAGAGAGTTTCCATGCTCTGTGAGTTGCATAGAATACTCTATAATTGTATTTGCCCTCTCTTATTTGATTGGAAAGCCAAGCAATAGTCTTCGATCAATGATCTGTTGAAATTATAGCCTGCTTCTCTGCACTTAGCCCCTCTTATATGCAGTTTTCATCGGTTTCTTTAAAGCTGCAAAAGTTGCTAAACTGTTCATGCTAGTGATTTAATGTCAGCATTTCCATATTAGAAAAAAAAATTTAGTGATCCAATAATCCAAGTCCTTTTTTTTTTTTCTTTTTGACTGACAACATAGCAATGCTCACAGTATCACCCACATTGCTTCTTATGGGTTTGGGTAAGTTTAATGTATGAGGATATTTTTATGTTATGCTGATTATCTCCAATATCAACAGTATATATATATTATTATCTACTTACCAGCAAAGAATGTTTTCTTAACATCATCTTCTTTTGTATTTTGTATCTGAACTAATTATCCATCTCAGTAAGCACAAACATTTTGACATTATTCTATAACTGATCCAAAAGGAAAAACCTGACATACAATTCCTTGAACAAGATGCATACTTTCTATTTCACTTTATTATTTAGAAGTGATTAGGTCACTAGTGGAGCAAGTATTTGGTAAAATCGCTAACATTTTTTAAGGCAACAAACAATTAGATTCAATATGTGTTTGGGTTTTTTTTCCTTAACCTTCTTATTGATGGTAATAACCCATTTTTTCAATGGGATTGAATTCATTTAATGGTTATTATATAAAGTAGAGATAACCAGTGTATTATTCTAAAGCTAACCTTTCATGATTTTGTTAAATATAGGATTCAGAAAAGGGTGGAGTATCACCATGATTGTTCTTAAAATGAGTCATTGATCTTTCCTGAAATTGTTCTGTCACTAAACACAAGCACCATTTGTAGAATGATTAGTAGAATTACTAGCCTGGTAATGAAACAACCAAATGCTTTACTGCTGATACTAAATATTACAATCTTGAAATGTAATTTTATGGAAAAGGTTTTTAAAGATCCACACTGGTTGCATAAGAGTTATGAAAGACAGACACTTCTTTTTATAAATCATTTCAAATTTTAACTTTTCTGAATGTATCAGCATTAGTGGATGACCTTATACTGAACATTATAAATGTCTATCATGGCCCAGATTAGCTAATTTTCTTCAATAAGAGTTTTAAAACATTGTTTGTAGTCAGCTGTGTATTTTCTGGTTCTTAAAGATTCTTCAACAGATAATTTGTCATGACAGTTTCTGTGTCAGTAGCTCTTTCCTTTATTCCTGAGAGCTTTAATTAAATCTTTTAGATGTGCTTATCACTTCTCAGCACATATTTCAGTTATATTTTATTCTGGAGACCAGAAGAGTCACTTTTTTCTAGTTTTCAGATAGTAATGTGAAGCATTTTTATGAGATAGCTTCTTTCAACAATATTTCCTAAAAGTTAAAGCTTACATTGCATACACTTTTTTTTTAGGGTAACATGTTTGTCATCCATCAGCTCCATACTTGAAAGCCTCCTGCTGTGATTTGCATTTACTGTCACTTGCAAAAAAATATCAATGTATGTTACTCATTTTTAAATAATTGATTTTGTCTGCTTGCCCGCACTGGAGGCATGTTTAAAGATATAACAGCAAACAAAAAACATGGAAGAATTTTGAAGCATCATCACAGCTCTGTAGTGACCACCATTACCAATTAAAATTCTGTGACAATTCTCACAAAACACAATCCGAGAAAATTCACCAGGCTGTGGTATCATCCCATCACAGCAGTAGCTGTGGTAAAGTTACTCTTCAGTAAAACTTCTGTATTTGTGATCACTGGCCTAAATATGAGGAAATCTGATGATCAATATTTAGATTTTGAAGAAGTACAAATTTTCAAAATTTAAGCCAAATTGTTTACTTGACACACACAAATCAGGTTTTGATGACATGTTATTTCATTTAATAAGCCAGTTAGTAAATATGAATGTATATTCTTTATTGCATTGTAGTTTTAAATAGACAAATGGGAATTATTCAGAAGCACAACTTTTATGTTTGAGAGCTAAATGAAAAATTAATACTTCTACCCAGACCTGAACTACCAGAAAGCTTGTTATTTGTTGCAAAGTACATGAATTCAGAATAATTAAGAAAGTACTTGATACAGTTGCAACAAAGAGACACAATAGAAAAGTAAGAATGTGGAAAGTAGTGTGAAAGAGGTACACTAATTAGAAAGTGACGTATGACCAACTGCTGGGATTTATAAGCAATAATGCACTTTGCAGAAGGTCCTGGATACCTGTCATTTGAATGATTAATTATTTTCATAAGTACCTAGAAGATCTACTTCCATATTCTAGTGTCATGGCCCCTTTTAAGGAGGAAGGCTGCAACTAAAACTGGTTCTATAAGATCTGAAAAATGAAATATCTTCTGATGGGATGATGGGAAAGTGTAGAGCTAGAGAAGCAATATTGCAAAATTTGTGCCAAATGAGCCATGTTGTGTGAAACTGGAGCATATATAGCAAAGTTGCAAAAGAGTTGTGATGCTTCCAGTTTCACATATTTTAATAAGGTGCAGCATTGTTGGAGTCCAATACTATTCTAATGGATTTTAATTCTTAAGTGAGAAATAGGGAAATGTTATTTTGACATTTTGTTAGTCCAGATTCAATCTCAAAAAGGAAATAAAATTATTATAATTATCTGAATTCCTTAAATTCATCAAATTAACAAGAAAATTAACATTGATTGCAAGGAAATATAATGGTGAAGATAGCCCGATGTCTTCCAAAGCAGAAACTGTAACTTCTTCTCATCCTTGAAGTCATAATACATGCAAAATACCACTGGGTTTTACTGGACACAGAGAAGTCACAATCTGAAATACAAAAGTCTGAACTTTGTGCTCTCTTTTCCTGCACTTTGAGACATTGGTACTGATTTCATGTAAAATAGAAATTCATGCTTCTAAGTCTGAAAGTTTCTCCCTGGTCAGTAAGACTATGTGTCTTAAATGTAGCTGGAGGATATAACAGCTGAAGCAAAAAGTCCTTCAAGTCCTAGCAGAGTGCATTTCACACTTACAGTTCTTCTGATGCAACCTGAAGAAGGGGTCTGAAAAAAAAAAAAAATCTTCATTTCAAATATTGTTCTGTATGCTCATTAATGCTTAATGGTTATGACAGAATAATACCACACAAAGTTCCATCTAAACTGGTATCCTGTTTCTGGTGGTGGACAAAAGTGGATTTGTGTAAGACTAAGAGCAAAGCAGAAGGTAAATATATGTCCCAGGAGTACAGTGCCAGATTCCAGGAAAATCAAGGTCATGGACTCCTCAGTCAGAGATGGTATCTTTTAAGCCTTATATGGAGTATTCTTCTATTAAATTGTTCAATATCTTTCTGGATCCCTCTAAAGCTTTTGTAACAGCCTACTACAAGAGCTCTCAAGACTTAATTGTGTTCTGTTAAAAGTTATTCTTTCTTGCATCAAACCTGCCTTCTGCTGGTTTCATCTGATGCTCCCTACTTTCCATAGTGTTAGAGATTGTGACCTGTTCCTGTTCACTCCATGGTATGCATCCTGAAGTTTGTTTAGTCATCGCTCCTGCGGAAGCCATCCCATACATTTGTTTACATGTTTGTTGCTCTGCAAACCTTTTTCTGGTTTGTGTGATTTCCTCTCAGGTACAGTGAATATTGTATTCAGTATTCAAGATGCGGTCATTTTATTGGATTAGTATGGTAGCATAATAACTATTGTGTTCTCCATTTCTTTTTCAATAGTTCACATCTTTTTATTTTTTTTCTTTACAGTTCCATAGCATAGTTACATTATCTTATCACTTTTCAAATTCTGCATAATTAACAACTTTTTCGCTTTCGAGGAAGAGCAACGTGTTTTCACTGAAAAAGCAATGGGGTAACTAAAAAAAAAAATTAGTTTTATAAATGGAATAATTCAGAAGTTTTCTACTTCCGGTCCTGCCTTCAGATTATTGAGAATCTACTTGTCTCTAAATAATCAGAAGTTAGCTATTCCTGAATGACTTTTTTCTTCTTTTTTGAATATTGACAGTCTGATGATCACTTCTCACTGTCACTTCACTTACCTGAAACTATCATCTTTATAGGCATATTTTTACAACCTTCATTAGTTTCTGTTCTTAATGCCATTACACTGGTGATTTTTCTATACCACAAGGTTTTCTTATTACAATTTTTGGTAGCATTTTCTGGATTTTGTGCAACACCCCAATTTGAATGGTTCTATTCTGCTACATAAAGACTGATAGGAAATAATTAGTCCAGAAACCTTCTCTGTTTGTAAATTTTCACTTTAAGATTACTAGTTATGTTGGTTTTGTTTCCTTTTCTTTTGTTATAAAACATTCTAAAAATTCTTCTTTTGCTACATTAAGTCAACAATAGAAAAATTTTAAATTCTGATTGTCCACTGGGAAGCTTGCCACCTGTCTAAAACTCACACCAAATTTATATATAGACTTACATGGGATTTTAATCAGATGTATGCATACAGTTACTTTCCTAACTACATGGCAAAGTATATATGAAAGACTGCAACAATATATATGTATATGAAATTTTACAGTGGAAGATAATAAAGGAACAGAAGTTAAAAGGCAAGATACAAAAGTGTGAAAAAATAATCTTTGCTTCTTAACTTCTTAGTTTATTTTTACAGTACAGGTATGTCTAGTAATTCACAAATAATTGAAATACTTTCTTCCTGCTCAGAAATGCTTGACATCTTTCCAGATCACTGTTTTAATAAAAAGTTAGGTAAATGTGCATGCAAGTAGTTTAGATTTTTTTGTTGTTTTTTGAAAGACAAATTAGAAGCAGGCAAGAAATAACTCTCTTCCGTATCACTATGAGCAACTGCGATTCATCTCCATCCTTCCAAGATCCTGAATGATGATGTGTGAAATTGTCTCTTGAGCCTATTTCAAACTCCAAATACTGCACTTTTTTCTTCTATCTTTCTAGACAGAGAAACAGTAATGTATTTTTTCTGTATCCATTATGGTGTGCCTTACACAGACATATATATTTATCTACAAAAAATGATCAGGAGGATATTCATGGGCCTGTCAGCATTTGTGCTGCTTATAACCTTGTGCTTCTTTACTATTACCTGTAAAGTATTTGTCAAAGTTACTTTTCATTATCGTTTTCATGCTTCAGCTAAGATATGCTCCAAAATTTAGAAAATGAGTAGAAAAGAGAAGATGTAGCATTCAAAGGTTCTCATAGTTCTTAGGTTCAAAGCTAAGAAGTCTGTTAGGAGGAGGATGTTTTGGGCATATATTCTTCCCTCAGAGCTACAATATTTTGAAGAATGCAAATGTATTCCTCTCAGAGGGACTTTCAGTGCTTCATTCTGAAGATGACACTGCCACTAAGGAACTACTTTCCCTTCCCAGTACAGTGGCACTTGTCATAAAAATTCCCAAGTGATAGTTGTGCCAAACTAAAAGACTGTAAAGTAAAAGTTGAGCTAAGATTATTCATATTATTTGTGTATTGTTTCTAAATTTCTAGGCTATAAGGAGGGAAGACTTAAGAAAACTTATGAATTCTTACTAACATTAAAAAAGTTGTTCCATGGAAATTATTTATGTATGCTCTGGATTTGTGTTAGTTTTGTGAAAATAATGGATGTTAAAGATACATCAGTGTGGAGCTGTCGGTGGTGCTTCCTTCACAATTTTCAGGGGGAACAAATTATTTCTCACATCAGGTTTACGAATAATTAAATGCTATGTCTTCTTATTCAGACGTAAAGTAACTCATACACATGCATGTATTTGTAACAAACAGCTGTCTATATTTTCATATATCATTATATTACCCTCAATTTTCTATCTAATATAACTTGAAAGAGATGAGCTGCTTACTTTACCAAAATGACATGACCATCCATTTCAAGAATCTCACAGTGAATATTCCTAATACTCTTCTTGTATCAGTTTATGAAGTTAATGGAATTATACTGGCACAAAATTGATCAAATTCAGCACCTACAACACAACATATGAGCAGAGTTCAGAACCATATGATGAAAAGAATAGCTTTTTGGTTTCATTTTTTGTATTTCTTAAATAGCAAAGATAATGCATCTGCCTCTGACCTCTACATATTCTGTGGTGATGTCATTTACTTTCTAACAATCATGTGGATTCTGTATCTTCTATAAAATCCTGTAAAAGTTCCTAAAACCTAAGAAATCTACCATGCAGACAATTTTCTCAACCTGCTTTTGTTATCTCTGATGCCAGTAGAACGATGCTCACTCGAAATCCTCCGCTGTGATTCATAATTTTCAGGAACTAAAGAGAATACATTGAATCAGTTATGCCTGGTTTAACAACATAACAAAAAGCTGGATTCTGTTTCTGGTCACAGAAGAGCTTCATAGCATGTCAGTCCAATATTCTATTAATTTTTGATGCCATAAATAGGAAGATAAACATCTTTTTTTTTTATTGCAACAATATTTTTGAAAAGTAGAGGGTTTCAGGCATCTAAAGAATAGTAAGACAGATTCGATCTTTGAAAGTAACAAAAGATTTAGAGATATGAAAAACCAAGGAATTGAAAAGTGAAAGACAGAAGGAGAATCTCAACAGTAATAAAATTAATCTATCCAGACAAAAAAGAGAAAATACAAGTTTTCTGTACTGTTACTGAAAGCAAGAATGTTTAAGATATAAGACTTTTTCTTTCACTGAAATTTATAAATAAAATTGCAGAAGATGTGAAATTAACCTCAATTACATATAATTTGAGCTGCTAATATTCCATCTTAATAGATAAATGCCTTTTTTTTTTTTTTTTTAATTTTGAGCATAAATACACAAAAACCCCACAGTTGTATATGCTTCAGCTTCTTAATGGGTCAAATGGATGGATAGGTTGCTTTTCAAGGAAAGAGTCCTGGTCTCTTTCACTTGAACAGAAGAGACCTGAGAGGGGTGTGAATGAGATTTACAGAATCGTGAGGGCAGTGGATAAGCTGAACATGGCACTGTTGTTGACCAAATATGAGAACTAGGTAGCACTGAAGCCAGGAGGACAGCACAAATAACAGAGGCAGCAAGTAGGCTCAGCAGTTTGTGCAGCCTTTTGTGCAGAAAGGGATGGAAGGTGGATTAGGAAACCACAGACTGGTCAGCCTCACCTCGATCCCCGGGAAGGTGATGGAACAGCTAATACTGGGAACCATCTCCAGACATATTGAGGACAAGAAGATGACTGTAAGTGGTCAGCGTAGATTTATAAAGGGGAAATCATGCCTGATCAACCTGACAGCCTTCTACAATGAAATGTCTAGCTTTGTGGATTATGGGAGAGCAATGAATGTTGTTTATCTTGACATTAGGAATACTTTCAACACTGTCCCTCGTAACATACTCATAGACAATCTGTTCCAGTACAGACTGAATAAATGAACAGTGAGGTGGACTGAAAATTAGCTGAACTGCTGGGCTAAAAGGTTTGTGGTTAGTGAAATGAAGTGTAGCTGGAGGGCAGTCACTAGTTGTGTACCCCATGGGTCAATATTGGGGCTAGTACTGTTTAACTTCATTAATCACCTGGATTATGGGACAGAGTGCACCCTCAGCAAGTTTGCAGATGATACAAAACAAGAAGAGTCATTAATAGACCAGGTAGTTGTGCTCTCATTCAGAGTGACTTCAAGAAGATGAGAAATGGGCAGACAGTACCCTCATAAAATTCAAATGGAAATGCCAAATCCTGCGCTTGGGTAGGAACAATCCCTTGCACTAGGGCAGACTTGGGGCCAACTGGCTGAAAGCAGCTGTGCAGAAAGGGAGCTGGGGGTCCTGTTGGACAACAAGCTGACCATGAGTCAGCAATGCACCCTCGAGTCAATGAAGGCCAACAACATGAGGATGAGCATGACCAACAGGTTGAGGGAGGTGATCCTTTCCCTCTACTCAGCACTAGTGAGACCACATCAGGAGTGTTGGGTTCAGTTCCGGGCCCACAGTATAAGAAAGACATGGACATACTGAAGGGAGTCTACAAAGGGTCACAAAAATGATTGAGGACTTCTTTGCTGTGAATCTGCCTTAAGAGATTACTCAGGCAGAGCGTATCGGCTGGTTCCAAAAGGGATTATTTGAATTGCTGGGCAACAGGTCAATAAGAGCATCCTGAAAGTACTAAGCAGGCATGTATCCTCAAACATTCCTGATACAACGGTTCAGAATGCTAGAGGAGTACCAGAAAAATAGACAGTAGAAACACAGCTTATGTCCTGGCACTGTCACAATCAGAGACACTAAAATTAGAGTTTTCGAAGGAGTTTGTAGATAATAGGTCAACTTGTCCTGAACTGTATTGAGAATTAGGTACATTATGAATGTGATTGAGATGTGGAAAACTTCAGGCATCTTCTCTTACCTAAAAGTTCAGAAAACACATGTTATTATTTTTTCCCATTATGAAAACAGATCTATGAATTGTATTTGGCAAATATCAATTTGTTATTCTAACACATTGGTAAATAAATAAAATATTGTTACAAAAAATGGACAAGGAAAAACAGGAAGAGTGCTTTATGTCTTATCTGATTGTGTTTTACCTCTCGTCTTTAACTGCTTTACTTTTTGTCTGCTTTTGTCTTTGCTTTACTGTCATTTAGTCATCAGTGCTTTCCCTCTGCTGTTTGCATACTTAAGATAATTTTACTGGTCCTGAGAGCGCTTGTACTATTTTATCAGACATGGTAGGTACTAAGATAATGAAACCTTCACATCACCAGATTACCATCACCATTTGTTGCTTTTCACTTCAGCTCCCAAATGATTTCCACAGTCAAAACCTTACAAACCACAGAGCTAAAGATTAGTGTTTTGTGATATTTGAAAGCCGAGGTTCAAACTTCCAGTTAGATAATTTTCTAGCTGCATGTTACCTTTAACAGCTTGTGAGATAGTAGCTACTATCATGTCAGAATTTGAAGCTGGGAGGAATGGAAGGAAGCAGAATAAGTAATTGTAATGTGCACATTCACATTCTATCTCTCAGACTTAGAAGTTTTAAAAGAAATGTTTTCACTGTTGCAAAGCTCGTAATCACAGCACAGCAGTGATGTACGGTATTTGTTTCTACTCCAGCCGGTTCAAGAGATATCAGACTTTAATACTGTCAAAGATGAATGGTGTTTTGGGCAATGGTCCAAGGCAGAACATGGTGTATGGCAGAACTCTCCAGTGCTTCCCAGAACTCACATATAATTTTCATTCAATGACTATAACTAGGAGGCATAATATTGAATGATACTGCAGTATAATGAGTAGTTTTTTCAGGAACTAAATGGTTGATTTTGTTGAGTGTACATGGCTTTTTCCTTACTTTGAAGAGAACTTCATTTTCAGTTTAAGTATTAGGGTAGTGCAATGTTTTCAGTGCGAAAAACACAGTACATAACAAAGAACCTACCTGACATGACTCTGAAGACAGCCCACTTAGTTTCAAGACAAATTTGGATGGAGAATAGGAAGTGGGGAAGGCGAGAGGGGGAGGAAAGTTAATGTCTGCTACAGAGTTGAATACCTTTCATACCTGGAAGAAGTAAGAGGAAAGTAATGAAGATGCATGTTGAGCAACTGTTAAAAGTTAAGAATTCTGAAAGGGTAAATGGAACTAAATTGAAGCTGGCAACCATGTAATTACTGGGAAGGGAAATGATCATGCTTTTTATTGGCCTGGAGATTATGTAGGTGAAAATATTACTGTCAAAAGTGAATGTTAATGTATAAAAAAGGACTGAGAAAAGAGCTTGTGCCAAGTGTGCTTTCTTATCCTTTTTTAAGCTATTAAAAAAAAATGTCCACAAAAAGCCTTCCATGCAAATCACACTTCTTAATACAGAAAGGAGTGTATATACTATTGATATCTTCTTCTCTGTGGGACTAGAAGAACTGTTCCTGTGTTCAGAAGTCATAAGATATTTTGTAAAGAAATATTAAACCACATTACACAAATAAGTCTCATACTATCTAATTAGTCTTAAAATAGCCACTTACAGTATCTACTTTCCCAGGTAGACTTTAGATTGTTTTCTTTAACAATAAGTCATTTAGCTAAAAGTTCATGGGTTGTTTTATTCTTTTCTCTAGTTTAATCTGACCCTATTAAAAAAAAAATGAACCATATTGATTGTATTGTGTTGATCACTGTTCAATATTTCTGACATCTCCTTTTCAATTTTTACTTTTCAATGTATTTAAATTTTGAAGGCTTGTGATATGAATGTCAAACACAATGATTTGCAGAGAATAATGGCAAAACCAATTTGTATTTAGCCTTAATGTATGCTTAGCAATAGGAAAAGAGCTGAAGTATGCTTTGTATTCAAATATAAGGACATTTTCTGTTCCGTTATTGTAATATGAAAAGAATTACATATTTATTGGCAGAATTACATGAGACTGATAAATAGTGATGGACGTAGAAAAAAAGCATTTTCAAGCAAGTTGTGAAAAGTGTGCTTTTTTCTGCATTCTTTCACTGTAAACACAGATGATATGGATAATCTAGTTCATTCCAGTAGGTTCAGAGTATTCTAAAAATCAAAGCTAGAAAAGCCAGAAGGTTACTGTCAGTTCCCTAATAGCCAAAATTATTTATTTCTCATGTCCATTTTGTTGAGGAGAGTGGTTATATTTTTTCTTCCATCATGTAGTTGAAAGGAAGCATTTTCTTCAGAAAACTGATTTTATTTGGGCATGCCATAACCTGGCATGATCAGATTCTAAAATATTAGAATTGAAGAAAGATGTTATTAGGCAAAGTCAACTGAGAAAAAATGTGTGATTATTTGAGAATTAAGGAAAAACAATTCAAGAAAAAACAGACCTTTTCTAAAGGTCATCTTAATTCTTATTATATGCCAGAACAGTGAAATTGTTATGATATAAATGGGAATGATTCTTCTTTTGGAAAACCTCACTGTTAACAACACCTGAATTTATGAATGGGTGTTTCAAGGAGTCCTTCTCTGTTAGGTACCCACTGCGTAATGTTCATCCTCTACCATTCTTAAAGTGGGTAACTTACTCAAACTATGTAACTTTAGAAATAATTTCAGGTTCTGATCTGTACGACTACAGTGATTTGGTTGCAAAGTGTTGATTCTAGTTTGCAGTAGCAAAAGTTTCAGTGGTGGCTATACTAATACACTGTACCCAGAAATGTACTATGGAAATTCATTGTGAGACAAATTTTGAAGTTAAAAGGGGATATAATTATATGGCAAAACACAAACCTTTTCTTCTAAGGAAAATCAAAAAGCATAATTTTGCATGAGTTCCAAGGAAGTAAAAATAATTGAATGAGAAATACAGAAAAACATGACCTGGGGTCTTGTGGCTCTCAAAGGAAACACAACATTTAAAGAAAAAGTTATACTGTTTGAAAGCCCACATAGTATTTTTAGAGATTGGAATTGCATAGTGGATGAGTTTACACAGGGTCTAAGCAATTTCTGCCTTGTAAAGATATGAAACGTAATTCAATATCCATATGTTCTCTTGTGGTCTGTAACAGTCCCCTAACGCTAAATGGCAAATGTGTTTTAATTAAATCAGAAGCTGACATAAATCTGTGTTACTATAATTTGGTCAGGAACCTGTAATTCCACTCAGAATATTAATTATTTTAGGCATTAATAAATGTCTAAAATTGAGCTATAGTTTATACCAGTGAAGATACTAACTCAAGCTTGTAATGATTTCCTTTCTTCATTCTGATTTGGTTTCATACCCAAGATCCCTTCCTTCCCCATCCACACCTGGAAATAAATAATGCATGATTTTTTCAAATAGTACTGCATAGTGCCACTGGCATGGGTGAGACAGTAAATGGCAAATCTTAGTGGATCTGGACTGATTTTATTATTTATTATTTTTAAGTGAACTCTCGCCCTTTATCTTTTAAAATTATATATTAGGATATTAGTTATTTGATCTAATCTGTTATTTGATCTAAACATTTCTGATGCAAGCATCTGAGAAGGTGGGTTTTTTTTATTTTCATTCTAATTTCATCTTCTATATCAAACTCATGAAACAGTATATGAATCTTTTAGAAAGGCAGATAAGATATTTAACAATATTCTTTTGAGAAAAGAACTTTTTTTTTTCCATAAGGAGTCTTGAAATCAGATAGGAACCTTGGTATGATTGAGCTAGTGTGGGAAAGTTCATCTCTTCTAGGAGACAGGTGGAATCTGTAAATACCAAAGAGAGAGGCAATGTGTCTTACAAATAATTTTCATCTTGTTTTGGGGAATCCTGAAATTCCTTAACCTTTAGGGGTTTGAGAATAAATGTCCATGAAGAAGAAAAATCTTTCAGACATCTTGGTTTCCCTCTCTTCTCCACATGTACAGGTAGACATTTATCAGTACATAGTCACCTTATATTTCTTGTTGTATTTCCTTTAACACTGCTACATTAGTCTCTTATTATTTTGCCTCTAATCTACACTCCTGAGAGATATCCACATCTGTCCTTGGGAAGTCTTCATTGATTAAAACCAACAACAACCTTGTAATGTCTCTCTGTAGCATCATTACAGCAAATTGTGTGAGGACTTAAATAAGAAGACAATAATAATTTAAGTATCATGTGTAGATACCTTAAAATAATTCTATCTAGCTCTTCCATTTAATTAAGGTTTGGAAAAAATCCTACCTTATGTTAATGCTTACTGTGCACTTCTGAAAAAAGATTAATTTTAAGCAGCAATGAAGAATTTTAAAATATTCTTCAGAGAACTGCACACACAAACTATATTAATTGAGCTCTAAATTAGTGATGCTAAACAATGAAAGCAAGGAAATGCACAGTGAAGCAGGAAATGTACCATATGTTATTGTATACCTGGGCGCAATGGGGACACTACCTTAATGGCTTTCTTAATGTTCCTGTTGTACTAGATATTGGTGGACATATGGTATGCTGCCTTTTTATGTGCCTGTGCATTTTCATGATTTTGTTAGCTGACTTTGATAGCATTTTCTGTTTGTAGGCTGTTAGGAAACGGGCTTTAAAATGTTTTGCTCATTTATCTGGAGTTCAAAGCCCATGCATTTTATTTTGCTTATTCATTTGTACCCCAAATTTATTTATTTATTTATTTATTTTTCTAGAGCAGTTGCATATTACTTTTATTATTAGGCTTTCTACAGTTTTAGTCCCTGTCTGGCAATAATTTGGAATGCAGTTGTATAGTCCTTCCCCATACAGAGGAGTTTTGACTCACTCTCAGTGCTGGCGGAACAGAGGCCTGAAGCAACAGCAGGAGCTGCGGAGCTGACTGGGTTTTGTACAACCAGGATGGGCACTTGTGCAATTGACTGCTTCCCTCCGTGCCCTGAGGAACCTCGGCACGCTCCAGTTGGAAGCAGACACGTTTCCCATTTCACCTGGCTCCTAGTGCCCTTCCATCACGTGGCTGAGGGACACGACAGAACAACTTCTTGCCCCATCCTTCCCTCCATGTAAGGCGTTGTCAAGGTTGGCTGGTGCAGACTACCAACGGGAAAGATTTCCCTAATTTTTTTACGGCACAAGCTCCATGAATGTTCACATTTAAATAGGCTATTCATTACTGCCATCACATGGAATACACACACTGAAGTCTCAAAAGTGCAGAACTACTCAGAGGAATTATATCTTGCAAGCAGAGAACAGCGATGGAGCCAAACCCTTCTGACATACACATGACACACGCCAGTTATAGCCTAGCAAAAATTCCCTTCCATAAAGCAGTGATCCTAGGGGTTCTTACAGGAGGTGTTTGAAGGCTGTTGTAAACCAGCACGGAAATGAAAGGAAGTTGTTGTACGTTAGCTTGTCAATAGGCACTCTTTAAGTTTTGTGATTCATTACAGATTGGGACTAGTCCTTTAAATAAGATCGTCTATATGCTATTGGTTTCTGGCAAGTGTGTATGCTTTTGTATAAACATCCAAAGCTTACCGTTCTATGTATTCATGTACCGGTTTTAGTAGTAGCTTATATGTGTAACTGCATTAATTTGATTATGACATAGAAGTCAGAATGAAACTCTCTTACTGTTTTATAGATGCTGGGTGGACTAACATGACATCTAGAAACACCAGATTAAGTGTTTCTAAAATGTTTAAGTTAGACATATTAAAAACAAATAACTTGATTTGTCTTGAAAATGTACTATGTGTATTCCCAGGGGAAAAAGAGGTAATTTAAGCCCATAGCTATCAGTTACAGCTAATACTTTTCATATATTTTTAGTTTATTTTCTTTAAATTTAATTTAAAACTCTTTCCGTTGTTAGTTTTAGGGATTTTATTTTTAGTTTATATTAATATATTTTAGATTAGCAAAATGAATGCAAAAGGAAAGAACTATGAGTGATACTGCATTAATATATTCACGCAAGTATTTTTAATAACAAGGAGTTGTTAATAGAACTTATCTAAAATTTTTAATAAGGGAAAGTTATTATTGGAAATCATTAAATAAAAGTAATTAAAAAAGAAACAGCCATCTTTTTCAAAAAAATTCCAGTGAAATTCAGTGGTGACAACTAAGTTTCTGATCAGTCTAGTCTTGTGTGTCCAATGGGGTGAAGAATTTGCCAGCTTATTGATTCTTATTGATATAGGCCTTGGTGATCAGCCTGTATTTGGAATGATTAGTGGACATGTTCATCAGTAGACAGGAGCATCATGGGGTCTGTGACGCTATAAGCAATCACATTGTTATGCTAGTTTAAAGGCTTTTACACTTCGGCAGCTTACTTAACCCAGAGTGATTTTTGACATGTGATGCTGGGTTTTTCTAAGACATAGTTGTTTCTAAATAGTAGAAAGATTAGATTCAATGTGTATGCATACTGGCATGACTGACCCAGTCACACTGCCAGGAACTGGGTTACAGCTACGAAGAAGTAACTGGAGATCACCATGTTCCACAGTTTGGTAAAAAATCTCGGGTGCCTTGACATGTTTGTTGTTCAGACATTGTTCACAAGACTTCTAGGGTCCCAGAGTCAGGATTAAACGAACGGGTTTGTGAATTCTCTTTTCTGAAAACCTGTTCAAGATATATAAAAAAGACAAGAAACACAGGAATTGCACTGTGGCTTGTGGTAGGATTTCAATGAAAGTGCAAAGATATGGAGAGAACTGGAGATGTATGCCCCTAACCTTAAAGCACAGGAAATTTTCAATTAACCACGGATGAGAGAAAACCTAGTAATATACAGAAATGGTTTAGATCTGCCAGGATTTATTCACTCTTACATGCAGTCTCCTTGGGTCAGTTTGTAGTGTAGCTACTTTGGGCAATACTTAAGCTCCTAAATCTTGATAAATCTGTGTTGTTCTGTGCAGGGTTACTGTCTGTTCCCTGTGCTCTGAATTCCAGAGAGTGTAATAGCCTGTTTCTGATGCCCAGCTTGAGTAGATGTTCTTGTTCTGCTGCACATTGTTATTGAGAATGTGATTTATCAACCCAAAATTTATAAAAGCTAATATATTTTTTAGCATGGTTGTGTTTCAATGATAATCTTTATGATGATTATGCTTTTGTAAATAAACTCTCCCTATTGTTATTTATGTAATATGAAGATATTATGCTGGACTAGTGGCTAGAATTCTGTCAGATGAGGGGTTTGAGATATCTTTGATCTTTTTCACTATTCTCCACTTTCCCTTCTTCCAATAAAGACTCATGAGTTATATATAAGTACTTTAAATGTACCTTGAATAGCAATGGTACCGCAGTTCAGAACTGTCAATCAATAAATAATGGCTCCTAGTCATCAAAAGTGAAGCAAGTGTAGCCTGTTCCTCACTGTGAAAGACAATTCCAAGTAATTGCTTTGAAACCCTATATTTTTTTCTTCTTTATTAAGGAATCAGTTGAAAAAGTATCCAATGTGTTCTATAAAGTTAACGGTACTGAAAGATTTTCTCATCTAAATTCTACTGTCTTCTAGTGAAACTTTTTTCTTAGAAGAAATTTGATCTGCAATTGTTTTAAACTTAAGTTGGCTTTTCTGCTTAGTGTTGTGGTCACACTTTTTTAAAAATTTCATTTCAGAGTAAAGAGACAGAAGAAAGTGAACTCAGGATTTGGGACCAGACAAAGTTCCTTATATGCTGCTGGAGATTCTACAAAGACAGTGAGTGAAGATGTGGGAGATCATCAAACAGCCCAGCAGCAACAAGGCTAATAGTAAAGAGGGACAAAAGACTTACAGGAAAATTTCACTGAAGAAGTGCATGCCAGACATATATGGGAACACTGTATGCATTGTTCCTATGTATTCCAGATTTTTTTATAAGAACCAAGGAAAATATGCTAGTGTCAGTGTGTACCAACTTAGAATTTTTGTTGGCAGTTGTCTGTCCTCTTTTCCAATCATCTTAATTGATCTCTTTGAAAGCAAAAGGTGGACTTTAATTAACATGTCCCATAGTTTACCTTTGGGAAAAAATACTTTAGAATGTACATGACATAATAGAAATACATAGAACAATGCATCTCAAATTTATCTTAATGTATATATCACATTTTTATTTAAATTTGAGTTTATTAACTTTCCATGTAAAAATTGTAAGTATCACATAGGAAGTAACATGAATATATTAAGATAAACTGCAAAAGCAGATTTTGAGAATTTTAGAAAATTCATGACTTATAAACACAACAGCAACTTTCAGCCATCAAGTCAGACACAAATTATAATGGGTTGCTGTTTGCCATATACAGTTGTTAATGGGTATATGCAGATTCTGTTTCACAAAGATTCTGTAAACTCATTCTAATTGCTCAGCAATATGTTTTTTTCATACCTTATATCCATATAAACTGAAAACTTGTAAGAGAATTCTACTTGTATTTAAAGCCAACAGGGTTTCTCCTGCCACTAATATATTACATTCTCCTTCAAAGCCTGCTGCAGAGATTGTGTGATCTCCTCTTGATTTCTCTTGTAATTTTCCCAGGACCATAAGAAAAGAAACAATTATTTTCATGATAGGTAACTGTGCTATAGAAGTCTTTGTGAAGACAGTGTGTCTATAGTTAAAATTTGCTTAGCTTCAAGTGCAGGTTGGTCAGGTTCATGAATGAAAAGCATTAAAGATTATTAATTACATAAGAATCACACTTTGCCCAGGAATTCCCTGACCTGCAAAGGGTTGGAGGCCGGGATCAGCCAGCAGGCTCTACCGGTTCTTATGGCCCTCTCGGAGCACCAGCTTTTGGCTGCAGCTGAAGATGGGATACTAAAGTAGAAGGGTCTGTGTTTTGACTGCTTTCTTATGTTCTTAACCTTATTTCATGTTTACAAATGCTGACCTAATCCCAGCCATTACCTCTCAGGATACACGAAGGGATACATGATGAAGGGATGCTGTCTTTCTCTGTTGCCAGTAGCTGATACACAAGTTCATCAACAAGGTACAGAGATACTGTGAGACAATTTATGTTTAAACATTTAAAACTTACAGGAACTGACAAAAAATAAGATTCATAATAGGTTTGTTTTTTTTTTTTTAATCCAAACTTTCTCCCTTTCTTAGCTTACTGTTTCAAGGTTTTATATTAAGCAAGAGAACTCTGGCCTTGGTCCATGCATTGTGAAATAACACTGACTTTCTCTAATACTCCATCTGCTTTTCTTACTCCAGCATCTTCACGACAGCCCAGCGTGTAACATAGCTGTATTGAAAATGTCAGTGTGCACAACAGAAATGGAAAGTGCATAATTATTGATTTTCAAACACTGTAACAGCCAAATGTGCTTCTGTGGTTACACTGAAGCACTTGAAAATACAGTAATGCCACACAACAGATTACTGATAAAAGCTTGTATCATTTAGATAAGCTTTAGAGACAAGCCCTTTTTTTTCTCAAAGCAGCCATTAGAAATATGGTTCTTTTAGAGATAAAGCACCTAGGGTTTCAGCAACTGGACAAAATCTCTTCAAGCTCCAGGGTCTCTTTTCAACCCACAGTAATATCTGTCATTAAAAATCAAGTCAAATAGTTTTATGAGTTACTGGGGAAGCTAGGATTCTGTCTTTCCCCCTCTGTATCTCCAAATATGTAAGAAAAACAAATGATGTTTAATTGGTGCTGGAGAACATTTCTGTGCTGACTGCTTAGTAGCGTAACATAGATATTGATGGAAATTAAACTAGAAGCTAGTTTCTGCTGCTCTGTCTGGCTGTACCATATAAACCTTTAGTACATGTTCACTGTATTATAATACCCAACTGGTGTGATATACCTGGCTAGTCCAAAGGTCATGGTGACAATAAAAAGATCATCAGATGATGCTAATTTTGAAATTTATATTTTCAGAATATCAATACAGTATCTTTTCTTTCTCATGAGGAAATGATAATTTCTCGTGGGATAGTTAATATTCAAATTTATCCCACACACTTCTTTTTAATCGCTTATTGATCATAGTTTACTTTCAAGTGCTTTCTTAGTAGTGCTATTTAAGTTTTCTTGCTTGACTGTGATAGATCACACAAGATGCTTTCATTTTTCATAATTTCTCCCTATTCCCTGAATAAGAGAAAACTCAGCTGCTTCCATTAACTATATAAAATATTTATTTCAGCAACTACATACACAAACAACTTCAGAGGTCTCTGTGAAGAAGTAAACCCATAAATTAGTCACTTGAAAGTAAGCCAAAATAAGATGATACATGATTGCCCTGGCTGTAGTTGAGACTGTCAGAAAATGTTAATTTATGACCTTTTCATCATAACACTAGAAGGTCTCCTGATCTTAAGTATACATCCATGATATTTGTTATATACCAGTATTCCCATCCATTCGTCTTCACATTTTATACCTGGGCAGTGAAGACAGACAGATTTGTGCAGAAGGGACTCGCTGAAGGTCACTAAGGATAAATATGGGAAAGTCAGGAAAAGTCCTAACCCTAAATCTGGTTGCAAACCATTGAGCTGTTCTTCTTTCTCTCGAGAGATGAGTGGTGATCTCTTAAGATGAGTGGTGCCTAAAAAAGTGGATTTTCTCTAGAAAAACTTCACAAAATCTAGTCTTGTTTTCTTTTTTAAGATTATCAATAGCATAAATGTTTTATGTGGATCAATTTTACAAACTGATTATAAACACAGTAATAGAAAGACCTACAAATAATTTTCACAACTGGCAAGTTCCATTAAACCTTGTTTAATACCATAAACATTTATATTATTTAATATTGGTACAAATGCAGAAAGATAGGAAAGAATGATTTATGTGGTCTGGTGGTCATCTAGTAGTTGATAGGGAAACAGTGGTTAACACTGTGTTTAGGTTAGGAAAGGATAGGATAAGGTAGGATATTTCAGTTGGAAGGGGCCTACAACTATCATCCAGTCCAACTGCCTGACCAATTCAGGGCTGACCAAAAGTGAAAGCGTGTTGTTAAGGACATTGTCCAAATGCCTCTTAAGCACTGATAGGCTTGGGGCATCGACCACCTCTCTAGGAAGCCTGTTCCAGTATTTGGCCACCCTCTCAGTAAAGAAATGCTTCCTAAAGTCCAGCCTAAACCTACCCTGATGCAGCTTTGAACCATTCCCATGCATCCTATCCCTGGATCGCAGGGAGAAGAGCTCAGCACCTCCCTCTCCACATCCCCTCCTCAGGAAGCTGTAGAGAGCAATGAGGTTGCCCCTCAGCCACCTTTTCTCCAAACTAGACAAGCCCAAAGTCCTCAGCCGCTCCTCAGAGGACATGCCTTCCAGCCCTCTCACCAGCTTGGTTGCGCTCCTCTGGACACATTCAAGTACCTTAATATCCTTCTTAAATTGTGGGGCCCAGAACTGCACACAGTACCCAAGGTGAGGCCACACCAACGCTGAATACAGTGGGATAATCCCCTCTTATGATTGCCTGGTCATGCTGTGGTTGATGTCCCACAGGATGGGGTTTGCCCTCTTGGCTGCCAGGGCACAACTCGTGTTGACCCTGTTGCCGACCAGCACACCCAGAGCCCTTTCTGCGGGGCTGCTCTCCAGCCACTCCTCTCCCAATTTATACTTGTGCCCAGCATTACTCCATCCCAGGTGCAGAATCCAGCATTTGGACTTGTTAAATTTCATCCCATTAGTCATTGCCCAATGCTCCAATCTATCTAGATCCCTCTGCAAGGCAACTTGGCCCTCAAGAGAGTCAACAGCACCTCCCAGTTTGGTATCATCAGCAAACTTGCTAATGGTGCATTCAACTCCTGCATCCAGATCATTGATAAATATATTGAACAGAACTGGCCCTAGAATTGAACCCTGAGGAACACCACTGGTGACCAGTCACCAGCCAGATGTAGCCCCATTCACTAGAACCCTTTGAGCTCTGCCTTTCAGCTGGTTCTTCACCCAGCACACAGTGAACCCAGTCACCCCACAGCTGGACAACTTGTCCAGAAGATTGCTGTGAGGGACACTATCAAAAGCCTTACTAAAATCCAGAAAAACTACATCCACCACCTTCTCTTCATCCACTGGGTGAGTGACCTTATCATAGAAGGATATCAAATTAGTTAAACAGGACTTTCCCTTTGTGAACCCATGTTGACTGTGCTGTGTTGACCTCCTCCTTCCTAAATAAAGCAGTAATTTTCTGAGAGATGTCTCAATCCAGTACTCTACAGTACTTTTGTAAACACTTTTCAAGATACATGCCAGAACAATGTATACTTATTCTACTGTTCACTTGATAAACAGCTATGAAAAACATATGACCAGTCCTAAGCTTTGTCTCCAGTAGAGTGGGAGCTATCAGAGTTTAACTAAAACTGGTGACTTTTTCCTACTGAAATCTCCACGCTTTTATTCCCCAAGTCCTACTGTCTCTGTGACTTCCATGATTAAATCTTACCACAACTGAAGGGCTATCTCAGAGTAACCTCAGTCTATTTTCCTCACCTTAAGGGGAAAAAATCCTCCAATACTAAATAAAAAATATGCCAGTAAGCAATTATTTCTCAGAAACTATGAAGATTCTTGGATGCCTTTTACCATTACAGACCTTTTATCACATGACTTCAGGAAGAAGGCAAGCAATTTTATTCTACTGAAATCAAAAAGGTATATTCATATTGTACAATCTAAATCAAATCAAAATGATCTAAAAATCAAACACTAATTTCAAGGGATAGTCTCAATATGTTCAACAAATATAACTATGTTAGACTGCTTTAATCATGAATAGAATATTTTCCAGGCAATGCCATTTCAGGAGCCAATTGATTGTAATTAGAAAAGGGCCATGAATGACTGCTTATACTAAGATTGGATTCTTAAGGTTATTAACATTTGAAAGGAAGAAAATGCAGATAAGAAAAGGACAAACAAAACCATGCTACTTATCATTTAAGCTTTGGGTTTTTTCTTTGTAAGACAGTCTAAAATGAAGAAGTATTAGCATACCATCAATCAGTGAACACATCAGAAGATAAAAGTGGATTTGCTAATCTCATTAACTCAACAAAATGCTATGGTACATGTACAATAGACTATATTTCTGTTAATAAATGAATGCTTTTCTTCCAGTCAGATAATCAATAAAAATACAAATGGATTCAACAGCCAGTGTTCTACATAGCTTCTCATTAAACATGGCACTACTTTATTGGTATCCACAAACAGAATTGAAGAGGCACAGCTTTGATAATTTTGAAACGGCAGCATATTTCTGAAGGGCACTGCAGTTGTTCCCTAATGTCCTGTTGGCATTGATTAGAGTTCAGTGAAATCATTGGAGTCTCTCTCAAAAAAAGAAAAACTTGTGTGGAGTAGTTAGTGCCATGGTAATTCTCTAAGAAAATAAATCGAAATAAGGAAGAATCTCAAACTTTAAGGTGTCTACCCTTAAAAGAATAAACAAAGAAACACAGTATCTTTAATGTCTTTTGAGGTATCTTAGACATGTATTTTGAAATATCCACTTTTAAAAACAACAACAAAAAAATTGATCCCAAAAGCATTTTGACATAAGACTATAAATTTATGTGATTAATCACATTTTGTTCTTTCCTTGCTGTATGCTAATTCTGCACCTTATTTTGCTCTTATTATGTATTGTCAGATATGTTCTTAAAAATCATATTGAGTAGAATAGGAAGTTTAAAAGCTTTTACTACATTTAATGGAACAATGATTTGTTTTCCAACTTAAATGCCTTATGAAATCTTACATGTAATTAGGTATAAAAAATCATGGATCAAATTCTCTTTTTGCAGTGTTGTGGTGGGTTAACAATGGCTGGCTGCCAGGTGCCCACCAAGCCACTGTCACTCCCCCTCCTCTACAGGAGAGGGGCAGAAAATAAGATGAAAGAACTCGAGGATGAAGATAAGGACAGGGTGATTGCTTTCCAATTACTCTCATGGGCAAAACAGATTCAATTTGGGGAAGTTTAATTTATTGCCAATTAATAACAAAGTAGGATAGTGAGAAATAAAAAAAACAAAACTAAAAATGCCTTTCCCTCCCCCTTCTTCCCAGTTTCAACTTCAGCCCTTCGCTCCTGACTCTTCTACCTCCTCCCTTTGAGAGGCACAGGGGGATGGGGAATGGGGCTTGTGGTCAGTCAGTCCATAACAGCTCCTCCCTGCGCTCCGTCCTCCTCACACTATCCCCCAGCTGCAGCCTGGGGTCCCTCTCACAAGATACAGTCCTTCATGAACTGCTCCAGCATGGGTCCTTCCCATGGGTCACGGTCTTTCAGGCACAGATTGCTCCAGCGTGGATTTCCTACGGGCCACGGCTACTGCCAGAAAACCTGCTCCTAGCTGGGCTCCTCTCCACAGGCCGCAGCTCCTGCAAAGAGCTTGCTCCCGTGTGTGCTCTCCACAGGCTGCAACTTCCTTCAGGCATGTCCACCTGCTCCAGCGTGGGGTCCTCCCTGGGCTGCAGGTGGATATCTGCTCCACCGTGGACCTCCCTGGGCTGCAGGGGGACAGCCTGCCTCACCATGGTCTTCACCACGGGCTGCAGGGGAACCTCTGCTCCGGCGCCTGGAGCATCTCCTCCCCTCCTTCTTCACTGACCTGAGGGTCTGCAGGGCTGTCCCTCTCACATTTTTCTCACTGCTCTCTCTTACACAGCTGCTGTGCAGCACTTTTACCCTTTCTTAAATACGTTATCAGAGAGGAGTCACCAGCTTCACTGACAGGCTCAGCTTTGGCCCACGGTGGGTCCACTTAGGAGCTGCCTGGAACTGGCTCGGTCTGACATGGGGGCAACTTATGGTGTCTTCTCACAGAGGCCACACCTGCAGCCCCTTCACTGTTACTAAAACCTTGCCACATAAATCCAATACAAGTATCTTTATTGCAATACTAATACTTTTCTTTCTGGAGTAATTTGAACAGTGGATAAAACATAAGTTCGAGTCAACTTACCCCGTTGTCTTAATTAAACAGATTTACGCTACCATTATTCTATTGTTGTCATCTCTTGTAAACTATTGTATCAATTCTTTTGGGGCTACATGAATTATCCAATACAACCCTGGCTGTGCTGCAGTATAATGAACAGTTCCCAAGTGCTCAAAATTGATATACTTCTCTGTGGTTGATAAGAGCTGTTTCCAATACTGCATTCATTACACTAATTAGCAATGGAAAGTTAAGAATACAAGAATGACACAACTTGATCAACAACCATAGAAAAAACTTACCTAGTTTATTGCTAGTAAATTACAATTGTTTCAGAAAAACCCCATACTGCTGGTTTCTGTTCTGTTAATAAAAATACAGCCACTTTGTATAACTTATGAGTTACCATGTATAAGTTGAAGGAAAGGTTATATTATGTGATGGGTTCCTTTTTCTAGATCTTCAGACTTGTCTAGCAGTTTCATTCAACCCTGGCATAGGCATGCTAGATAAAATCTTATGTTTTTCTCTGCACGTACATAACTACATATATTCTCTAATGAGAGATATGTCTAATGCTTAAGAAATATGTATTTTATTCAAGGTGGAATAGATCCAGAAAGAACAGTTACCTTTATCCTGGTAAGTATTGCTCAGTAGATGTGAGATAAAGGCACTCCACTAGAAAGCAGAAAAAAAAATTGGAGAGAGCTAGAAACAGTTTTCTTCTTGTGTTTTTGTTGTTGTTGGTTGTTTGTTTGTCTTGCATCCTGGTTGACAACTTTAACTGCTGAGATTTGAAATAAAAGTAACTACATGTGATTTATGAACCTTACCTTTCATTTGTTTTTCTTTCTTTCAAGTGTCTCAAACTGCTGAGCTTTAAGATGAACAGAAAATATGTTCAATAACAATATGATTAGATTTTCTTCAATTTTTCTTTCTGGTAAGGGAAAATTACTTTTTTCTTTTTTTTCACTTTGAAGTACTTTTTCCCCAGTTTTGCTGCCAAACTGAAAAAACAATTATCGCAATCCTTTTTTAATACTGCATGGAACAGCATAGGCTTCTGGATAGTTAAAGAAATCTATCCAAAATTACCATATAAGCATCTCAAAGATTAAGTTACATAGCACCTGGTTATCAAATACAGCCAAAACAAAACAGCAGCAGCAACAAAACATTAAAGGGTTGGGGTTTTTTTCATATGTATTCTCTTTTAGGGTGTTAAGCAACTTTATGTATTTTATTTTTAATAAGCACTGTAATTGTGAACTCTGTTCTTCTTGCTCCTCTTCATCACTTTCTGCCTTTGATCTTTTTCTCAGCTCGTTACCATGTAAATAGAGAAGTTGACCTTTCTGAGCTTTTTGCTTCTCACTACAAAATTATTCTAATTGTGCTTTTGCCTTGCTTGTAAAAAAAACTTTGCAGTCTGCAATCAAATTTTACGGTATTGATCTTAAAAAATTTTAAAATTCTGCAAAGAATTGTATTCCTGCACAGTAAACTTAAAAACTGTTGCTGTGTGTAACAAAATTGTATTTTTAGTGTACATTAACTCATACTATATCTCCTTTATGCTCAGCTACGCACCATGTACTGATATATGTTTTAACTGTCTTGGTTTATTTCTGATGAATCAAGTTTTGGAACCCTTTTCTATCTGTACAAGGCAGCTCAGGAATATCAACTTATGAAACTCTAGATATGCTCTATGTAACCGTGGAAGTAATAATGTTACACAGTTCTGTTTTCTTTTTAAATTTTTTATCTCTAGCTTTTAATTTTTCTTCAATTTTTAATGTAATTTTTTTAATCTAATTTTAGAGATTTTTTTTCAAAATATTCTGGAAGTACAAAGATGCTCACAGTAGTTTTATCAATGCTACAGGAAGATGCACTTTGTCCAGCCCAAAGAAGCCTAAGATGCAATTTGCTGTCATCAGCAAGGAGTATCTGGAACTTCTTTTTTAGAAATATTAGATATCACTTGCACATTCTTCCATCAAAAGGCACGGTGTCAACCTTTTAGTTTTGCTGCACTGTGGTTCACATACTGACTTTGCTTTACCTCATTATTCAAACCTTGTATCATGTAATATGGAACCAGCAGCACTAACTTAGAAAATACTGAATATGAAAGAAGCTTAGTGTTAGGGATGTAGTAAAGGAAAACATGAAATCTTTAAACTTGTAAATTTCTAGGGTCAAAATTTGATAGTTTGTTCACCATGATCAGAATACACCTCTATATTCATTTGAAAAATATGAAGCACAAGTTAAGCTGGAAGCATGGAAAGGTTAATAAAAATGCTTAATTTTTTGTTAGCTCTGTAAATCTGCTATTGCTGCTTTTTTGTGTTTGTTTTCATCTGTGTTTGTCACAGACACACTTTTTTGCATATTTTGGGGTAAAAGGAAAAAAACCAATTGTTAAAATGTATGAGAAAATGCAGGAGTGTTTTTGGAACATAAACAGGACTCTCTTCAATAAGAATGAGGACTAGACACTTAACTTGGCAGGTTTGAGGTAGCTGGGAACTAAAAGCTGAAAATCACCATGATCCTCAATGATAATGGATTAAATGTTCCATTTTTATTAATTCAAGCCATTAAATTCTCGCAGTTTGCATCAATCTGCTTTCTAATCTACATCAAACGGAAAATAGAAAATATTTTTTTAACTATATGTTGGATGAGAGTCTTTTAATGGACTCAGGGAAAAGGGGAACTTTATGAGTTGGATGGCTATTGGAAATCTTGCATATTTTAAATTTTTTAAAAAACATATGTGGTTGAAAAATATAACCAGAATCTGTAAATGTGACTGCTCTGTAGTTCTTTATCTTAGTCTGAAAATGCTGCCCATAGAGCCAAAACCATGTTATGAAGGAAACTCCACTTTCACCGTCCTTTTTAATCGAAGATCACCCTAGACTTTTCAGGGAAAAAAGTTCAAAGATAATCAGATACAACACTGACACAAAAGTCATAATTAAGATATATTTTAGTTATGAATTTTCTTTGCATTCTTTCATTTGTTCACCTTGTTTGCATATATGGAAGCACGACCTTCATGCTTCAGTCCTCCCAACCATCTCAGTAAGATGAAGTTTAATCCTTCAAAACTTAGAATTGTAGTTTGCCTTTGTATCCACATAGGGGATAGGGAATTTCCTATTCCGTGATTCAGTTTTCCGTGTGTTATGTTCTAGAAACGAAGTTTTCCTGTGTCTGCATTGTATTATTAGGTATTTATCTGCAAACTAATCTGGGTGATACAGAAATAGCTTCTTTTGTGTTTAAAGTCAATAGCTTTCACGCTTTCTGTTCTAAATGTTTCAATATTTTGCTTTTTAGAAAAAACAAATTTTAGAAACAAATTTGTTTTAGAAAACAAATAATAAATTCATGTAAGTGACTGTGTAGCTCAGTTCCACCTGTAATACTAGACAACTTTCTTTTTCTTCATAGCACTAGGAACTACATTATTCAAAAGCAAAAAATAACTATAATTACAGCTAGCAAGACTTTGCATGTTGCAATTAGACGGCAAGAAATATGTTTCAAATTCTTAGAGTATTCATATTCTGAAAGAGAGAGAAAAATTCAGGATGATAGAGAAAAAAAATCAACTCCTGGTTAAGTCAGTGACATTTTCCTATTTCTCTACGTATGTTGGTTTCTAAACATGAACATTGGGGAAGGTGTAAGGGTCGCATGAAAAAGGCTGACTAAAGAATATTGTCACTATGATGCAAAAACAAACTTTTACTGTTACAGGTATCACTCTCCTGAAGCTGATCCTAAAGGGAAAAAAATGCTTCATATTGCTTTAGAACTAATGCACAGTATAACTCAAAGTCCTCTTTAATTGCCATTTCTTCAAGCCTGTCTTCCCATAGTAAAGCATTTCACCCATAGGAGAAGATAAATTTGGCTGCTGAAGTTTTAACCATTTTCTTTAGACAGTGCCCTGTGGCAGAGACAAGGAAAGGGAAGCCTAATTTTTTACTCCTAACTAATTTTCAGACAGGAAAAAGTAGGTGTTGCAGCTTAAAATATAGTCTTTTCTTGCTAAGTATTTTTATTTTTACAGCACAGTTTGCTGAAGCACTGTTGAGTAGGTATATTTCATCGAGTTGGCTAAAAGTAAACTGTCCCTATAATATGTTAAAATGAAAGATTCTTCTTAAGGTAAATTTCTAATTAAGCCTTGATGCAATAAGCATCTAAGCTATTAGTTTAAGCCTATCAAACTAATGCAGTGTATTGATTTTGAGGCTGTATAAGATATGTACAGCATAGTCATACATTATGAAAGCTTTTGTGCATTTAGCAAAAACAAACCAGAAAATCTTGGAGTTTTAATATCAAAATACTCCACTGATTGTTAGTTAATGCACTTCTTATTCAAGCTAGAAAAAGTGTAACACAAAAGGGAAAGCTTTATGCCCAAGAGAAAATGATAGACAGATATTTTTTGCTGAATGGGAATATCATATTGTTTAATTCACTGTTTGCATTGCTTTCTTAAGCTAGAAATTCCATATTCTCTGTCCTAAACATTTAGATTTAGGACTATTATTGACTTAACCCTTTCACTGAAAATTATTTTTATAATATATTTATATTGAATTTAAAAAGCAAGTGTGTGTTGTTGCATGCAAATACAGAAGATCATAAGAAAGTGATACGGGAATGTAATCTTCCTCTGACACCCATTAAAGCCACCAGGCCGAAGGCATGACACTAAGAAAGAAGGCAAGTTCTAAAGAGAGAATAATTTGTTAACTCATGGGTCACAGCACTGTAACATTTCAGGCCAGAATAACAGGGTTTTTAGTGAGTAAGAAAGGATTAAGTGCTTGCTAGAAACACAGATATATTTGAAATGTACAACAGATTGGCTCACCTCCATTTCCAGCAACCAGCGTGTACCATGCAATCCTAGAGATTGAATACATTTAGCATAATTTAAGGAACTGATATCAAGAGCCTTGATGAATCACATAAGGTTAGATAGATACATCTGAATCTAAATGTCAAGAAACATCTATACCTGTTATAGTCACAAAACTCCTGTCAGTCTCCGACACATTTTTTCTTTACTACATACTTATCTTTAGGTTTGACATCAGTTAGCAAAACAGAATGAAACTACTATAGATTTGGTTACAAAGTTCTGTAGCAACATTTTCTAAAGACATAAAAATATATGGAAATTAAGAGAACTACTTGAAGTACATGTTAATATGCGGAGGCACAGGACAACACACACAGACCAATGTGATCAGGTGAAGTCCACTTTACTAGAGCATCAGACATCATTTTATACATTAGTTACATCTGTACATGCGTTTAGCTATTTTACTATTGGTTGCACACATTATTCACGCACTGTCCACGCGTCTAGTTACACTTAATGATTGGTTATATCAACACTGTACACGCACATAAACATAAAACATAATTGGTTATACTAACTAAAACATGCGAGACTTGTCTCAGTCTAATTGGTCAAGATAAACTGCCGAATTGAGGTTGTTTGTGCCAAGTTCTCTTTATCATGGAATGCGCACCTGTGTTTTTCTAATTGGTATCTTTCTTATTTTTGACTTCTGTTTATTCTGTTCAAGGCCTTCTAAAGGCGTCTGGAATGCTCTTGTGACCATTAGCTAAAAATGTTCCACAACATTAATGTATCTTCCCTGGTGCTTATCACTCAAGGAAAATATTCAAGTGTCCTACTTTTCTTCCTCAAGTCACATGGATTTGAAGAAAAGTGACCAAAGTAGAGAAAAAATTAGAAAACATGACCAAAGGATGAAGAGATAAGAGAAAGAGGTAGGAAACTAAAAATGGTTAATGCAGGTAAAAGCAGAAGTGTACAAAAGCAAGAACACAAATTTCACCCAAAGTATACTATTCTTTATGATCAGTGCTTGCAATAACTAAAATATAGTCTTTAAATATAAGAGCTATAAGAGAATTATAAATACATATATAGTAACATAAGCAAATATGCTAAGAAAATTGCCCATAAAATGATCAAAGCAGAACCATAATAGCCTTTTCATCCTTACATTACACAGTATATTGGGACTTATTAGGTTAAATCTTCTTCCAACAGTTTTCAAATGTTGTGTGGCAGAATGCATGAACTTTAGGAAGAGAGTGAGTCATATGGACACATTTCCACAATTCCATACTGTACATAGTTAGCCTGTTTACCACAAGTCTAACAAGAAAGATAATTCTTTCTAAGGGATATAACTGAAGTTCAATTAAAAATACAATTTCTCATGGTTTTGTTATTCAACATTTGAAAATAATAGCTACCATGGATAGATGGTCTGTTTTTTTCAGGATTTGTTTTAAAAAATATCACTTTCCTTTTGATTTTTGTTTGTTTGTTTGTTTGTAATTGTGTTTTTTTGACTACATTTTCCACTTTCAGAAGTGACAATATAGGAATAGGCTGAATGTATTTTCTCAGACATGATTAGGGTAATGAAAACTAAAGTATGACTGGATTGATATTCTTTTCTACAAGTTCACCCTCTAAAGCCCATCAAAATCGTCTTTGCTGACAAGGATTTTTACTGGAAAGAAAAATCTTACTGCTATTTGAATAGTAAAAGTGGCTGAAAGATGAATTTAAACTAATTCTAATAATCAGATGTTTTTAAGTTTATCAGGTGCATAACTACTAAACTCATAAATGTTTTCAGTGAAATGTATGTTTTTGAAAAGTTTTTTTTTATTTAATAATGGTTACTAGTTTATGATAATGTCAAATGAGATTGAAAAGCTCTTATTAATAGATTCCCTCTAGTACTGGTCTTGTGCTCTATCTTGTGTTATAGGTTTGTTAATGGTTTTGGCATGAAACCTAGGCTATGCTTATAAAAGTGCTGACAAAACAAAGACAGTATTTTCCGAACAAAACAGAACTGGCATATCATATAGACATGAAATAGAACGAAACAACACAGTGACTTTAAGTAATACAAATGGAAAGAACTGCAGCAGTACAAAATCCAAATTTGTGTAATTAGAAACTAATCATGTTTTTCCTAAATCTTGGGACATATTTAGTCTAAAATGAGAAGGGCGAGGAAGCCACCAGCAGGTTTCAGAAGCACTTTGCTGTTAGCAGAGGAAGTAGTAATGTGAGGAACTGGAGAACACTGTGTCTGGAAAGCTACATATAATTCTGGTTGCCAATGTTCAGGAAAATAGAATTCACATTGGAACAGTTGCAGTCAAGGGCTACTAGGACGGGTATAGAGACAAGGAACCTTTCATTTGACTGGTAGAGCTTGTCTTCTTTTATTTTACTAAACAAAGCCCAGGAGGACACAGAAGCACAGGGGATGTGGGAGCAAGCAACTATATAGGCCACACAGCAATGGCAGCATTATACCATACGATCATAAATTGACTACAAAAGATTTATCTTCACAACCAGAACAAAGTCCCTACCCTTTCTTTTGAGGTCATAATATGTTACAAGGTGAGTGATGCAATGATTTCATTAAATTAAAAATAATTTAAATTGAAATGTAAGTATTATATACTACATGGTGTTAGAACAGGGATGGAAATGTGGACCGCAGGACCCTCTGGAGTCTAATGTGTGAGCTTAGCCTGATGTATTAGGAATGATAGAAAGTGATTGAATGACTGTGGTTATCCATCCGCCAGGCCGCATGTAACAGTGTGCTACCGCTGCAATAATGTAATGCAAGCATCGATCACGCTATTCCAGGATGCCTATTCTCCAAGGTATTTAAGAAATATTGTATCTAAACTTGTAGGAATAATGATAATAGCAAATTATATCCAAGTGAGAGGGTAGTGTGGTACTACAGGCCACACTACAGGTTAACTAAAAGGAGCCTGTGACTACAGTCTCTGAAATCCTGCACCCTTTGGGAGGTAAGAAGTTGTTTGCCTGAGTTTGTAGACTGCATGAAAAAGTTTTCTGAGATGTTTGAAATGCCCCTGAGTCTCAGACGAGGATTAATCACCAGACCCAGCAAACAATTGGCTCTGCCACCGCCAGCTCAGCCCGTGGTTGTTGACCTCAAGTCGATCAGCATTGGCGATGGCGTGTTGTACCACCCCTGTGCCCTGGCTGCGGGGTGAGCTCTGGAGGGATCCTTCCATTTCACAGAGACAGGAGAGGCTTGCTGCCTGTCACAACGGCAGAATGAACTTCTGTCCTAGTTTCAGCTGGGATAGAGTTAACTGTCTTCCTAGTAGCTGGTACGGTGCTGTGTTTTGAGTTCAGTATGTGAAGAATGTTGATAACACTGATGTTTTCAGTTGTTGCTAAGTAGTGTTTAGACTAATGTAAAGGATTTTTCAGCTTCTCATGCCCAGCCAGCGAGAAAGCTGGAGGGGCACAAGAAGTTGGCACAGGACACAGCCAGGGCACCTGACCCAAAGTGGCCAACAGGGTATTCCATACCGTGTAACGTCCCATCTAGTATAGGAACTGGGAAGTGGGGGCGGGGAATCGCCGCTGGGGGACTAGCTGGGTGCCGGTCGGCGGGTGGTGAGCAATTGCACTGCGCATCATTTGTACATTCCAATCCTTTCATTATTGCTGTTGTCATTTTATTAGTGTTATCATTATCATTATTTGTTTCTTCTTTTCTGTTCTATTAAACTCTTCTTATCTCAACCTGTGGGTTTTGCTTCTTTTTCCCGATTTTCTCCCCCATCCCACTGGGTGACGGGGAGTGAGTGAGCGGCTGCGTGGTGCTTAGTTGCTGGCTGGGGTTAAACCACGACAACTTCATGAGATTGCAGAGGTCTTTCTCAAATGGTAAAGAGGAGAAGGTTGATGACCTATATATTATGGTGTTTCTATGCTTTGAAATAACCCACAGATTCAGACTTAACTATCTCCACAACACTCACTCTCTCCGTTGACAAGCGTTGTCATAGCATTCAAATGCATATTATTCAAATATGGTTTTAAGTGACTAGAAACACCAGAGGCCTGAATCCTGTCCCTCCAACAACAGTATAAGGCTGGCTATAGGAAAGAGTTGCCTTAACAATTTTATCTTCTATGTCTGTATTCCACAGGTGTAAAGTACCGTCAACTCTATCTTGCCCAACAGCAAATTGACATTTTACTTGGACAACAGCAGGAGAATTGATCTCTATGTGGGAACAACAGCTAAAACAGTTGGTGCTCTCTGGGAGTTGTTCAACATATGCTTATTCATTGAAATGTTCTGCATGTTACCAACATAATAGGGGCTGGACCCCAGCCATCCACAAAGTAGATGACAGCCATAAGCACCAGGCCATGAGCTATATTCTCAGCGTGGGCTTTTCTCAGGACACTTTCTGTTCCCCCCACTTCCCAGAAAAGAACTTGTTTTCTAAACTTAAATTTTTTTATGGAATGGAATTCCCCTTTTCTGGCCAACTCTAGCAATTATTCATATCATCTTCACTTTAAATGAAGAATTAGTCTGTTTTTTGGCACAGTGTTCCTTTCTTAATTGGCAAACAGGAATTTATCACCATGGAATAAATTATTGCATAACATTTTAAAGCATCTTTAATACAAATACATATCCTTTCTTTTTGACACCAGTGTCACTGCTCAATTCAAAATCAAAATTAATTTTCACACTTGTATTTCTTCAAACATTATCCTTTTCATCCAGTACTCCTCCTCCTTCTACAATAATACGTTCACTTTGCATGTTAGAGAAGTGCAGCCTGATCCATGTATCTTTTCAAAGCTCCACAACTTTATAAAAATCCTCAGAAAAACTAATTTTTTCCCAAATTATCTTTAAGTGACAGCATTGTTGTAACTATGAGCACATTTTTTCAGTTTATGGATCTGTAACATGTGGCTACCAATAGTTGTTTTAAAAGTAGTGGGACATGGCATTGAGGCTGGAACTTCTTATGCTGGCTGCAAAACATCCATGAAATCATAGATGGTTATATTTTCACTAATCAATTAGAAACTTGAAAGAAAGGCTTTATTAGCATTTGAGGACCCAACAGATCTCTTCTCTGTAAAGACAGAGATCATCTGGTGGTCCCTGGGGCTGGGTATAGTGGCAAATAAAGGTTGTCAAGAACTGTTCACTAGCTCTGAGATCAAAATGACACTGCCTAGCTCACATTCACATGCCTGTACTCTTCTCCCCCAAAAGAAGTGGGCAACATCAAAACTGCTTGTGTGGCATGGTCCTTGTCATGTGCTATTTGAGCCAACCTCTGTTTGGGCAGAATGCCACCTAACCATGGCCAGAGCTGTAGGAAGGACCATGGCAAAGACTGAGCATGCAGTCATAACAGCCTATAACCATGATACAGTTACAGACCATAATTGTGGTACCATCTCAAACCTGACCCTCCTTTATTTATTTGTACAGACAGGACCTATGAAACCTGTGAGAGAGTAAAAGAGAGGTGTTTGGCATCTGCAGAATATTAATAGGACATAGGCTGATGGAAAGATTATAATATGCTATGAAATTAATTTTTTTTGGTTGTTGTTTATATGAAAGCTAGAAGTGAAATGCTATAAAAGCATTTTTAAATCCTAGACATCTTTTGATGGATTCTGAGTAGTGTGCTTTTGTTAGCTATTTAGGCTCTCTTTTAAGGAAGCCCCATCATTTGAGATACTTAAACTCATGGGTAAGTCCCACAGAAGTACAGGTGGAGTACAGTCCCCACATACCTGGGCCACATAGGTAAGTGTTTCCTACAACAGGATTGCCATGCATTATCAGTCCTGCTTTGATTTCCAGCTGTAAGCTCCCCTATCTTTGTATTTAGCAACTTTTTTTAAAGCGGGCATACTTTACGACTTGCTCACAGATTGATACAGCAGGAGTAAATTGTACTCCTGAAAGATATAAATAGTAGTCTCAAGTCGGTGTTAAAAGCCTATTTTAACCTTTGAAACCAGTGGGAATTCGGGGAATAGAATGGGAGTCATGGATGCAGAAAGTAGACATTACCATAAATCACATATAGTAGAGGTGTAATAGAGTGAGTGAGAATATATCTCAGGTCCAAATCAATACTGGCAAACTAGCCACAAAATACTTTTTACTCAATACTGTGTAGTTACAGTTTTGAATTGACTTTAAGTTCATAAAGTTATTCCTTGCAGAAATAATGACTTATTAGTCAGATTTTACCTTTATTAATATGTGTACAGAAAGTGCAAATGATCATTGAAGAAACTTACTTTTTTATGTTTTCATTCACAGTGAATAAAGATTTGCCAAGTCCATATCTTGTAAAACTTAATAACTTGAATCCAGCTGGCATATCAAAAAAAGCTACAGCCTATCAGGATTTGGAACATGACCAAGAAAACACAAAGTACTGCAGTGTAAGGAAAACATTGCTTACTTTTTAAAAAACATGGCTGCTTAAGCAAAATGTGTTTGGGTTTTTTTTAAACAGCAATCCAGAGAGGCACTTCAAGAGACAGCCACAATCTAAGTCCTAAATCATCATGTGTGATTTCCTCAAAGTTCAAGGAAAGGGAAAAGAAGTATTTTTGTTCTAGATTCATGGCCAATGCAAAATCACTATAGAGAATTTTTTTTCTTCCAGCTTTCTTTGGACTCAATTTAGCCCTTATTGTGACATTATAATACTTGAAAATCTCTATGTGTAAGTAGCCATAACATTTTTCTCAATACATTAATGTCTTGTGTCAGTGCTGAAGTGTGTTCTAAAATCTTTTTCTCTTTCAATCCAGAATTGCTCTTTTTTGTTGTAGGACCATTTTTTAACCATTTAAATAATATGCTATTAAATACGTTGGTGGTATTTCAGAGTTCATTATGTATGATGGGCAAACCCAGAAAACCTTTTCAGTCTATCTCCCAGACAATAGTGATAATTTGTTATTTCTGTTGTTTTGTACCTGAAACATTGCAGAATTATGACCTCCTATGCAAGTCTGGTATCATCAAGGTCCAGTTGGAGATTCAGTCAAGTTTTTATTTTTGGCAGCTAATGCACTTACGGGTATCAAATTGGCAGTAGCAAAAACTAAAGGGAAAACTATTTTCTCCTGTTATTCCTCAATATATAACTTGGTAAAAAACCTTATCAGATGGAACTGTAGTTCTTTTCAGAAGTATTCTATATAAATTCTGAAATACTCTGATTTGTCATATACTGACTCCTTTTCAGCTTTCTCTGCAGCTATGAAATACTTTGTTATTTTACTTGAATTATCCATAAAGTTATATTAAAAAAATCTGAACATTTGGCTTTGATTTCTCTCAGCATGAAAAAAATTCCTTCTACTTCTTCCTCTTCATGATGAAAATAATCCTTTTATTACACATAGGATAATTTAATCTCATATATATCATAGCAGGTGTCTTTAAAATGAAGTATGAACCACTCTATGAAAATACAGTGCTGTGTAAATGTAACAATGCTAGGGTTTTTAACATCTTCTTGGTGGCTTTTTTCCTTAAATTGTCTCTGTGTAATATAAAACCTAAAGATCTTTAGTTTATATAACCCAAAATTATTATATTTATTTTAGATGCAAATGCTATAATGCAGATTATTTGAACTGGTCAGACTCAGCATAATTTCTCTCATGCAGCCTCTTAGAAATCTCAAAAAGTCAGAGGAAAACCAAGAACCATAGATAAGGTACAGTTGACCTCCAGGATCTCTCTGTGCATCTGAGACTTGAAGGGCAGAATATAAAACTTATGATGGATAGGGAACATAATCAGCAAAGTCGATGTCAGGGTTCTCCTTTCTCAAACCTTCTTTAGCTTGACATGAATGGTCCAAAACAGGATATTTTGCATAAATAATTTTGGGTTTTTTTAGTACTTGGTGAAGATGTGTTTATTACTCAGAACTCTCCGCTTTCAAAATCCAGATGATTACTCCTTGCTTATAAAAATGAAAAATTGTGCAGAGTACATATACTTTAAAAGTTAAAATTATATGCATTTAAAAATATTATGGCAGTTCTGATGTGAAAAAATGACTTTTTTTGTTTTATTTGGTGATAATTAGAAATGTTTGTGGCTTATATTGCCATTTCTGAAGAGTTTTTCTTTTAATTCATCCTTTTTTTTCTAATTTAATTCCAAACTTAAAATTTTCATCTGGTTTTAGACTCACTCATTACATTTTTATGTCTGCTTTGCAATTCTAGTTTTTCTGGTTTAACGTTAAGTGCTTGTGAGGGGAAATGAGATCACTTCATCTGTTTCCTCTCATTTGATGTAATGGGTAGACATGTCCTGGCTAAATTGGGCAAGAGTCTTCCTTTAACAGAAAAGATGGGAAAAAATATCTGACTACCACTTAAAACAGAATAAGAAATATATGTATTCCTCTGCATTTGTTTAGCAGAAGAAAGTCTGAGGTTGAATAATTCTTAAAAGGAATAAAGACATATCTGCTGAAAGGAAATGAGTGACTTGACTTACGGACTGAGCAGCCTACAAATATTAACATGTCTTAGTGATTCCAACTGCATTTTAGGCAAATTAGATCTAATAATCACTTCATAACCTCATCTTTCAGGAATCATTGATAACATATCCTCCAGAAAATCTGGCAAACTAGTTGAGAACAAAGGTGTACCTAGGGAACAGCTCAGCAGTATTTTGAGACCAAGGTTATCATCGTCTACAGGGAGAGAGAGCCTGCAAACCCACTTTCCCGAGCACAGGACCTCTGAATTCCTAAGCATGGCTTCTAGCCTGACACACACCATAACACGCCTGAACATGGTTTTCTGCACGTTTGGGTAGCCTGTAGGGTGCTTATTACAGCCACATGGTGAGGACGCAGATACCGTGTGCTTCACAGCATCTTTCAGGTATACACTCTCTTGGTGGCTGATAAATAGTCAAAAAATAGCATCTGCCTAAATATAACAGGCCAGGGGCCACTTGCACAGGGTTCTGAGGCCAGATGGGATGGCATCACTTGCAGGCAGGTGCCTACACTCTCTTCCTCTCAGAGCTGCATTCAGTCTCCCCACGGCCGGGGCCAGGGCAATGCCTGGGGGTACCCTGGGCATCCCCCTGGCCAAGCCTTCACCGGCAGCATGCTGAAAACAGCAATAGGGAAGTGCCAGTAATCCTACACTGTTATCTGTTTTATTTAACGGTAAAACCGTAAATCAGGGAGAATGACAGTATTACATCTTTTTCACCTTCTATTAGAGTTCAGTGTTCCCCTGATAGGAGATCAGTCTCTCCAGAGAGAAGGAGCTGATCCTAGATTGATTTCTGAAATACTCTCGAGCTTCTAGGATTTAAGAGGAGATGGAAAATTGATTTGTGTTTCACATGCTACATTCATTTGTGGAACATATCTTCAGCTGCAGTAATCTAGTATTTCTCCATTACAGTAATGTGTATGAAGCCTGATTTACATTAGGCTTTTGTAATATAATTCTTTTTTAACTCCCAAGACCACAGGAGACATATTGATATTCCTCACTTACTTTTGGCATGAACAGGAGATGCTCGAAGCCTGTTTCTTAAGTCAGAACTTAATGCTTCCCTCTCTGCCCTGTGAATGACCTCTTTTCTGAATATCCCAATGAAGAGGGATAGCATTTTCAAGGCAGGAAGCAGGAGGCATTGCTCTATTCCACTGTCTCTGCTACATGAATTAAATATGATTAAACTGATGGCAAGGTTTCACTGTTAAAATGATCATTCCTGAGAGAAACAGAATAATGACAGTTTCTTTTAGCAGTTATTCAGGTGAAGTCTGTATATTCAGGAAACACCTTGTAGACTGCATAAGGCCAATATTTGTAGTATTTGTCAGCCAACTATTTGGTTTAACTTCCCCTGGTAAGCATCAGTGTATTGTTTCTTTAAAAGATTTTAAAAACTGTACTAATTGTGAAGACTGCTTCATTCCCTTGAAACTATTAAAATGATCAAATCAATTTTATTTATAACCCTGACCGTTCTCAAATGTGTTATGCCAGGTCTATTCCAGGTCATTTGTTTAGTTAAGTCATGGTCTTGCTTGTTTCTGTTACGTTTATATAACAATGTACAATTAAATTTTGTTAGGCCAAGTAATCTGAACAATCTGAATTCCACAGTCCTAAAATTCACTGAACAACAGGAGGTTAGGAGATACAAAAATTAGACCTTGTTCAGTGTCAGGAGGTATGAATTCACATATGGATTCCCATTTATGACATCTGACTTTGTGCAGCATGAAATCTATGTCTCAGTACAAAAATTATGACATATTGCTTTCATACAGTCTCTTAAAAATGAATGAGATTCTGCAGATAATTCTCCTAAGATTTTCACCTTCTTTATTGGCATAAACAATTGGGAACAGTTTATATCCTGCTACCTCTATTTCAATAGCTTAAAAAATGCAGTAAATTGTAGAGTCAGGTTTTTTTCTAGCATGCAATAAATATCTGCTTGATTGAGAAATACCATTTTTAGAAAATCTTACCTTTTTTTTCCTTTTCATCAAAGAATAAAGGAGCAAAGATTGTACTATTTTGTATTGCTTCTCAAAAATACTGCATACAAAATGTTTTTCCCCTTGAGATCTTAAGATACCAACACAGAGATACCAAGCAAACTTCCATTATCTGTCTTTAATAAAGAGCTTAGTTATTACCTGAGTTCCTAAAAATTCTCTTGAGTTTTCCTAGGGGCATGATGTGATGACCAGTAACTGAAGAATGACTAAACACTGTAGGAATTGGTCTTTTAGAAACATTTCTGTTGTATCTGATAGAAACCTCTAGACCACAAGATTTCTTGTGTATTATCATAATATTTCTCCATTTTCCAGGCTCTCTGTGAACAGGTCATTTTGAGGACATACTTCTCTATGTGAATTTCATTCCAGTAGCATAAATGGGAAAAAAACCCAATATGTGGCAAGACATTTTCTCAGTATATTGAATAATTCAGTAATCAAACTGCTCTTTTTCTCTATTTCTGTACATCTTAAATCATGAAAAGAAATTCCAGGATCTGTTTTTTTGCCTATCACTATTTATTTTACTTTTTTAAATAGAGTTATTTATCCAGATAAAGAAATACATCATCCTCCCTATTCACTTTGAGATTATAAGAGGCTTCCTGAGCTGGCCTCAGCACTTTGACCTCTGGTTAAACAAAACATGTCTGCAAATCTAGGAAAAAAAAAAAAAAAAAATAAAGCTTGAAATCTGTAAGTACTGCCACCAACAATTCATTAAGTAAAGCTGTAAAGAATACTAACATTATTGATACTTCCAGCAGCATTTCAAAAGAAAGAAGTTTTGAAAGTAATTCCTGAAGTCGGTGAATGCTAAGCATCCTCTGAGAATACCCACTGAACAGACATTCACACTAGAAATCCAGAGGAATGTCCTGTTTATGAACATGACCGGTCTGAAAATGAGGTTCTGTGTTTTTCAGTCTCTTTAAAAATGGGAGGTTAAGGAATATATACTGAGATGCGTAAATAACCTTTACAGTTGTAATTAGGAAGCATGCAATTGAGATCTGCACCCATCATTTGTAGATGTGCTCATAAACTGCTATATATGCATTGCTGAACTGTAACAGGTACCTCCTTCCAGTTGCAGTTTGGTTTAGAGAAATTTAGTTTTAAATGAATTTTTAATTCTTCAAGAAATGGAATTTTATCCAATACATTTGCTATTGAAACTATTTCCTGAATATTATTTCTGCAGATAATTGCATCCTTTATAGCAGTATGGGATAAAGAAAAATCATCAGAGCAAAGGAAGACAACCACCTTGTGAATGAGGAAATATCACAGCCAAACCTTTTAGGCTCAAGCCCCTTCTTATGCCCCTATATATGTAAACAGCTGTCAGGAAAGGCAACCTCTTTCTCACTGTCCAGCTAAGGGAAGAATCATCTGTCGACCTTCTATCTCTTTCACATCAGTTGACATCATTCTGCTTGCAGCATAAAAACAATGGTGACCACCAACACTCATTTACATCACTGCTTGACACTGTCTGCAACTGGTGGAAAACCAAAGAAAAGCACTTTCTCTAGCTACTGGCAAAATAAGAAATTGGTCAAAGATTGAGGTCTTTGAGAAAACTGTTGTATAAAAACATGGACTCCCATTAAGGGAGACAAAACAAAAATGATGCATGGATATTAGTGAGGAAAAGATGCTTTTTAATTTATGCACATTTACTTTTTGATATTCTGGATGTTATCTTTTGTATAGGCATTTTAAAGTATGACAAAACAGATCCCTTCTCATTAATTTCCCTGATTAGAAACTAGATGGCCCAAAGCCAAGCCATGAGCAATTCATGAACATTTTCAGCCATTCTACAAATTTTAAGTAAGGTTTAAGCCTTTGGGAATTTTCTGAGTCTGCGGAATTACTGAAACAATATTTGTTAAATATCACTTAACCTCATCTCTTTCTTTTTCCATGAATGCTGCATCAATGGAAATGCATTCTTTTGGATCCAGATATTTTGACCATGTTAATATCTGCTTACCTATTGCATAAACTTTCTATCTTTTCTTGGAATGAATATCATGAGTTAGGGGTATGTGAAACCTAAGAGGAGTATTTTCTAACTTAAGTAAGTCCTCTGAATCATCCACTAGAAAGATGTCACTGGCCTATTGGGTGTTTAATGTTAGATAGTCTGAATTCTGTTCTATGTTAAACATACTGCCTAGTCAGAGTAGTAAAAATTTACATCCATGTTTTGCAATGAATGCACTGTCAAACCAGTGAGTCTCTACCAGAATCTAGGCCTAAATTATGTTTTAATTCCATCAGGCCATCAGTTTATATCCTAGATGTTGTAAGGTAGGAACATTAGATTGCTATTGCTATTCCTTCCCTGAAAGAATGATCAATAGCAAACATGACGGATAGTGCTAGGCAGAGAAAGAGTGGTGCTGGTTGTGAAAGATGCTGATTACTTTTTGCCCTGTGGGGCAAACTTCCATTTCACAAAAGTGCTAATACAAAACATCCTTTTCACTCAATCAGCACTTATTTGAAGACTTCTGTTCTCTGACTTTCAGCTCTCAAAAATATGGCACAGAAACTCTCCAGTTATCTCACTGTCAGAAACCTAATGTTTCTGGCTTCAAAGCTGTTTAGAGCAATGCTGTGTCGAAGAAGGCTACACTTACATCACCTGAGCCATTATCCCAACTCAGTCTCATAAAGAAATTCCCCTGCTTTTTCTTCAGCTAGCTATTTCTCTGCTCTTTACCTTTCCCTTTTCTCTAGCTCAACCTAGGGACCATATACGGTTCCCTAATCTTCATCCTCTTTGTCTAAATAATGTTATGTATTGCTGTTAACTAAGGTGTATGTTGGAGTACTGTATAGCATTATTTATTAAATTACTGTGGTTATTACTTCATATTGCCATCAAAAAAGGAATTATGCCTGTGACCACTCTCTCCCATATATTTCTGTACCACCATGAAATATCTGAGAATAAAATTACTTTTTCTTCTTTTGTGTCAGAACGAATCTCATGTACTCTTAGGAAAAACTTTCTCCATTTCAGGAAAGCTATTCATGGTTCACTGCTCTAACATTATTCAATGTGCACTGAACGCTGTTTCAAAGGGTTGAAGTGACAAATATATGTGAAAAAATGTATTGTGTTTTTACCTGAAACACAGCATCTTCTTACAGTCTTCCTCCATGCTTTCCAAATCAGAAATTGGGTAGGAGGGAACTGGGTCAAAATCGAACTTAACAAAAACAAGCAAGAAAACAAGCAAAAAATTGAAAAAGAAATATTTTAGACCTGAACACTGGTTTTGATAATTTAGAATCCTTTATTTATTCATTTATTTATCATATTCTTACTTACAGATATATATTTATAAAAATACTCATAGTGAGGTGGTGGGAGAGATCTCTTAAAAAAAAAAAAGAAACTTTAAAACACTTGTAGAACTGAAGCATCATATTGTTATGTTGTTTAATAATTAACATTTAAAAATTCAGCTGTCATCATGTCGCAATTGCATCTTTAAAGATTTCTGCAGCTGACATTGTTTCTGACTGTATGGAATGCAGATTAAAATATCAATATCTTTCAATGTTTCCAGGTGTATTTTTTATATAAATGTCCTCTGAGTGTGATTAAGAAAAATAAACATTGCGGAGAGATGTTTCAGCATTGGATTTTTTAATTTTTTTTTTTAAGTTTCTTAATGTTATAATTGCATTGTTGGCTATCGCGAAGTTCCAGAGGGGGAATTTAACATATCGAGTACCCTATTTCATATGGTCCCTAGTTCATATACTTTATTCTGGCCAGCAAGCATAGACCAGACAGACATGTGATGAGGAATTAAACCTCTCATATTCAACATCTGTCTCCTCTAACTTCTTCCTTACAATCTGCTCCCATTCTCGCTTTCACCTGATGTCCTTACACATTTCCTTTCTGAAATTAGTGATTATTTCTCTCATCATTATACATATGGCTATGCCTTTTCATTTCACAGACAGTGAGAAAAAAAATCAACCTTGCAGTCTGAATTCCCTTATCATTTCTAACCGTCAATTCTTCAGCTGAAAAAGACGACTGTTTAAAGCCCTGACATGACCATGTGAATTTTATACTGGGACCTTTGGAGGAAGAGTCACTGGTAAGTGACTTTCTGGGTTCTGTTGCTGCTTCTCAAAGTACTCTTGGTACCACACCAACAGTTCATAGTTGTGAGTGCCGGTTTTGGTCATGCCTTGTATGGGTCTGCCATTTTGTCTTGGAACGTATCGGGCAACAGGAAAGTAAAATGCCATGTTGACAACAAAATGCTTACTTGACAAACAGCAGCAACGTGATCCGACGGATGGCGTTTCATGGGTTGTATACCATGCAGCTATACCTTTGGTTCTCCTGATTTCCATCCCTTCCTTTCTTGCTTGAGCTCAGACAATGCTCTATCTTCAGAAGTGGAAATCCTTTTACAACAAAGAGCTTGTAAACTGGGACTGTGCAGGCATAAAGTGTGAGAACGTCCCTGTAGAATGCGGCATAGGACAATTCTGGCAAAGAAAAACTCATTGTGATATTTTATAGCTGCTGGCAGTGAAATCATGATTGCCATTTTGAAAAGTGAAAAAAGAAAAGCAAAGCAAGTCTGACTTAAAATAGAGGATGTAAACAATGATGTAAACAGCAGAAACCATAGTGTTTCTCTGCAATTTTCCAGAACAGCTTCTTTTATAGTTTGCTAATGCGTCCAAGGAGATGTTATGAGCTTGGTTATTCATTCTGCTGCTGAAACAAGCAATTAGGTGAGGGGGAAATCTCATGGAGACAGAGCTTCCTTGAAGTCCTGCAGTCTAGATGCCAGGCAACTTCATGCTGAATCATACAGTCTAACTGGTGATCAATATTGTTGATATACTATCAGGCAGCAGACTCATCCTATGACAATTTTGTGGAAATGTCAGGAAAATCTTGTACAGGACAAGGTACCACAATTATCCATTTCCTAGACCCCATCATTATATCATGTATAACAGGTTTGACATCATCTTGGCAATAGTTACCACACAATTTGATCTAAGATGAGCAGGGTCCCCGTTACAATTTAAATATCTAGAATGCATAGTGAATGTTTACTTTAACATGCCATTTAATGAGCACTCAATGGGCTATGAGCAAATAAGGAAAGCCTCATTTCTATGATACATTTAGACCCATTCCATAGTATTTATACCCAGAAAAAATACACCTAAGTTTAAACAATAGTCACAAGTCAATATAATTTCCAAATGTCATGAAAACATAAATTTCCTCAGATAAAAACTTAAATAGAAGCATGAATAAAATAATTGTCTTTTTTAGCGTATTCCTAACACTAATCATCATTGTTATAGCACCTAAGACTTCCAGTTTATCTCTTTCATTTAAGGGTCTCAGAGCTCATTACTGGTTTAAGAGCCCAGACATCTTCATAAGGTGAACAAATGTTATCTTCATTTTGCAATACGAATATTGGCAGAAAATTATCTTCTAGGAAAGTCACTGAAAACTGTTTCAGGCTCTGTTCCTCCTCTTCCTATTTTATATTTCTGCATATTTTAACTATGCCAGCACTATTGCTTCAAAATTGAAATGTTTCAGCCAGTCAGAGTTCAGGAATGCTGTTACTTTTTTACCTGACTCACCGTTACAGCTCAGTATGTATGCTTATTTCTTAGTCAGTCATTTTCTTGCACTTATATTTGCATAATGATAACACAGTTCTATCTTAGCAATTTAACATAGTATGCAAATTCCCATACTCTGAATTGCAAGTAGCCATTATTAGCCAAGCAAAGTACAGGGATTTACATTAATCAATGTATTCCTCTTTTTTTTGCAGTTATCTAAATCTCATAGCTCTGGTTATCTAAGGGAAGAAAGAAAGACTTCTGAGTAAACTGAGCTGGAGTGAATTGAAGTTTTGAAATTGCCATGTTTTTTATTGACCGCGGTTTTGTGGACCATGTGCTCATATAGCTTTTATCTTAAGAGAAAAGATTACACAGGTGAGAAAAATTATTAACAGGTAAAGACTGCACAATAATCTGGGTGAAGGCACCATTGTATAAAGATTTGGAAGATAAAATGTGTTGTGTAAGTCTGTAATCGATCTTAGTCTGTTCTGTAAAGCAAACATTTTCTCCTAAATCTACAGTTTGTTGATAACTATATCCTATGGAAATACTTGACATTTAGAATATAGAAAGATAAAATGTTCTCAGGCAAGCATAGCTACCTAAAGACATGATAATAATTATGGCATTAGAAACATAGGGCTGGTATTACAGGCTATCACCACTCTGTTGACTCAGAAAGAATGACAGCAATTTACAGAGGGTCTAAAGAAAACTGTCCAAGATATGTAAGTGTCTTAGAAGCAAAATGTTAGAGAACTCCAGCTCTTAATTGTGTAGGCACATTTTCAACCCTTTGGCCTATTTGTTCTGGGGGAAATTTAAGAATAAAAATGCACATTTGTTTTTAGATGATTCACCCTCCACTTCAGGAGCACTAAAGGTCATATAATTGAGAGAAAATATGTCACATAAAATAACAAGCACAGTTTTTCTTCATAAGGAGACAAATGCTTTCCTTTGCCTTGTCTTCAGAGGAGCTGCAGTCTGGTGGCTGGGACACTCCTTGGGGAGGTGAGATGATACCCATGCCAGCAGAAGATTACAGCCACTTTACTGTGGCTTTACAGTAACAGTTTACGTCAAGAGTTGATTTGGCCATTAGGCTGCCAAAAGTCGTTTGGGTGTTAGCTATTGTGCCCTATGTCCTTTCCTATGTTTAGTGTTCCCTCTCCTTTTCTCATACTGGAGTAGTCATACCTTGGGGATAGTAAGAATCACCCCCGGCAACACACTTTTATAACTCTTTGAGCCATATTTTCCTCCTGCTAAGCACGGAGAGTGCAAGTGCTGTCATCAAGTCCATCATCATCTTACACAGTTGTACTTATTGGGGGGGGGGGGGGGGCAGGGAGGGGGGTGTTCTGGTTATACCCAAAGTTAGAGAGGAGGGCATGAGGCAACTCAGGATGAGCATGAAAAACAGCATGGAGGAGAAAGAAGATCCCAGCATCCCAACTGTCCTGTGATTTTGTCCATGAGATGAGTGGTGTGAGTCTATTATTTAACTGTATGCTTCAGCCCTCCTTCTTATGATGAATGTGAACAACTGGGTTTTTCAGTCTTGAGAATCAGGTTTAGTAAATGCATTACAAAGTTCTTGCATTTGTGTGCCTGCACAGTAGCCCTCACTTGGGAATTTTCTGACTATGCCCAAGGTGGACAATTCAGGCTAAGCTGAAAAGAGGTGCATAGGAGAAAACAGAAAAGTGAGTGATCTAGTTTTCTGTTTTCCATCATATTACAACTAAATATTTTAATCTTATTAGTATTGGCTTTATAATCAATGACATATACTGTTGTTTTGTGCAATATTTTTCCTTTAAGCCTTCTCTGTGTTACATACAGGCAAACACACACACATCTACTGTAAAATTTTCTGTTGATATTCCTATCAGCTGAAAAGCATTAGAGCTGCCTCTGTCTCAGGAATTAAGGGTCTGTGCAGGATAATTGTATACACTTCTGAGAAAACCTAGAATGAGTCTTTAGGGCAACTTTCTAGCAGCTGTTTTGAAGCTATGCAAAGTAGCTAGAACAGGGACACAGAACTGTTCTCAGTGGTTTCAGTTTAATACACCATTCCCCAAATTAGGAGTTGTAAATATTTGTAATTGCCTGCAAGTTTGCAGCAGCTGAAATAAAGCAATCATTAAACCTAGTCTTCCACTCCAGTTATCTTTGGTTTTTATTTTCCCTCAGGAATCCATTTTCTCTTCACTAATGCCAATAGTGCTAAATTTTTGCAAGACAATTGCTATATAAAATGTACATACATTTGATATTAATTTCCTAGATTCTCCACAAGCTATCAGGAGTGATATGAAAGTTATTGTCTATATTCCAATTGGAAGATAATTTTATAGTATTAATATATATTAATGTGAATCAATAGAGACTTAAATTTGGAACGGCTCATGCAGGTGTTTATTTTTTGAAGTATGAGCAGATCCCTGGAACTCAAATATAAGCACATACAGAAACATGGTAAGATTTTTTTCTAAAACTATTTGTTTAAGGCTCTGAAAATGCAAAAATGTAATTATACAAAGAATATGTCTCATAAAGAAACATATCCTTAACCTCAAATTTACAGATGTAGGAATAGAACCACTTAACGATCTCTGGAGATCAACTGAGAAGGACCTAAGGAAATAGCATATATTTTGTCAAAAGATGTTGGGCTTTAATCAATTCATGTATTTTAAATCCAGAACCCTATTTTGGCACCTCATCTATTTATATTTTTTACATATGTACATATATAGAAAATAGGTGCTTTAAAAAGTAATACAAAAGAACCAGCTTTATCATCAGACTGGTACCTGCTGTTGGCCTGAAAGAAATACTGATCTACCAGTGTCTTGTACACAGGGAGGCACTTCTTTCCAACCTCTACTGACAATATCTTTCAAAAATTAAAGTCACTCTTCACAGAGCTAGTGATGTTGCGGTCTCTTACTTTTCCTTCCATAAATTTACATATAAAACAAGCATTTATTAACTACAGACATGTGTTATGCTAAGGGTATCTTGTGAAGCAAATTAACATACCGACCCGAGGACCATGAGGAAGATGGACCATCCGTACATTCTTGTGCCATCTTGTGCCGTGAGCTCAGCCCAGCAGTCGGTAGGTGCCAGCTTTACATGGGCGTCCCCATGGAGGCAAAGGTGGTCTTGCCATACACCAGCTCGATGCTCTTCGGGAAATCCCGGTATTTATGCATTTGCAGAGGAACGGGTTTCGGCACACGTGGCCAGCGGGTGCCAAAACACGCCTTGGTTGTAACATAGGGAGCCTATGACACATGCGCTCACTGGCCAGGCGCGCTGCACACACCATAGCCATCCTGTCCATTGGATCATGGGTTTTGTACATGCGGCATATTGTCATAATCCAGCAGTCACATGCTGACCATGCTAACAGCTGTACCATGCAACAGCCCACTGCACGTCCTCCCCCAGTATTGCTCAGCTTTCTTGTCTCCGTGGTCAGCATTCCAAGCAACGGGCAACAAACCATCTGTTTTCTGTGCTGACTGCATTTTTCTCAGCTATCTACTTCTCCCCCAGTGTTCATCCACGGACCAAAATGCCATCTTTTAACCCCTCCCTATACATAGGTGTATACAGGCATGCTCTGAGAAGCATGTGATCTCCTAATCTGTGAAGATTTCTAAATATGGGTCAGGCTGAAATGAGAGAGAGTTCAGCCTGGAGTAGAATTTCTTTCTTCACAACAGGCAAAAAGATAAAATATGAAGTATCTGAGAACTGTGAGATAAAACTTATGGCCCCAAAGATATTTGCTTGTCTCCAAAGTTTGGTAGCTACTGAGATGGGGGTTTTAAAATCACAGTTTTAAAGGAACTGAAATCCGTTTAGGTGCTTTTGTGGATCTAACTCCTCTTTATCCTCACCAGGATCTCAATGAAGCTTTTTTTTAAAAGCTTTGACTAAATTAGACTCTTATTACTAAGAAGAAAAGTAGTGTCTCTGTTTACCCTTACAAATGGGAAAAAGTTTGACTGAGTTTGTAGTCACGGAGCTTTGGTAAAGAATGAAAGACAATTAAATCTAACAGGGAAATCCAATAAATAATTCACTGGAAGAGCTGGGAGATGCACAATAGTTTTTCTTGTGACAACTGTAAAGAATCCAGAAAGATGCGTTGTCTTATGAAGCTGAACAAGGCTAGAATAAAAGCAAGCACCAGAAAAGCACTATTGCTTCTAACGTTAGTCAGCTCCTCACGGCCAAGTTTTTGCCCAGAGCTTCTATTAGTTTTTTCTTCCTGGACTCCTGGAATATTACATGTATTTTCTGTTGTGGTCTTTGAACAGAAGTGTACAAATTCTTCAATATAAAACTTGGGTTGATTTTCAAACTCAAAGAAACTGTGCAGTGATTAGTCACAGAATTACTGGTTGAGGCTGGGTCTGTAGTAGATGTGTGGTTTGTATGGCAGTCAGCTAATACTCAGGCTTGTGTGCAAGTATATCACTATTCCAAGCCAAATACAGACCTCAGGGGGTACAAACTGGATCAAACCTTAATAAAACAAAAAACCTGAACCAAACAAACTCCTTTCCCACATGTAGGAAAAGGAAAATATGCTGCAATTACATTGGACAGCAAAACCACAGGTTTTTACAAATATCTGTGAAAGGCCTAACAGGTTAGCATTTAATGACAATCTGCTTTGAGATTTAATGAAAAAACATGCTGACGATGATGTTACAATGACAGTGAACTATTTTGTTTGCTAAATAAAATTAGGACGTAAAGCGACAGATTGCTAGGATAGCAGCAAAAGTGAATTTTGGGGACAATAATGCTTTCATCGGGGAAATAATCCAAAATGTCACTATGTGTCTGGGGTGTTTTTTTCTTTGCTGAAGGTTTTACAGGCACATTAACAGTATAAAAACATAATGGAATAGTTCTTTGTAGAAAAGAAGGTTTCTTCTTCAGCTCTCTTGCCTAATGGCAAATATTTGCTGTTTCATGAGACTACCCAAAGATTCGTGTTCCTTTGAGTTTACACATGCCAATGAATTAATCTGGAGGAAATCAGAAACAGTCTGAAACATGTAGCAGTTATGAAGATTATATAGTTTTGATAATTTGTCTTTTTTGGACTCTTTAGACATGCAAATCAGAATGAGATTAATGTTATTTGAAAAAAAAAAAAGTGCCTGTCTATAAATATTTACCTTTAGATTATTATCAATTAAGACTGTCCATAGATTTCATACCTTGATTTTCTATAACTTAAAGGTGAAGATTCACCCAATGTTTCCAAGGGAGACAGGACAGAAAAGAGCTGGAGGGCAGTGAGCTGGGCTTGCAGTTTATTAAGGCAGAAAGGGGAAATGACAGATTTGCAGCAGCAAAAATATTAATGCATAATCACATAAGAATTTAAATATTGCATATGACATCAGTTGCTGATAAAGTGGTATTAAATTAGTTCAAATGACAACAATAAGATGCACAGAGTAGCAATAAGTTTCTTCTTTCAGTCTTTGTGAGAAATACAGTTCTGGTTTGTTAGGTAACTAGAGATATGGCTTTTGACCTGCAGAACTGATGGCCTACTCAAAATTGCTTCAAATTTTGTATGACACCTCTTGATAATCAAAGAACAGCAGTGGCAGCTTAAAGCTATTATTCTCTCTGTTTAGCTAGACCTCTTTCTACTTGAACCGACATTCTGCTTGAAGTCACTTTTTGGTAACTTCCTGGGGAGACAGATTTTATTAGAAGCATGCCAGGGCTGTTTTCCCAACATGCACCTTTTCAGAATGCTGCCCTCTACCTAGTTGTCTGTTATCCAAGTGAACAAAATAACTGAAAGTCTGGGGTTCAAATTTGTATGTAGATCTCATTGTTGGTTTTGATTTCTGTGTTCTTTATTTGTGTTTTTAATGAGACGAGTTTCAATTTTCATTTTGGTTTTAACTTTCTCTTTTTTCTTGATGTCATTTCAAGGCCCATGAATTTCAGCAGGCTGTATTTTATGTCTGATTTTTAAAGCTTTATATATTTGTAAGGATTACTTTGTGGTTTCAGACAAATTGTCTTGTTTTGGCCTGTATCTTTGCATGTTAGCCATCACATATCGCAGTTGGCAATGCTTCTTCTGCAGGATTTTTCCTGGGTTTGATGTGATCCACGTTCTATTGGGTTATGTTTCCCAACCCAGAGACCATTAGCCTAGTTACATGGATGTTAAGAGAGACATTCTCATTTGCTTCCATAAAAGCAACCAAAGCAGAGAACTTTTACAAATTCAGCTTACAGTCTCCAACAATGCTTTAGCTCTTCAGGTCAGCAGAATCACTCCAACATGTTTCACGGGGAGCCTGGCCAGGCTGCATGTCATCAGAATTGCTTTTTCAGAACCCAGCACTATTTAGACCAGTCTCCAGGATGTTAAAAGCTCATAAGGCTTGTTAGCAGCACCTGCAATTGGATCCTTTATATAATTTCTGATTAAAAGCTCTTCCTTGAATAGGACAAACTGAAATGAACTAGAAATAAACTCTAACTGATTGCTGACAAGTATTTGCCAATGAGCAAGATCTCAAAGGAGGAGGGGAAAAAATGTATTAAAATTAATTAATCTCTCACAAAAATGTGTAAAGCATTCAGACATAATTGTACCACAGAAGATAGGTTTTAGATGCTTTCCCTTACTCTGAGACATCCTTTCTTCTTATGTAATGAAACACTATGTTGTCACAGCAGATGTGATGGATGGAAAAAAGAAGAAAAGTTCCCTTTTTCTTTTCACAACAAATATTAACACTTTATGCACATCAATGCATACAAAAATCATGTAATTTAGGAAACATTCTCTGCACGAAAGCTGCTTCAGCATGCAGCATTCTAGCCAGAAAAAAAACACAATGGGGAAAAAAAAGTCAATGTTCCTTTCATAGACTATGATGATTTTCTGGTGTTTCCACTTAATATTCTTAGTTTACTTTCAGTTATTGCTTTTATACGTTATTGCTCTGTATCTAAAGTACAGATCTTACCAATTCTTCTCATCAATTATCCAGTCCCTATACTTCTTTTACTGCCCTTAATTGATTGTTTTGTTTAAATTTTACATAAATCTTTATCCTTTCAATCTACATTTTTTATTGAATAGCAATCTTCTGTAAAGAAAGAGCGAGCTGCTCTTTTTGTGAAGAGAACTAAAATGTGCACAGCATCAGAAAAGAGGTAAAATTTTGTGTATTTATTTACTTTATCAACGTTTAACATCCATTAGTTAAGTATTCAGATATTATTGATCTTTTTTTTTTTTCTCTTCAGCATGGAACCAAAAGACAGTGTTTGAGGAAGGAAGTACTCACAGTTCAAAGATATAATTTTTAAGGTCATTTTTACAGCACTGAATAATTTTCTTTCTCTTTGTGCATCAAACTGACAACATTAATGAAAGATACAGCTGTTATTTCTTCCAATTTCTTTCTCAAAATAATGTTTTGTGATTTCTTTTTATGTGATTCTCTTTCATGTTTGCTTAACTTAATTGTGCAAACCATAGAATTGGACAGGAAAGCAGATGTGGCCTAAAGTTGTAATTACTCATAAAAAACCCAAAGACTTAGTGAGGAGAAACCATCTGATGAATATGATCTATGTAGCTGTCATTTGACAAACAAATGTCATCATAACAGATGCCTTCATGTATTCCTGGTTAGTTTGCTTCTGTTAAAGACCAAGTATGAGTATGAGACAAACAAAAAATTTAGTATCAAGTTTTTTCTATAATTTATGAGATTGCAACTTAAAATCATTGTAATGATCTTCAACAAACTAGTCTATTTCAGAAAGTCAAAAATTCTCTCTATGATCTAAAATAATGCAAAAGCCTTTATATTGAACTTGGAAAAAAATAAAATAGTACAGTAACAAAAGTGAAAATGAAAAATCAGAAACTCCTTTTCAAACATAAAGGGCAATTTCTCACATATAACTATGAAAATATGGAATATGGTACATAGGAAAAAAATAGAAGCGAAAACCTTTCTGGACATAATCATTGCATATAAAAATTCCAAAGGGGCAGCATCTGGAAACAGCCAGATTTTTTTTTTTTTACACTTTATAGTGTGATGGAAAAACCTAAATGCTTTAATTCAGCCCAGATTGATCTGACTCCAAGGTCACTGAAAGATTGCTAAGTATTGAGCATGACTGCATTTATGAGAGAACAGAGGACTCAGACAAGCATGAGCCTTTCCAGAAGCAATAGGATCTGGCATCAGAAGAGCTTTTGAAAAAAATAACCAACGACACAAACCAAAACCAGAGGCATGCACACACGCACGCGTGCACATGCACATGCACACTGTGGGAACTACAGTTGTAAAATACAAAATGGACTTTTGTAGGAATAATTCCTATGATTCTTAGTTCTAGTTTTGATGAGTCATTTCAGCATTTTTTCCCTCATTTAAGAAAAACTAATCTCTGCTTTCTACTGATGATATCTGGCTGACACTAGCGATACCTGCTTTACAGTTTTTGCTGCCACAGGCAATCTGGAAAACCATCATGTAGGTGAAACTCCACTGGCACAATAAATGGTCACTAAACAATTTGCTGCCCTTAATATTTTGCTGCCCTAGGCAACTACCTGTTCCGCCTGTGTGTTAGAACCTGTTCTACGAATCACTGATGGCTCACATGTTTCTTGCTTTTTATGTTTGGCTCTGCACAGTATAGCTGACTGATCCTCTAAAATAGCATTGGTTCAGCTGGCTATCCAGCTCCAAAGGTGGATCCCTTCCCAAATGTTTTGGATAGCACAAAATCTCTTGGTTTCTAATCACCAAGTTTCATTTTATTGCCTAGCTTGCTACTGGACTTTCATTTTTTGGTAGTGAACTCACTATTTAGCCTCTTGACTTCATTTCTGTCACTGTGCTGAACTTACATTAACCCCTTTACCATTTTTTCTCTCCTCATATGTTCTTTAATTCACTATCTTCTTACTGTCTCCTTCCTATCCTTTCACCCTCTGGCAGGCTACCACTTTCTTGTCACTTTTTGACTGCCCTGCAATAGATGGTGTGCACTCCGATAGCCCTCGAGCTACCGATAACTACTGCACTTCTTTTCTGTGTGGCAGGAAGCCACAGACTAAAACATCAAATAAATAAATAGCATAAAGTATTAAAAAACTGCAAGCTCTAACATTCTTCCTTTCTCACTTTCAGCTCTATCGTAATCCCTAGAGCAAGACTGTTGTCTTATTACTTCTTAAGAAAAATGATGTAATAATTAAACCCTCAATGTCCACTTTAAAGTGTTAATTTTTTTCATAGCCTGTGCCAATAATTTTGCAAAGGAAAATAATTTCATTTCATTACGTTGACATTCTGTCCCATGGGTCAGAAAACAGACTGTCCTGAAAGACCTATGTTCCATTTTATCCTTCTAATCCTGCTCTTCTGTAATAATTTTCTAACCTAGGAAACAATAGTGAGGATTTTTTTCTTCAGTCAATAGGTGTTAAGTTTTAAAGTAAAAACTAAAATACCCATGACTGGAAAAAAAAATAATGTACTATTTTGGAATAATTAATAATGTAATATGGTAAAATACCATACTGTTCATGTCTTCTCTTCCCATATTTGTTTTTTCAGACTTTTAAATTTTAGGATTTCTTGAGCAATGGTCAGTGTAAGTAAAATCTTGCCTCAAGAATGCAATGTTTTAATATTTTTGTTATCTATTCTGAGAGCCACTTGCCATCCTGGAATAGCAGGTCTTTTCACCCAAACTAGAGTGAACCACTTCACCACAGACAGGTTATTTTTTATATAAACATGAATGGGCACATTATGGCTTTACTGCAAGTATTTTTCATTCCCTGCTTTCAAGTACCTAAAGTAATTGCTGTTCCTGAATATTTTTGAGGCTTTCTTTATATTATACTATATACATACTATTATACTAAGTAGCACGAGAACAGGGATAGGAGCAAAGACACTGCTGGTTCTTGAAACAAGTGGTTAGAAAGATAGAGTAGGGGAGAAAAAAAAACTTTAAAAGTTTTTTTGGCAATCACAGGTCCATAAAAATCCTTGGGAATGGGCTGACTGAACTGAGGTCAGCTGGAATTGTGGGATGAATCTGTCTTGACTTCTTCCTCATAGTGAGATCCCCAAGAAGATCAAATGGAACATAATTAAGCAGTAAATACAATCTCTATTAGAATCTACACAGAAAAAGAAGATTAAAAAGAATAGAAAATTTTGAAATAACTTTATAAATACCAAACTGCAACAAATACTTCAGTTTCCACTGGTCTGCAGAAAGTCCCTGCTGCCACTTCTGAGCTCTTCCTGGCTGCAGTCCGTTCTCCTCAGCAGTTTCTCTTTGTGCTGCAAACTTCCAGCTCCTTGCATTAGCTCTTTCTGTCTCAAAATCTGAAGTCTCAAAGATTTTGTCTCTGAGTTTATTCAATTTCTGCCAGGAAAGGACAAAGCTCCACCCTTTTAGGGAGTTCCACCAGACCAAGTTTCTCCCTTTTTAAAGGAACTTGGAAACATAGCATAAATACACAGCTATTGTCCATCACAGATTATAAAATCAGTTCTGTACTTTCAACCTCTACAGAAGCTGTCTCAAAATCTGGTGTACCATGACCTGTGCACTGGAGAAATTCAGTTCAGCTCCTGGTGATTACCAAGAGGGAGTTCCTTGCCCTTGACCTCTGGCTCAGCCCACTTTATATAGAAAAAATTGCATGTGTTTTTCATATTCATCCATATTTTAGAATCATATTCTTTTTTTCCTTCCAATAAGTAAGTAATCTCAATAGGTGTTGCTCGGCTGTTTATTTTTAAAGCACTAAATATGTATATATATGTTTGTATATATAAATGTATATAAATATATATATACACAAATATATTCCATTCATCTGCCTTGGCATGCCCTAGTACCTTTTTGAACTTCTGACCCTGTGCCCAACACTGAACATCCTGCAGTTCCAGTCTCAGTGCTACTGCACCATGTCAGATGACTTGGCTATGAATCAAACAAAACCCATTATTTTTTGAAAGTACTCACAGAAAGTTTAAAAAGGCTGAAGGTGACATTTTGGCCTTGAGGCTTTCTTCATATTGTTGGAATACAGAGAGTATTTTCTTCCTTATCGCCTGAAGAAAAATTTCTGAATGGCAAGGACAAAAGCAACATTTCCAGGTATACTGATCTCTGTGCAGGAACAGACTGGCTTGATTCACAGTGGGCACCAGTATAGCCTACGGCCAATGGTATTTTTGAGTTCATTCAGTGTGGGTCCAGGCACTGTGCTTATGGTGTGATTTAGCAGGCTTTTTCCCACTTGTTTGGAACTTCCTTAATATTTTTCATTTGAAAGAACAGCAGCTAATGCCCCTTATCCTCATGAATTAGTGTTAGGTGTAAAAGTTTGCCTGCAGTTGTATCTTCTCCTCTCCTCTCCTCTCCTCTCCTCTCCTCTCCTCTCCTCTTCTCTTCTCTTCTCTCCTCTCCTCTCCCTATATATATAATCTATATAGCCTACTCAATATACATGTACTTGTTACTAATATATTGCCTCACTCTCTGTCTCTTGTCTCCCTTTTTTTTTTTTTTTTTAATTCTTTTACTGTTATACTTGTTTGCAGTGAAAAACTAGTTGCTACTCCCAGTTTGGAAATTTTAAATTTAACTTTGAGCTGAAGGAAGGAAAGCATTGAAACAGAAATCAAGTAAGAGATTTATAGCCATTTACAACATTTATTGCATTGACATAAGGTCCCAAGGGCCTCAAATTGTTCGGCAGAACTAGAAAGGATTCATTATTTTGTCAGTCGGCTACTGCAACTAACTTTAACAAAAACAACAGATTCTGAAGAGCTGATGTAAATGCAAATAGGCAAATTCCCTTGATCTACCTCCCTCTTATGTACTTTCTTGAAAGAACTGCTGAGCTTTCACTTCTAGGACAAAGTTGAAGTTTACCCTTCTGATGTGGTGTTTTGTATGGTTTATACAGTCCCTTGAAGAAATTAGGGTTGGGGTTTTTTCTTCCCTCTGAATTATTCCTTTTTAAACAGCTCCTTTCCTTTTGCAGATAACATTTTCACTGTTCTGATGTGATAAATTGTTGGTTCAGAAAGATTTGATAGATAAATTTCTAGAAATATATTTGTATTACTGTTTATAAAGTGCTGATGAGAAAATGCTTGCAAATAATTAACCAGAAGAATCATGCTTTGGTGTAAAATCAAATCTTAAAGAGTAATCAAGACTGCATACCTATTTTCTGGGTATCTGCAAATTTGGATGTCAGCCTGAATTCCAACAAGCTTTTGGGTGAATACACAGGAAATTTAGTTTACTACAAGGTTACATTGCTTCATTTGGAACGTCTTCCAACTTTGGGGTATTTGAAGACAACTTTCAGCAAAACAGGTTGGTGTTGCTGCCTTTTACTTCAAAAGATTGCCTCCTGATAGACTTAAGATTGTCTTGTCTGAACTACGAAAATACTGAAGAGTGTAATTTAGATTCCTGTTCTACTGTCTAAGGACAGCATGAAATATGTATGGTGTGACAATACTAAAGACAGTAACAGCAGTGGTCCCTACACCAATATTCAAAACTTCCTTTTAAACAGTATCTTTGCTCACCAGAAAAAAGTTGTTGTGACTCTTTGCTCAAAAGTTGATGGCAAGGGACAAGACATAAATTGCAGATGGCTAGCTATATATTTTTGTCTTTTACAGGTGCCAGGCTCTTTCAAATACATTTTATCTTAATATCTTATATTATCTTAATATATTTTAATCTGACGGCCTTCATTTCCCTTCACTCTGGAACTGCACAGCTTTATCACTAATTAAATGAGGAGATGCATTGGACTCTCTTTCACAAACACATTAACTTTTCTTGTGCATATTAACTTTCTTTTTTCTTCCCTCCAGGACCTTATGAACAACAAAGTGATTAAAATGACTAGAAGACAGGTTCCGAATAGACTACTAATATATTGTTTTCACAATAAGTACCACATAGCATAAAACCATAAAGAAATAAGCTCTCTGCTTTACTTTTCCCCAGAAAGCTTTCTTACATTCCCTTTAGCCCACTTATTTTCATCTTTATACTGAAGTGAGCAGATTGCTCATTGCAATATCTGTCTACGTTCTCTCTCATCAGTTAAGCTTAGTGTCTTTCTTTCCCCTTGCTACCTAGAATTGTACATTTCAAGTTCAGTTTGTATGTGTATCCCAAGCTTAGTCTGGAAAAACCAAACTTTGCCAGCCTAGGGGATACCAATCTGGGGTTGGGCATCCCACGGTTCCACTAGAGCCTCAGCATTACTGTTTTCAGCATCTTTATTCTTGCAGCTGTTATGTTTCCTGCTGATTTCCTTGGTACCGCTTCTCTCAGTCTAACTTTGGACATGCAGCAGGGTATTATCATTACGTTAAACTAAGGAGCATATAGAGGTTCTATCACAGTATGGTAATCTTATGGTAAATGATAAATGAATTTACATAGGACTGAAGTTAATTTTCATTCTTAGCATATATATGTATAAGTGTCTGTACACATGTGCATTTTACCAATTTTTTTTTTTTTTTTAAGCTGTCTAGTTTTTATTTTTGGGTAATTAGAAAGCAGTTGTTTTCCAAAACAATTTTGATTTTTTTTCCTAGATAAATGCTTTAAAATATATACATTCAGCAGTGAAAAAGATAACAATACTTCTGCTGCATAAAATTTATCATGAAATACCACATAAAATCCCATAGCTAAAGCACTGGAAAGAATTTAATCAGAGCTTTTGAAATGTTTTTAACAAAACAGTTTCCATCGAAGTATGCTGTTTTGTTGAATACATCTTCAAAAGATAGTGGGTTTGATAGTAGTTTCTTTGGATTGTTTTCTCAGATCTGAATGAGACTAACAAAATTAATCCATCCTCTCTTTCCCCTCTATTTGCTCCTTTTTTTCCCTTTGTAACTGAGAGCAATTGGCTGAAATTTGGGTTCAAAGTTCAGAGCTTTGCTCCATATTAGACGAAGACAGGCCTTAAACTGGATGTCCCAGAGACAATAATCTTTTCCAGGTTAAAGACTTGTAGGTCTCCTTGATTTGGTGAAAACTTCAAAAAGATTGACCACTGAAAACAAGACACGATTGCTGTTTTCCAACCAGCAGCTCACAGGAAATTAGCAGTGTCCTGCTTTCCCATCAATATCATAGAAATGTATGCCCACTGCACCAGACTGTGATAAGGATAAATTAAATATTGCAGAGGTGAATATAATAGAGAAGTCTATATTAGTTATTATTTTTCAAGTTGTTGCTAGAAGACTGTGCTTCAAACACAATAGTGGGTAGTAGGCATTCCCTCAGGATTAACCAGCAAGCTACCATCAAATTAGGAAACACCCACCACACACTATTCCAAATACCTCCATAAGTGTGACTCATACGCAATCCCTGCTGATGCTAATGGTACTTGCTTCCTTGAAATTGATCCCTGGTGGGAGATACTTATCTTTCCCAATCACAGAAAAATTCACAATGAATTTCAAAATAGATTTCCAGGTATACAGAACCCACATTGAGCCAAAGAAGATGAGCCAGTGAGGCAGAAGTTAATTTCTGTCACTGTCCCAAAAGACCATCTCCAAAAAAAAAAAAAAAAAACCAAACCAAAAAAAGAAAAAGAAAATTCTTCTACCAGGAAAAACACAGATAAGGAATCTCTAGAAAATCACCTTTGTTTTGCAAGGATAAAAGCTAGGAATGAAAATTTATCACAACTTCATAATAAATCTTGCAGGCTCACAAATATTTATTTTCTGGCACAGTGATCACTAGAGGCATGTCACTGACAACAATGTATAATTCCTGATGCTAGTAACTATGCTTATATGAGCGTATATTAGATTGGGCTAGAAGGGAGGTCAGTAAATGAGCAGGAATCAGTAGAGCAGAGGTAGAATTGAAATGGCAATAATCGTTTCATAGAAACAGTAGATGGATACCCAATCCTCAGATTTCCAATATTCCTAGGTTTAAGTGATGCTTATGTGTCCAAGGTACTTAGGTCATTTCCATTTTTTGCTTGTTTGATTATATTGCTCATACTCACACCAAGCGACTCAGTGGAGCTAGTCATGTTTTACAGTAGTGTTCAAGTTGTAATAAACTCAAGAAAGCTTAGTAAAAAAACTATATCCAGTTATATAGTTCAAGAAGTAATCTCATTTTCCATCAAAATTTTCCCAGAATCCAACTACATTTTCTAAGCATTCCCAAACATTCTAAATACCCAGCTCAGACCAACTAGTCCAGATGTATGAATATTATTGGTTTTAACCGTAACAGTATGAAATCTAAAACACAGTAAAATTCAGTAAACTCTCAAAAATTATTAAAAAAAAACCCAACTTATTTTATGTGGTTTTAAACACTAAAAATTAGAAAGATGTCATCTTCCTTCTTTCCTTATAAAGATTTTTGTGCAGGCAAGAATTAAGAAGTAAATAAGTAAGATTGATCAATATTGCAATGATTCTTTTCCCTACTGGAATTAAAATTCTATTAAACCCATTTTAGATCTGATCTACAATGGCAACAAATGGCAACACGAATTTCAAATCTAACTCTGTTAAAGTTAAACAATATTAACTGGCTTCTTCAGAAGAGGGGAAAAAAATTCTATTCTTCTAGTATGCCCTATAAATACATTTAACCTCAGCTGCTGCTCTTGTAGTAATAAATTACCAGAAAAATAATATGAATAATTCTGCTAAAGAGTAGTCACTTTCCTTTTTAGTTATAAAGAAGGACTTAGATTTTTTTTTTTCAGGTTTTCAACTCTAATTTTCAATGTGTCTTTCAGTGGAGTTCAGCTTAGAACTGATAATTGAATTTGTCTCAAAGTATTAGTCACTGACATTGCATCAGTGATAGGAAAATTAGTACTTTTTCTCAACACTATATTCTTCCCATTGTTAATAGTCTTGCTGATATAAATGCTGCTCACTCCAGCTATGTGACATTATATTAAAACGCTTGAAGCTCTATTTGCACTGTTGGTAACACCAGGATAGATGAACTATGACTGAAGAATAGGTATTAAAATTAGCACAATAGATAAAGCCAGAGCTTTAAAATTAAGGGCATCTTGCTATAAATCTAATCCTATTGTAAAAATTCATACATCTCCTTTTCAGGTCTGGATGCCATTACATTTCTTCAAACATTTTCTGATATAAACGTTTCTTTCTTCACAGATGCAACTGTAATTCATTTATTGTTTGAGAAGGCAGACAGGCAAGTATTTCAACTGCTGCTGTTATGGACAGTGTAAGACTTTATTCCACAAGCAGTCAAATAAGCTTAGTTAAGAAGTGGCAACATTCTGTATACTAAGTTGAAAAATAAATACAGTAGATGTTTAAATTGTTCATGGGTCAGATTACTTACTCTTCACACCAGGTCCCACAGACAATGGACTAGCAGTCTCTGTCCACGCTCATTTGTTCACACAGAACATCCTTCAGAGCACAGAAATGAGTTTTGGAGGACAGAAGATTATTTCCATGTTCCTTTAATAGCTGCGCATCTCACCCAGCCCTTCTGAGAAGGAGAAGGACTCGCATTTCCTTCTAAAGTCAAAAGATTCAGGCTTTGTTTCTGGCTTTTTCCATTCCAGGCTGAAACGTATCAATGCAGCAGTTGATGAAACAGTTGTGATAATGCCCATTTTACAGCCCAGCTTGTGGGAAACCACGAATTCTCAGAGCAAGTAAGTGTGGCCTTTACACTTTCACACGTCCTTGTTTCAAATAGAAAGAATATACATACATACATACATATATGGAAAAACAAATGATATAATAAAGGTTTTGATCAGTGTCTGATATCCCTGGGGGATTTTAGATGACTGGCAAGGTGCCATAAATGCTGGAGAAAGAAAACGTGGAAATTACTTCGGCCTGATGGACTTAGTAGTCTAATGCATATTTTATGCCTCCATCTTTCTGTGTCACCACAGTTTATACTACTGCAGTGACCACAACAGAATGATCTTTACCATCGCTGAATGTCTGGCTGTGCTGTTATCTGCTCATAAAAGATTCGAACTTTCATTTTTTCTCACTAAAAGCAATATACTTTAGCAAAGTAGCATTCCTTGCACTTAATTTGTTGCTACCTGAACATACTCTGTCCTTCAAATGTCATCTCTGGTTATCTGCAATAGAAAGTCAGAACTTCTCTAACAGCAAGAAAATATTGGAATTTAGCTTTACTTTGAGACTTCTGATGCTTCTGTCTTAAACAAAAGAAATGAAGGATATTGCTGGGCATGTTAAAGCATTTTTTAATGACTGTACTTAATGAAATATGCCTCCATCAACACATGCATATTAGCTCCTAATTGAACATTAACAGAATTTAATCTTTACAATATGATAGTTATTGTTAAAATAGATGATGCAGGTGTTTGGGATTTTTTATAAGAACTTTTTTCCTTGATTTGCATAGTAATAAAAATCTAAATGTGGCATTTGGACATAAAAAGGCCTGATGGTCTAATGATGCCTTATATCCATATCACAGTGCATTTCTATCACTCATTGTATGTTGCAGAAAGGTCCTATAGGGTACAACAAGACAAACTTACTAGCAATTTATTGTGTTATATTTTCATCAGGCCAGTAACAATTTGACCTGAATGATACTTGAAAGCTAGCCTGACTTAAATATTTAACTTCATATTTAACTCATAGAAATGAACTATTTTCTGTTGAATATACAGCTTAGGATGGTTAGTTAAATATATGGCTATGAGCAACACAGAGCGGTACTTTAAAACATGCTCCTTAGTATTCATAAAATTTTACTTGTGCCTTTCAGAGCCACAACCTGTTATTATTACATTTGCTATTAACAGACTATTTCAGCTTGGGTTTGGGGGGAGATAATGACTTTTAAGGTTATGTATTCATCTTGTTGCATGCAAATCATTCTTGTTATTCCTAATATTTTTGGGAGCTACTCATACAAATCCTTATTGAATTGAGAATAAAGAAAGGGCAGCATAAATGGAAAGAACACTGAAAACAATTAAAACTTTTGGTATAAAAGAGTAAAAGTCAGATTTTGGTGCCCAGTGGCCAATTAGTTAATATAATAGCATCTCAGTTTATGCACACATAAAATAGTCATGATTTTCACCAGTATTTCATCTTGGATCCAAGACTACAGGACTGTTAAAAACATAATTAAAATAGTTTTAGAATAATGCATGGAAGATATCACCAAAAGGTCACTAGCAGAGTTTATTTGTTATTTATACTCTAGACAGTTCTTACTTTCTCATCTCTGGAAATATGTTCCCTAATAATTCTACCTTTTTCTCTCCAAAACATAAAGAGAAATCAAATGACCTTTTAGCTACTGTAAATGTCATTATGAGCTGTGATGTGAACAAGAAGGAAGTGAAAGTTTATCGATTCAATCCTATAAATATCTAGCAGACATCCAATGCAAATAAAAGAGGGGTGGAATTTCAAGAGCTCTTCACAGTGACCTGACTTTTATTCCTGTCAAATAGACACATACATGACCTGCCCAGAGTAATTAGCAGCCACATCATCTCACTTGTCTTACAAATGACCTTCATTTTTATTAAACATTTGTATTTTACATGTATGTCAACAAGAAAAAAGTTTGTATATATAATAGCCACAATAACACTACACCAGAACTGTTCCAGTTTTAGGTGGGTGGTTTTTGTACTTGTGTTTTGGCATCAGTAAGTGGGGGACAGGTGATAAATAAAAATGTTACATGATTCATTATCTCAGGAGAAGAAAAAAGAACAGAATGGGATTTCTTACTCTGCCTAGTGATCTGCTTATTCTGTGGAAAACAGCTGGACTTTGAAAAAAAATGAGTGCCCCTCTGCTGCATCTGCAATCTTTGTGAATGATATGGAATTTGGGAAATTATGCCCATCACTAGCAAAATAAGCATTTGACTGACATTAAAATATGTTTGGGCGAGAGATAGAGGAGCTGGGAATTTTCCTCAACGTGTTCAGACTGGCATATATAATTTCCTCCCATGAATTGCCTGTGACAAATATTTTCATTCCATCAGGATCATTACATATCTTTTTCATTTAATTGTTGTTAAATGCTAATTGGTCTATGAGGAAATCCATTATCATATTTCATTTGTCAAGGACAGCAATGAAATTTATGTATTAACACTATCAAATCCAAGAAGAGGAAGTTATTAATCTTTTATCTTAATTAAAACATGATTTCAGTGCTTTAGAATTCAGTATGCTACTTCTTATATCAGTGGCATTACAGACTGTGTAGTGTCTTCTTGTTTCCCATTTGCTATGCAATCTGAGATGAAGATTGACTATGAAAGGTACAGGATGCCACAGGCTTTATGTGGTTATAAATCTAATTGATGTCAAAATGGTTAAAATGTTGGATAATGACTTTGGAATATTAATGAATGACTCATTAGAAAGATTAATAGTATATAAACTAGATTTTCATTTTGGTTCTAACATTGATACAGAGAACTATAGTGAAAGCGCACAGAGACATGCTCAATTATCATACTTCTCTTAATTATAAAATCAATTGCATGGGGAAAAAAAAGGAAAGTGCTGTTTGTGTGCAGTAGATAACTCATCTGGGTTAAACATCATCCCAAATGAAAAGGGGAAGAGACTGAACTAGTAGAAATGAAGAGAGGAGAAAATAAATAGGAAGGCCAGGTTTGATTGGTTAATTCATAGATTTTGGTCTTACTAAAATTATATTGCATTGACAGAAGTCCCTGGCTGTAGTATTTTCAATATGTTTTGTTGCCAGTAGTCCAGAAATACATATAATCAGACAATGTAGTGCTGCCTCCCCACGTACTCCCTTCTCCATTTCCCAGAGCTTTCTGGGGTTGGAGGTAACTCAGCTCTCTAAGTGTCTGCTGCAACTGATTACGTGAAAGAATGAACTTCATTCCTTAGCTTGGCTGGGAACTAATTTTCAGAATTACAGGGAATGAATGATCAAACTTTTAGTAAGAGTAGGGCAAAAATGACAATGTTGGAGTCAGAAGTTGGTGTCATCTTCTAAAAGTGGAAGATGGCAGCCCAGGACTTATAGGACTTTAAAACTAAGAAGCCTGAGTAGGGGAAAACAAAAATGAAATTAAGAAGAGGAGATAATGAGCTGTATACTGAATCCTATCCTTTCTAATATTGCTCTTTCATAATTTTATGATATTCTTTCAGCTCTCTCTCACCTCTGTTTCTTCACTTCTTTTCATTTTGGCTATTTAGGTCCTTCTCTTAAGATCAGTTCCATATGGACTGAGATTTGTGCTTACATGGAGCAAGGCAGCTCCACTGGAGTAAGACTCATTGTAAGACTTTGTAAGTGCTCTAATTCACCAAATTTTCTTAAAGTGTCTGTGAAGCACTGAGAACTGTTATTCTATGGATAGCCAATATCTGTAAGTACAAACTTGAATATTCTCTGGGTGAACTTCTATTGACTTTTCTATTAGAATAATATTTTATTATTATTATTTTCTCTGTGAATGTTACCTCATTTGACCCTGTTATCAGTAAAGAGAAGTAACATAAGAAGGTTACATTAAGGAAGGCTTCTTCCTTACAAGAAGGTTACATTTCAAGGAAGGTCTTTTCCTTAAAAAACATGGAAAAAGCCATAAATGTAAACTGCATTACAGAAACACAGAGCAAGCTCTATGTCCAGTTCTATTGCACACAAGAGTATTTTCTTACAATTACAGAGAAGTATTCTGGCACAATGGTAGGTTCAGGAAAGACAACTGCTACTGAGGGTTTTCTTGGCAAGGAGAAGAAAAAAGGTCCCCTGGAAGAAAATAGTTTAAAAGATTAGGCAAAGGATACACAGAGAAACATGTAGAAATGCAACATAAAAGCATGACATGATTGTGGAATAATAAGAAGAGAGAGTATGGGAAAACTTTAAGGTGTTTGAATGTGTGGACATTAATTTTGGTATGGTAATGACAGGATTACGTGAAATGATGGTTTCACTGGAATTGATAGGAGAAAGCTGGTTTAGCAAAGGCAATTTGGATACCTAGGAAATAAATTACTGCAAAGTTCAAAAGTATCAAATCAAGAAGAAACCAAAGTTGTGAATCTGAACACAGCACTGATGGTAGAACTGACCCCCCTGCCACTACCCTCCCCAGGTAGCTCAGGTAACTGAGACTGGGCAGGTCCCCTGCCTCAGGCAGAGGTCATAAACCTGCTTCAGGCTGAGAAACAGAGAGGAAATTCAGGTAATACATCATTCCAGCAATGAAGTGGGTGATGGAAGTCAGCGATACTCTCCCTTCATTCTCCCAGACAAGAGAAATATATTGTCTTGACAAGGCCACAGGGTATGAATTAACGACTGGCCAAAGGACACAGGTGTAGGTATGTGACGGTGTTGAGATAGAGCAGCAGTGTCCAGGCCACTTGTTACTCAGCTTGGGGACCTTTATTAACCCCGATTCTCTTTATTGCTTAAAGGAGGTGTCAATGAAAGTCTTAATTTTGCTACTTTGCGGCAAACTTGTTTCATCCTTACCATTAAATTTTGCTTTCCTTTCTAAGTCTTGAGGAGCCTTGAAAATAAAAGAAGCAAAAACCCCACCAAAACAGGTATTCTACAGACAATGTATGACTGAATGTGAGTGAATAGCAAAGGTTATAAAGAAATTAAGAGACTAACAATGTAAATCTTATATAGAAAGGAACATTATTTTGTTAATTAATTGAAAACTATTGGAAGACATCAGGAGAAAAAAGAAAGGAGTTTTAGAGACTGGTTTGAGGCTTCTGAAAGAGGCTGGAGATGCAAGAATTTGAGAGACATCATGGCAGAAAAGTAGTCTAAGAATAAGCTATAAAGGTCCTAGATGAAAACTTTGTATTAGGTAAAAGAAAGAGCAATGAGGAACATCCTAGAGGCAGGAGAAAAAGAGAGAAGATGCTAATAAGAAATGTATCCAATAATCAAGATGGAAATTGATAGAAAAGAAAAAAAGTCAGGATTTTAAAAAAAGGCATAGAAAAAATACTTGTGCCCGCTATTTCAGTTCAACAGAAAGGCTCAGAGATCAAGAAGAAATCATCAGAAAATGATTTAGTCGAAAGCATACTCTGACCTGAAGACCAAAGAAGTGAAACTAAAAGTGTAAGTGTACAAAGTTGGAAATAAAGCAAGGATAAAGGAATATTCCTGGAAGATGCACTGGACACTTGAAAAAAACTGTAGCTGTCTGGGCAGTTATAAGAATGGGAAAGGAAATCACTTATAAGAGATGTTGCATAAATCAGAGAAGACGATACAGATCTTTTCAAAATTAAAAGGTCTTCCCTTTCAAATCTATGATACTACCAAAGTAAGAGTGCTAGTTTGCGGAAAGAACCTCAATCCAGTAATCCCACCCAGACTACAAGAAGATAAGGGGATCCAGTTTAAAAGCAGATGTTTCACAAAACAGCATTTTCACAGAATACTTTGGTCATGATGTCAAATTATGGCTTAATCCTCTTGAAAGGAAGGGATGTGAATGAATGTTGTTAACAAGTTACATTCACATTCAATTGCTGCACCATCTAAGTCACCTTTAAGTAAATGAGATAATTAATGATGTTGGGAAAATACCAAACACAAAACATGCCATCAATGCAAGTAAATTGATTATTTGTGCATACAGAAAAGATAATTCCTTGGAACATACAATAATTAATAAGTATAATGTTTTTGGAAACTCTTTCTGCACAGATATTCACACATGTGAATGAATGTGACACGTCATTCTGTTCCTTTTTGCTGGCTCATGAGCTTTTAGTCCTAAAAGTACTCAGTATGTCTGTATATCTGCAGTTGCTTCTTGCTCCCAAGAGCCTATTTTATCACTTTAATTCCAGCTCTGAGCACAGAAGTACTTTCTGAAGTCTGTACTAACACCACCTCCTTATGCGTGTATAAGGACATGACATGCAGTGTTATGGAGCAATGCAGGTGGCATCCGTCATTCCGGAGGCTGAGGTTATGGTTCGGAACCCCCAATGTGCAATAACAGTATCAGCAAGATTGGAGCATTTTCTTCACTGCAAATATTGCAGTCAATTCTCTGACCACATGAAGTTACTCAGCAGATCAAATTGCTTATTTTCAAGGTTTAATTCTAACTTAACTCCTTTCTGTGGCAATTATTTTCCGTATCGCAACTCACAATTACTGTGCAAACATTCTTCTGAAATTGGTTTCTATGCTGCAAAATAAGCGAAATAGTAAACTGCTCAATTATTTTGAATAATGACGAGCATTTTTGAGGAAATCTTGCCACCATTTGTACAAACATTCAAATCCATAAGTTTTCCAAATTAACTGAAAGAATATGAAATGGGACTATTCTACATGCAGTATGAAGATGTGATCTGGTTGTTTTTCCTTGCTAAGCAGCAAGTGATACCTTTCAGTGCCATTTATGTTACCCCTTGCAATGAAAGTCAACTGGAGTATAGTTAGAAAAGTCTGTCATGTGCATTTTTAAAATGGCCAGTCTTCCATGAAGAATTAGATTTTCCTCTGAGAAATAACAGTTATTAAAATACAGCTGGGGGTGCTTATTAGTCAAGGAGTCATGAAAGTTTTAGATTCTCATTAGAAAGAGAGCCCAGTCCAGAAATATCTGTACCTTGCCTGCCCCTTCTTCTTCACTAACAGAATTGAGACCTATTCATAGTTAAAACAACAACTAGAACCCACAGCAGGTTATGTGTTCATCCTGGCCCACTGAACAATTATTTCTGAGGTCTTATGTAGCATTATCTATTACTCTGAAAATACCCATTCCTCAAGCCTCATTTCTGACACTTTATTTCTCTAACAGTTTGCATCATTGCTCCAGTTATAGAAACACACACATATGTATACTAAAAATAAAAACTTGAGCTGCTTCCTTAGAAAATCTATACCCGCAAAAGATATCAACATTAAATATTCGCAGTGAAACTCCAATTCACATATGTCTATCAACTGATTCTTTGTAAAGAATGAAGAAAGATGCTGTAAAATATGTTTGAAATATGAACCATTTACTCCTTTTCTAAGGTAATTACCCACACTGTTTGAAGCAAGATACCTGGAGACTTTTCAACCATGAATTTTCACTCTCTGCTTAACTTAAATAACAAAGCCTTGCAGGTTCTTTGGGTCATCATTCTTCTATGATGGTATAAAGAGGTGGAAAAGTTTAGAGTGTTTTTCTCACAGTTTTTCCTTTGCCTGGAAAAACTATGGCTGGTAATGTTCACACCAGTCCCTCCTGTGGATTCCAGGGCTAGCCTAACTGCTCTCCTTTCAACAGCAGTATTAGGTAGATGTGAAGCTCTCCTAAAGCAACAACTTCTTTTCCTTATCTTGCTCTCAGGCTGGTATTAGATGCTCAAAAATCACAAGATTAATACATTTCAAGAAGATCTGTCCTTTCTTGTATCACTTTACAGTCAGTACAAAAAATTGGTTGAAATAGTTGTTTTATACACAATCTGCTAGTTATTAGCATGACAGAACTTCACACCAGAAAAACTGAACTCTGTATTATGAGATGTTAGGAAATTTAAAATTTCAAATAGTCTTCTATCCATGTGGATAGTAGCCTAAGCCTATTTTAGGTATTTCTTCAAAATATTCACTACTGCAATCTATGTGTCAGTTTCCAAGTTCCTCATTGGTTGTAACATGTTTTGTAACAAAAAGCATGTTCTGTTTTTTATATATGTCCTGATATCCAGGAGCCAAATTTTTAGTCTATGTGTCATCTACTGCCTAATTAATCAGGTCATAGATCTTCAATATGCTCGTCTTGGACCACTACCACAACCCTGATAGTTCTAAATGTTGAAGGGACAAGGTTTTTCCAAGACCAGCTGAAATCTCAAGATATTACAGCTTCTTTCTGTTGTTGAACACTTTTCATTATTCATACATATGGTTTAACTGGACATAAATTTCTGAACAGTCATTGCACATCTTAGTGTCCAGCATGCTTCTTCAGATGTGGTGAATATATTCATCACATCCTATGTTTGCAAAATTATTAAACAGAATCTTGAGTTTTACTTGCAGTACATGTAATTTCTTGTAAAAGAGTATAACTTCCAATGACACTTGTCTTTGTTATTTCAAGGAAAAAATATTCAAAATATGACTACTGTAGTTTATTCTTTTTGATTCTTCACTTGTGTGAACTCCTTTTCAATAAAGATGTCTTTCTCCTATGCAGAGATGTTTGACTGACAGCTACATACCTGATAGACCTGCAAGCAGTCATGGCTTTCCTCATCTGTATCTAACATCACAGTTCTGTTGGACTCTTGGAATCAAGTGCTGCAGTCACTTGGATGCACTCGGCAGCTCCATCTTCCTTCCAATGGCTTATATCTGCATGTTTGAGTGCATGTGCCTTGTGATCTTAATAGTGATTAGGCAACCCAGAGAGTGCAGAAATTAATTCCTTTCTCACTATAAGCATTGCCCCTATTAAAAGCTGCTGGCATTGTATCATTCACACCTGAACTGTCTTCCAAGGCACCACATTAGGAACTTGAATTATTATTCTTTTTCTTTTTCCCTTGCACTGAGAATATTCTGGCCTTGTATGGTAATTAAATATTGTCTTACTACTCAGCAGTGGGTGGTACTGCTATGTGTTAATTGCTACATAAAGTAAGTGATAACATCTCTTGTTTCTTGTCTTTCTTACTGACAGCCTGCATGCACCCAGTTGTAATTATGACAATTGAATGAATGGCAGCGTACTTGCCTAGGACATGTACCTTGAAAATCATGAAAGAGATTACAAACATGCTACAAATATCTTCCTTTTCACTGGAAATTTCTGCATTCTCCATCTCTGCATCTACTGAGTCTCTTTTTAGATCTTCTTGCTGTATTTTCAGCATGGGGAAATAAGTAGTCCAGTTTCTTATACTTTTTCCTCTGCATTATCATTTGATCTGTCTTTGTCCTGTGGTCTGAATTCCTTCAATTTCATTCTGATTATTTGTGCTGAATTATTTATTCACAATTCTCATTCCCTTTTATGGATAATTCAGCTGCCCTCTTTAACTTGGATGCATGATATATGGGTTAAGACTCTGTCTTTCAATTAAAAATTTAATTTAAAATTTATCTTTAATTACAGGATTTTTTTCACTATCCACAAAGTTACAGAGTTCCCATCTCTGAAGCAAAAACAATTTTCTGCTTCTCACTATCAGACAAAAATATCTTCTTATTGTTTCATTTTCTACAGGTAAAGTATTTATCTTACAATTTTATTGGTTGTGCCCATGTTTCAAACGTAATTGCTGACAGTGTTTTCCCAGACATGTCAATTCTTATGTGTCAAACATGATATTGATTCATGTGACTCTATTCCGAGTTACTCACAGCCCCCATCCTATGCCTTTGCAACATGCATATGCCCAACCCTGTTCTACATCTATGTACCAGATGAGCTTGTCGTGGTTTAAGCCCAGCCAGCAATGAAGCACCATGCAGGCGCTCGCTCACTCCCCTCACCCAGTGGGTTGGGGGAGAGAATATGGGGAAAAAAAAGTAAAACTCGTGGCTTGAGATAAAGACAGTTTAATAGGACAGAAAAGTAAGGGAAAATAATAATAATAATAATAATAATAGAATATGCAAAACAAGTGATGCACAATACAACTACTCACCACCAACTGACCAGTGTGCGGCCAATCCCCAAGCCACGGTGCCCCCGGCCAACTCCCCCCCAGTTTATACACTGGACATGACGTCACATGGTATGGAATATCCCTTTGGCCAGTTTGGGTCAGCTGCCCTGGCTGTGTCCCCTCCCAACTTCTTTTGCCGCCCCCCCCCAGCCTCTGCTGGTAGGGCAGTATGAGAAGTTGAAAAGTCCTTGACTTAGTATAAACACTGCTTATCAACAACTAAAACATGAGTGTTTTATCAACATTCTTCTCATCCTAAATCCAAAACAGCACTGTACCAGCTACTAGGAAGAAATTTAACTTTGTTTCAGCCAAAACCAGGACAGACCAACAGCCACTTCTCTGTTTTTATCAGTTAAAAAAAAAAAAAAAAAGAAAATACCTTCCTTTTCTTATCTTTAATGCTGCAAGAGCTCAATAAGCACTAATACATACCTAATTTCACTTCTTTTTTTGTCTCAAAGTCCAGCATTGTGTTTTGTCTCTATCCTTCTCTGATATCCTTTTCCCAGTGCTTTTAGTTACTGCATTGATTGCTTATTAATCAAGTTCCCTTGTTTTGAGTGTCCCTAAACTGGTCACTTCCATTGTATTTCGTGCATTTCTTGCTGGAAAGTTAGAAAAGGTGAGATGTTCATGAAAACCTGAGATCTTTGTTAAGAAAGCCATTTATCCAAATGCTAAAAACAGAGCTAACACTGTATTCCCCAGAGTTTTATTCTCTGGAGCATTACCAAAATACCTCCCTTTGTAATTTCTATTCCTTCATCCAGTTCTTTCCATGTTATTAAAATTAATATTAAAGTAGGCTGGATTTGCCAGCAATGGGTTTTTCAGAAGGATGGGGCAAAAGAGAACAGGAGTGCCTGAGGTGTGTCTGAGGCATCTTGGGTACCTCACTGAGCATTTAGAGTTTCAGGAAGAATTAAGTGGGATTCAGAAAGTGTGGCAAGATATGTATGTTTGAGGGGAGGGTCTTTCCCTCCCTTAATAAATATTCCTCCCTCAGGCTGCTCTGATCGCCAAGGCAGGCTCTCACAGCCTTCTCCTCAGTCCTTCCCTTCCTTCGGATAAGCCTCTGTGTTCACGCACCCTCTCCTCCCCATGGCATTTGTCCGCTTTTCTGCATGTGTGGTTGTTTTTTCTCACTAAGACTGGCTTTTCTAAATATTCTCAACTGTTGCATTTGCAAACGTTAGGCTTTAAGACACAGCGAAGTATTATGTATACGAATATTGATTTCTGTATAAATAATTTTGAAAATGGTGTAACAGAGTTTTGCGAGAAGCAAGTGATGACCAAAACACACACAATAACATGTCAGATTTCTAGTTTCTCCTCACTTCTCAGTTGGACAATAACCTTTTTTCCCCTTGGAAGCTGTAGTGTGAAGTCTGAATGAAAACCTAACTGTAATTGCCTTTGCTGTATATTTAATCACATGAAATGTGAAAGATATAATATACAGTACAAGCAGGAAGATCATTTGTTGGGCAGATTATGTTAGTGGTGATTCAATTCTAACCGTATTTTCTATTGCAACTAGTGTACGAATAGAGCTGTGTGACCTAACATTGTACGTCTGATTTTGTTAGCTCAGAATAACGGTACAGACAGCATCTCTGTAAGAGAATGAAATTCATATCTCAGTGGGAAAAGGCAAGAAGTAGTTCCCATCTTGTAGCCCTTGCTACTGCTGATGCGATGAAAAAAGACCTGCTCTCTCCTCCGCCAGGAGGCACATTCTTTCACCAAATTTGCTTGAAGAATTATTCCTAGAGTCTGCATATGAGAATGCTGAGAAGCACTACCAGAAGCACTGGTGAGAATGGCAGTTATGTTACAATAGCAATAATTCTTAGCTGGAAAAACACCTCTGAAAACTAAAACCAAAATAAAACAAAACAAAACCAAAAACAAACAAACAAAAAAAAAACACAAAAAAACCCAAAACCAAATCAAGCAAACAAAAAAAATACCCAAACCACACCCAGCCAACCAAATCAGCACATCCAGATTTCTAGAACATATGAATTTTCCAAGGGAAAAAAAAAAAAAAAATTAAATGCTTTAAAAGTATACAGAAGATGAAAACCAGCAATGACACAGATAGATAACAAACTATAACCAGATTTTGCCTAATCCTTAACTTGCTGCAGTATTTGGAAAGGGAGATGACAGTGTCCTAAAGGATGTGGAGAAATGCAAAGAGACTGACACAAATAACATGCTTTTTAAGTCTCCACACCAGCACATGGAATTCCACCCCCTCCAAGTCAGAGGCAGCCAGCCTAGCTCTCAAACTGCAGATAAATAGTGAAACCATGGGGAAGCCTCACCTCCATCTCTTTCTTGCCCACTGCAAAAGTTGTCTGATGCTGTGTCAAGTTTAGTTTCTAAATGTAACTCGAAAATGTCACAGTCATATGTGACATTCTTCTGCATCAAGGTATCTGGCATGCTCCACCTGACTCTTTTGTCAAAGTAACACTCATTCACAACTATGTGCCATTCCCTGTCTGGTTAAAGGCATTGCAGAGTACAAAGAAATCAAAATGAATCACTGACAACCAATACAAGAATGGACACAGTCTGCAGGCTCTCAGCTGGGAGGACTGCAGAGACTCAAACCTTTTGTTCCAAAAGTAGTCAGCACTTCTCTTCATATTTTCTCTATGCTTTTTTGCCAAATGGCTGTGAGAAATACTGTGGTTGGTTGTAAAGTAAAGGCTAAACCATTTACCAATCTGGTTTGCCTTGCTTGACTTAGAATTTCGGTACAAGTGGAGAAAGGAGAGCCTTCCACGTAGTGTCTCCTTCTCTTTTACTTGTGCTCTGCTTATTGGATCATCTGGGGGAAGGGACCTAGGACACTGGTGATTCCCTTGGTATCCCCTTGATGTCTGTTACAGTTGTGGGGTTTGGTCTTTTACTACAAATCTTACATATGTTTGAAGACATTAGGGAGGGCTTTGGCTCAAGGAATGTGGAATAAGGTTTTGTGAGGTTCAAGGAAACTCCCCTATATGTTTACCTGTCAATGCAGAGCATTTGATTTGCTAAGCCATGGCATGCATTTCTATATTTATTACTGCTGTAATGGGAAGCACCATATTTTATAGCATTTACCTTCTTCAGACAAATAGGGAATTACATTTCCTCTGTTACAATATTACGTATATATTATAGAGGGGTTGGACTCTGTGTGCTGTGACTTCATCGCTTACATTAGAAGAAAAGCATTATCATACCAAAACACATTCTCTTTCCAAAACTGTTGCTAGGACACTGGCTTCACCTAGGAGTATTAATTGAAATACCTCTGAGTTTGTAAAATGATCTAGATTCTTTCTTTTTCAGCAAATAAACATCTACTCGCCAATTCATTAGGCAGAAGTCCAAATACTGCCTGCTCAAAGCACAACCCATTTTGAATTAAAGATAAATTATTTCTATTGCCATAAATGAAAACTAGGTCAGATTAAGAATAAAAATCCCAGACAACTCTACTCACTGTAAGGACTGTAACTATCATTTCCCTTCCTAACATATTTTGCTATTTACTATTTGACTCTTTATTAGATTGCTGACTTTCATAGAAAATGGTGTTTTCTACCAGAAATAAATTTTGTGGATAAATCCTTTGGGATTAAAAGCATTTTTAAGGATTAAATATTCACAAACAGTTGAACATTTAGACCATATTTCCAGTTCTGAAACTTTTGCATCAGGGTCAAGGCTTCCGACAGTGAATGGCAATGTTGGTCACCTCAGTAGAGCTCCCAGTTTAAGACAGTATACCGGCTTGTTCGTTAAAGATCAGCTACATTCTGACAATTGAAATCCATTAAGGTGTTTCAAATCAGTCATGAAGTAACTGAGGTAATAAAAATCACTAGACATTTTTAACAATTTTTATACAGACTCATGAATTTAAAATCAAGTTTCAGTTTTCCAGCAGTCTAACCTTTTTATTACACTCTCTGTCCCTCTGTCTACCAACATATTTATCAAAGACGATATTTAGAGAAACACTGACAAAAGTAAAGGATAGCTTTCTCTGTGTCCCTGCTATATCCATATTAAATTTTAGTGTGTATAATAGTCACAGAAAAAATAGTGCTTCAAAACATAAATACCAAGTTATATGCCACTACTAAATGGGAAGAAATTCCTGATGGAAAACGAAGCAGTGCTTCCTGGGTTAGATTAGATTTGATCTGTATGATGTATAAGATGAATAAAATATTTTTAAAAGAACATACTTTAAAGTGCTAGCTTGTTTATCTGGTTGGAGTTTTTTTCTTTCTAATATATACATGCAAGCTGAGGTAAGTAATTTTTTTATGTACCCATCTGGAACCAAAGCCCTTAGTGATTCAAGAACAAAGCAGATTTGATGCACTATTGATTTTCTACCTTAGCAGTAGAAAAACAATTGCTCTATGCAAAGATCTGTTTTTCTGGATCTCTGCCATCCGTCTTTTTAACATTTGTGTAACGTAGCATTTGTGTAGAAAAAGAAACTCACACAAGGTTAAAAAGGGAAAAAAATACTCTCTCATAACAATTTTACGTAAGTCTTCACATTGCAAAATACCTTTTGAAAGATATTTAATACTCTTTCCACTATGAAATATCTGGACTTCTTTGTAGTACATAAATGCACTCTGAATTGCATCTGCTCTTCCTTCCCTGCTCTCAGACCACACACTGGTCAGTCTACCTGCAGCGGTGCAGGGACAGATTTAATCACTATGTGCTGAATTTCCTTTCCTAGACAACCTTGAATACGGAGATTTGGCCTTAAACTTTCCTGAATCAAACTGTGGTTTATGTAAGAGGCATCAGACAGCGACCAGTTTGGAAAATCAGTCCTGATGCCTCTAAGGAAGTGTAGCAGGAACTGTGTGCAGGGAGCTCCTGCTCAGGATCTAATCACAATGCATCTGAGCCCAAAATGAGCTTCCCTCTGTTGTAGGATTTCTTTGCCTGGGATCTGCAGACAGTTTGGAGCTCTTCAGAAGTGGAGAGCAAATCACAGGAGCTGAGTTACAGTGTAACCTTCTCGTGATATATTGTGCTATAAGGGCTATTTTACAGCAGCATTCACAAGTCACTAAAAAGTCCAAGACAAAGCAGTATTTTATGTGCTTATAGGTGCAGACAACAGAACGTTTAAGGCAACAATCCCATCAGTTCATAAACCATTAAAGGTGAGCGTGCCTCCAGTTCATGACAAAGTTCAAGAAGAATAATATTTTGTAGAAATAGTGTGTGATATCTATACAGAAACCTGAAGCATTTATACATTCTGAAAAAAAGAAGTACCTTCCTTCAAAAGGTCTGTCGTAAACCCCCTAGAAGATATGTCATTGCATTCTACTGTCAGGTCTAAGGAATCTGTTCTTATACAAGGCTGATCAAAATTCAGATTGAACATTTTCCATCCCTAAAATGAGTGTTTTATGGAAGTGTTAATAGCCATCAAGAGGAAAAAAAGCAAAAAAATGAACTGGAAAGATTGCACAGAAATATAAGTGAAATACAGTAACATTGCACCAAAACTAATGTCTGTGTTGTCTGATGCTCCATCCTGCTATTGTCATCAGGATCCCAGATCAGCATCTTTCATGCTGTAACATCATCCCCAGATATTTCAGGACAAAAGCAAATACTAGAAAACTTCTGCTCTGCATGGAGGAACTGCTCTCTTCAAACTCCTTTTGTAGTCTGAACACTCCATCACAATTCTGATTCATTCCTTCAGTGGTGGCCTCACCTACCCGAAGAGTGTTCCCATCCTATAGTCTAAAATTATGATTGTCACAAAGATAATGACTTTTCCTGACACTGTTTCCTCTTTTTCTATTTTGTCACATTGTACTTCTGTTATTAATGATTGATAATTTTCTTTGCCCAGCCTCATCTCTTTCTCTGCTCTCTAATGTCATTTTAACTATGTCTCTTCTTCATGCTTTCTGTCTGCCTAGACAGTGCAAGACAATTTGGGAACCACTTTTTATCAGGATTTGCACAATTTGGTCTAGAATGTTTCTTCAGAAGTACTTTATTAATACAGGACCAAGCAAAACCAAAACACCAGTATATGTGTTCCTATGGAAAAGTATATTTATGAAATTTTTTCCTCCTTTAACCTTGGATTTATTTCAAAGCCTATAGATATCATTGACAGTCTTTCTGTTTACTTCCATATGCTTGGGTTCCAACATACATGACTCTTGTGAATAAAATTTATATCTTATACATGCAATGTGAAGAAACAAAGAAACAAATAAGGAAGATTGGGGAGAGGCAAATGGTGCAAATCAGCATTATTCCATTGGTTTCAGTGGAGCTACGCTGATTTATACAATTTGAAAATGGCGTGTCTTAAAAAGAAGTGAAATTAACTTACATCAAAGATCAGTATCGCACAGAAGAAATTTGCCACCTGTTGCTGCCACCTTATAGGACAGATGGCTTTGAGGAAGGGGTGGTAATCAGTGAAACAAGTGAATATAAGAGCCAATATTCAGAATTTTACTGATGAACCAAATAATTGCTTCTTTCCAACCCATTTTATGATTTCATATTTACCATGCCACTTGGATAGTTGACAATAGGTTCTGGACCACATGAATTAGATGATAGCAGCTGCTAAGTTTTTCCTCAGTTCCATATTCACATATTTTTACATTTTCTCTCCTTCTGGTTAATTTTGTTTTGCAGAACTGTGGATGGGTCCTACAAGTGCTCCAAGATTCTACTAAAAGGACTAAGATAATAATATAACCAAAAAAAGGATTAAACTCATGTCATGAACTGAAGAGAATCTTAAAGTTTCTTATTTCTAATTGCACTCTGGTTTTACCTAGTAACATTGGCTTCTTTTAAGCACCAGAGGAGTAAACTTTATTTGAGGATTGATTCTCATGTTTACTTTATTCAAAGAATGATTCTCATATTCTGGCTGCCAAGGTAGATTTTTATGATTCTGATAGATTATTTTCACTGTCAAGAAAACACAGCTTTGGAAAGCACAGAAACAATGAAATAATTAAAATGTGTGAAGTATGTTCATGCAGAGTGTGCCAGAGACAGACTGACTCAGTGAAAAGACAAAATGTTACTGTTAAGGGTTTTTTTTCTAATTTAATAAAAAACTAAAGAATGTTTTGCTATTTTTAAACTACTAAGCTTCAGTCAGATTCTAAGACTAAACACTTCTCATTTCTCACCCAAAAGAAGTGAGTAAGATTATGTCAAGAGCAAAAACTGTGAATGAACCTTAAGAATTGTCTGTCAAAGTCTGTAGTTTACAGTTTAGGTGTTATCAGAGGTTACTGATAGGTTTCTTAGGATGAAATGAGCTGACATCTTTCCTGTTTGTATTTTTGAGACATGTCAGTTTTGTAGAGTTCTCCAAGGTTGCAGCAATTTTTTGGAAAGACTGTGGCGGTTTATGTCTTTATAAGTATGTGAGACTGAAGTAAGTGAAGGCACAGTAAGCTAAAAGAATCAGCTGAGATGTCCTCGAGCTATGTACAAACAGAAAGTTATTTACAGAGAGAACTATAATGTATCGGTATTTGATGCATAGTAATTCATCAGATCAAATGATGATATTTACTAGCGTAAAGAAGGCAAGGTAGGCACCTGTTAGACTTAAGGCAATCAGGAATTTCTCTCAACTGAGTGTCAACAATAAAGAACTATGAATCCATGCATGCAGTATAAACTATCATAAGCCTTCAAACTCCTGCCTGCACACCCTTCCCCTGCCCTGTCCTCTTCTGCTTTTCTTTCTTTTCAGGAGTAGAAACAAGAAAGACAGGAGGGTGAGAATTTGCTCCATGCATGCTCTCTTTCTCAGTAGGGAGCAACAGCTATAAAGGAAATCCACAAAAGTTTTTTAAATTGTAATTTGTTGATCATCCTTTCTGTTGAAGTTTAGAGTTTAAAAAAATTTAAGTCAGTTTTGTAATTCAGTATCAAATCTGAAACAAATAAAGCAAATACAGAAATCATTACAGAACACAGGTTTATATCTCTCTCAGGCCCAAACCTCAAGCATGAAAAAGATGTCTAATACATTTGCTCAATTCTAACACAGGTTTACACAAGTGATTAGTCACTGGAATCTCTGATATCCTTTGTTACATCTTCCCCAAACCAATCTAACTTTGAAGTATTTCTGTTGCTGAGTTCGCCATGAGTCAGTCAGGTTTGCTTCATTGTGACTATACGTTGCCCTGAAATGTATATGGCAAATATATATTTGTCACAGTAGGAAAGGCATACACGGATCTCTGGTCAAAATCTGCCTTGAAACTTTTAATGCAGATTTGTGCAGTCTGAACAGCTGTGTTCATCTGGTGTTACGGAGTCAAACCTGCATGTCTGCATTTTTTAGTAGCCATTAATTGTTGTCTTGCACTGTACTCTGTGCCTTCCACTTCATTAATCACAGGACAGTGGTAGACCAGGGGGTGCGCAATGGGAGCACCTAAATATAAGGAGTAAATTTTCTGCTTCTGCTCAAAATTGTGCAGTAAGCTTCCCTGCCAAAATTCTTTTTTATAAGAAATGCTATTTGAAAACCTCTTGTAATAGGAACTGAGCTATCTCAAAGTCATGGTGAAAGGCACAATATTATGGTACCTGCACCAGTTTCTTTATCTATTAGCTAATGCTGGCACATTATGGTTACAATCCTTTGTCACATAAATTTAAAACTATGAAAACTTTAGACTATGGGTGGGAAACACAGAAATTAATGAGTAACGTATTTCCAACTTGGTTTTGTTGTCTGTTCATTTTTTCCTAAACACTAGTAAAAGTAGTCAAACAGCTGCATTGGTTGTACTGGGCACACCTGGCTACAGGATACCCTGTGCAGGGTGAGGCCATGAGTTGTCCTGTGCTGGTCACGGGCGGCTCCGACACTGGTGGGAACACCACTGCACTCTGTCAGGGATCCCCGGTGCACCAACCCTGACGCATTTAAGAAAGACACAGCCACCGTGGGGAGGCGACATGCAAGGAGACATGAGGGGACATGAAGGGGCCACTTCTGGGGACATGGCTGGAGATGCACTCTGTGAAGGATGTGCTCCATGCCAGAGCAGGGACTACCAAGGGACCGCGGCTGTGGACGACCCGCGCTGGGGCAGAAACACCCCCGAGGGACTGAGGCCCTCGCTGAAGGAGGGATCAAGTATAAAACACGGCAAAAACAGTGGGAGATGAACCAGGAGAGATGGGGACGAAAGATGTTTCCTAAGTGTTTGTTTAACTGACTATGGTTTTTCTCAATATCTGAATCAGTAATAAAAAGGTTGTGTTAATTGTCAGTAAATTAAATTAAATAAGGTAAATTAACCCAGGTTGAGACTATTTTGCCCACAGCAATGGGTTAAGATGATTCTTTTTCGCAGTATTTTAAGATATACTGTGGTGACAGATGTTTTGATTTAAATTAACCTGACTTTGCTCCTCTCTCAATAATTTGACAGTTTATTTTGCTGACCATATGGCTATAACCAGAATCATAATCTATTGTATTTGAACTGAAGAACAAGGTGCTGAGGACAAACGATAAGAGAATCATTTGCTTTCCATCTCTGCTATTCCCTGTAGGGATGTTTTGCACGATGAAAACAACATTCTGAATTAAAATTGTTCCTTTTCTCATATCAAGGTTCTCGTCCTATTTAGGAGAATTTTTTAACATATTCAGTGCTTTATTTAATGCTATAAATATCTTTTCTCCAGTAGAAAATTAATTCCTAGAGTCAGAAAAGGGGAAAAAAATGCTGAGTTCCTGATTTTGCTGGTCAGACTTCCGATTAAACATTCTGTGCAACATGTATAAAGAAGGATTGGACTTTCAGCACTTAATTACTTTAGCCAGTTGCCATCTGTTCTTTGAATTCTGACCTTTTTTTCCAAGTTGAGGCTACATGGAGCGTCTGCAGGCAAGCCAATTAGATCATGGATGTTTCACGCTGACATTACAACAGACTTAATGTCCACCTGCAGAACCCTGGTTGATAAATTTAATAGTGATGACACAGTGGCCTTCTGCAACCTTCATTCAGCAAGGAAATAATAGTTTATTACACTTTGTATTGTTCGTCTAAAATGTGGCACAACGAGCAATGGAAAAACCACATTTTGATTTGTTTCTTCAGCCCATGACATTAATCATACACTGTCAAAAGCTTTTCACGCTACAGTTTCTCACAAAGATAATGCAGGTTAACTCTAAAAAACAACCCCACAAAACTACCCTTTTCTGGGCTAAGAGGAATAGTCACAGACTGAAATAGCATGGAGCTTTAAGCCACCCATTCTCCCGTAAAATTCTCAGATGGCCAAGGTTAAGGACTTTGTAGGAAGTCCGTCACTCTACTTTTCTACTGCCTCTCCTGTGCTTATGAAAATGATTGACAGTCTACAGATTCTTACACTGGCAACATGAATACATACAAAATATCACTGTATTTCTAGTAGCAGTTATATTAACATGATTGTCCATCAATGTACAGTAATGATACAATACTATTTCAATATTGTTCACTACTAAGTGGTACCAAAGACATATTCAAGTCTATCTCAGCCTCTAATGAGTACCTAATTACTTGTGTGAACATCAAAATGTTATAATTTGTGAATGTAGTACTGTCATCAAAGGGTATACCTCGGTAGGACTTAATACCTAAAAGTTTCTTTGCAAAGAAAAGAAGCTTCTGGAAAAATATATAGCTTCAGTTTCATTAAGTGTCTGAAAAAAATAAGAAGAAAGATACACTCTTCCTTGAGGAATGTTTTGAAGCTGACTGTAAATGCAAAGATGAGCTGGAGGGCATGATGTGAAGCCTATCAATGTCAATGAGAGTCAGCCCTTGTATTGATTTTAATGGTCTTTGAATCAGGTCCTAAGCGTGAGATTTTGATAACCCATTAAAGCTTCCACATTTTAAAACTGAACTTCTTCTATTGATCCACTAGCTCAAAGACAGATAATAAATGTTACATGAAGAAGCACAAATCCTTACCACTGTATGGAAACACACTACTTCAGCATGTCCTGTGCTTACACTACTGAGCCAGACGGCAGTATATGTAAAGCAGTATGTTGCAGAGTTTCAGAAGCAATTTTGCTGAGTTTCAAGGAGATTAATGTCTTAATAGACCACAGGTTGTCTGTTTGCTCTTAATAGGAATCTTTTATTCCTCTCTCCACTTCTTCGATGCTGCAAAGTGCAATAAAACCAACTGCATTTGCACTGAATGAAATTCACTCTATTTCAGTGCTAAGTAGTGACAAAACTTCTAATGAGCCACTTTGCTCGTTCTGTTTATTTGGCAGCATCAAACAGAAAACTCATGCATCAGGAAAAGAAGTCTGGAGGTTATGTCATCTTGCTGAGTTTATCCCCCTAAATGGAACATTTTCAGGATTCTGCATAGAGAACTAGATGTTATTTCAGCTTAAAAAAATGAGTCCAAATGCTGAATTTCTTCTGTACAGATATGGAGATGCTTCAACCTTTCCACAATAACATCTGAATAAAGGGAAAATTAAACTGACTTAGATAACTATTTAATATAAAACATCTGTCCTGGTTTCAGCTGGGATAGAGTTAACCGTCTTCCTAGTAGCTGATACGGTGCTATGTTTTGAGTTCAGTATGAGAAGAATGTTGATAACACTGATGTTTTCCGTTGTTGCTAAGTAGTGTTTAGACTAATGTCAAGGATTTTTCAGCTTCTCATGCCCAGCCAGCGAGAAAGCTGGAGGGGCACAAGAAGTTGGCACAGGACACAGCCAGGGCAGCTGACCCAAACTGGTCAACGGGGTATTCCATACCATGGGACGTCACATCTAGTGTACAAACTGGGGGGGCGGGAGCGGGGAATCGCTGCTCGGGGACTAACTGGGTGTCGATCGGCGGGTGGTGAGCAATTGCACTTCACATCATCTGTACATTCCAATCCTTTTATTATTACTGTTGTCATTTTATTAGTGTTATCATTATCATTATTAGTTTCTTCTTTTCTGTTCTATTAAACCATTCTTATCTCAACCCACGATTTTTACTTCTTTTCCCCGATTTTCTCCCCCATCCCACTGGGGGGGAGGGGGGAGTGAGTGAGCGGCTGCATGGTGCTTAGTTGCTGGCTGGGGTTAAACCACAACAACATCTTTCTTAAAGATAATAAATTCATTACATTCAAAGTGTAACACAGAAATTAATTATACTTTTAAACTGATCTGTGATGTATATATGTAAAAGTTAGATTTTTCATTTGAAACAATTAGGAACAATAATGTGCTTTTTTTGACTGAAGGCTACAAAACACAGCAATAGCAAATGTGTCATTCCTTAATTTGCTAGAGCATACCATTTACCTTTATGATCCCTTCTTTATTACCATTTAAGCATGTCTGTGGCAAGACAATCTGAAGACCAGGTATGATATTCTTTTGATGCTTTCCACCATTACTGCCTGCACTGCCTTTTTTCCAATTAAATTTGGCCTGAGAAAGAGTAGTGTCAGTGGATGCGCATATACAAAAAAATCTTATCCTCCATGCCTTGTGACTCTTTTTGCCCCTCATGACTCTTTTGGCCCCTCATGATAATTACTATTTAAACATAGGGGTTTTTTTTTACTCTGTCAACATATTTATCACATGTGTGTGTGCATACACACACACACACACACACACATACACACTTAGTATCACTTTTGCTCAAACCTCCTACTGCCCAGAATACAACAACATTCAAGCAAAGAGAAGTGCTATTTTATTTTATGTTATTTTATTTTATTTTATTTTATTTTATTTTATTTTATTTTATCTTGTTGTGACCCATACATTTACTTATTTTATAACCTGACAATGTGCTTATTCTCACCTGGCTGACATTGTAAGATTTCTTCAAAGAGCAGACTTTCTAACAACGTAGTTGCTAAGGACTGCCCATGTAGTCTGCTCCAGCTCTTTACCTGCTATTACCTGCTATTTTGAGGCTGCAGTGGCCTCCTTCTCCCTGGCAGGAGGCTGGGTCCAGCTCTAAGCTTTTCCTACCTCCGAGTTTCTCTAGCAAGAGTATGTTTCCATCTGCTACAAGGTTATACTCACAACTGCCTCGAAGCTGTACACTTTGGGTGAATTTTCTGCAACAAATCTATTCCCCCCTTCCCTTCTGTCCTTCCTCTTCCCCTCACTTCCTTCAGTGTTGTTTTTCCCTGCTTCCTCACCACAACAAACCCTATAACTAGTCTGGGATCCCCCTCTTGTCTTTATCTAGCCACGCCAGCTGTCCTTCACCCGGCCCGCACTCAACTCTTCACCTGTGCCCTCCTGGACCTATACTGTCTAACTTCATGCCTACTTTAACTCATAATAATCCTTCTGCCCAAAGATATCGCTTGTATAAATCTCTCCAACATTCGTTTCTGCTCGGTTTTGGCAAGGTTGAGCAGGAAGCTCATCTTGCCTTAAAAGGTGCTCGCCAAGCCTTGTTCCCAGTTTTGGAGCTTTACGTGCAAGGTGACTGGATGGTGGGCTGAATATTGCAATGGGAGTTGGATCCTCTGCAACTCTAGATGAGGTTTACTTGACCTTCAAAAGCAAATAAAATCTGCCTTACTCCTGAACTTAAGACCCATGATACCGGCCCAGATATTTTCCTTATTTCTTTTGTTTTGATGCTGCTGTTGTTACAAATTACTTACAGAAATGAGGTTAAAAAAGAACAGCATTTAGAAACTACTTCTTAAGAGCAAAAAATGAAAAGGACTAACCAAAGTAATATCTCTGTCAACTCAGTATGTCAGCTGACAACAGAACAGAGAAAATGTGCTGCATGGAAGCAGTTACCTCCCTGCTGCTCGGTCCATGTGCCATCATGTGTGTTATCCGCTCTCACTCATGCCTTCACTTGTTCGGCTGCTATGGGACTGGCATTAGTGCGATGCAATGATCAGGGATGGCCAGGTCCCTAGAGTTCAGAAGTCTATTTTTCCAGACTGTGCCAGCTCGTTTTCATCTGTTTACTTGCCATTTTTGGAAGGGATTATTTAAGTTTATTTAGAAGACTACAAAGAAGCATTTGGCTTCCACAGTTTAGGGCCAAATTCATGCTGTGTTTATACATTTTTTATTACTGTCCTCTTGAATTCACGGTAACACTACGAAGTGAATTGCTTTTAAGCAATTATGCTTCCAATGAAGCTAAGGCTCTTGCTATTCATATCTTTTGCAAACAAGAAATAAGGACCAGTGAGCATGTAAAACAGACCATTTTTAGGAAAAGATTAGTACCTCATTAGAAAGCAGCTTGTGCTGTGGAGTATTAGAACATTCTTGCTCTCCACCAGATTAGGCAATCATGGAGTTAATTGCTCACTGGCTGTATGAGTTATTTCATTAGTTCTGAAGTCAGCTCATCAGTTGCAGTAATGATGAGAGTGGAAATCACTGAAGAAAAAAATACTACATCATCATTTTAAAAAATCAAAACAAATCAAAGCATCAAAAAACAATCTGTCCGTATTCCAGCAGCAGCTATGCAGCTCGTGTCAAAACACTGTGATGTACTGAGGTACACTGGTATTAGTCATAACACCTAACAATAACGGGAGACTCTGAGATAGAAGCAAGAGGCCACTGTCCCAAGAAATAACGTCAAGAAAAAAGAAGAAACACTTTACTGACATTATAAATTATATATTTTTACAGAAAGTGGTTTGAAAAAAAGTAAACGAAATAGAGTTCATGTTACTGCATTAAAGAGCTAACAGAATTTTATGCTCAGTAAGGACTAGGGGAACTATTGATTATATGTACAACCGAACAGTTAGTAAAATTCCAGAGGTGTCTCTCAGTCTCAGTCCTAAAACCAGAAGTCGACATGGGTATATCTATCCTATTCCTATAAGTCATCCATCATTGTTATAGCCAGCAAGAAAAGAGCTTGCATGTTACTCACTGTAGTTCCAGCTGAGCTATAGATTTAATGTTTGTATACTTCATATACAGTACATAAATGTTATCAATGACTACTGGGATTTAAGAGGAAACTGAGCACTCTGCAAGAACAAAGCCCTAAATAATCATTTGTATTCTATTTGAGTAGGACCTGAAGCAGAAAGTTGATTCACATTTGCTCATTGATTGCGTTACAATGCACAAAAAGCAGCAGTCAAAAATAGCAGAAATATTTTATTTCACATCTTTTTGGTTTAACCAGCAAATTAAACAAGAATAGCAAAGCCAATTTCCTTATTTTTAATGTCTGTGGTCCTTTCAAATTTTTTAAGAAATTGATCATGCCTTCACTTCCTTGAATTAAAGATTATTTTTGTCCTTGATGAAAGCAGTTAATGTTGCCAATTATTTCTTTTCAGGCATGCCTGAAGCATTTTAATGGGAAAAATTCATCCTGGTGACATTTTTAAGTAGTGGATTAATGCATTTTTAGTATAAAACCATTCTTTATATAGATTAAAGAAGCTGGGAAGTTGTTAATATTGCCAAATATTTAAGACATTTACTTCAATCTAAGGCATTAAAGCTAACAATTTAAGAGAAAAGATTAAGCAGATAAATTTTATTCTCTTAAAATTTGCAAATTATCCACACTTCAATAAATTGTGTGAGGCATGTGTTGAAACAATGGAAATAATATATAGACATCTAATTTTTTATATATGAATACTTAAAAGACTATTTTAAATTAATTAATTCGGGGGACTAAGTAAGTTTCAGCTGATAACTCAGGTTTTTCAATGCAAAAACTATGATTGGACTAATCTGAAGATATCAAAATTAAAGTTTTCAGCTTTTTTGTTGTCATTGTTAGCTGCATGGATTTATTGACAGCAGTGTTCTCATATCACAGAATTTGATTTTGATAAACTGACATTTTCTGAGAAAGGTGTTCTGACAAATTGTTCCTTACAAACTCAAAAGCCGGTGTTTAAAGGAGTAAGGACCAGAGTCTGCCATTCATGATCCTTAAGGACAATCAATTCCCAGCAATGACTAAATAGAGCAGCAATATTATTCCAGTGGGTCTCAGTTAACTGGAGTAAACTCTCATAATATTTATCTTTACGCAGTGTTCTTTGATCCTAGACACAGTTCAAAGCAGCTAACAGAATAAAAGTTGCCTCCAGAGTGAGGAAGTGTACCAGAATTTGTACAATACTGAGAGAAAAAAAGATACTTTTTACAACAGAACTGGCACAAATTTCTGTGTTTGCTTAATAAGGTATGAGCAATTTTACAACAGGAGAGTGTTACTATAGCTTTTCTGGGTAACCAGGGTATGAGTTAACAACCTATATCACCAAGAATTACATACAGTAATAAGAAATTTAAACACCCATAGTTAATTTACATGAGTCCAACTTGAAACTCCTGGAAGACCCTGAAAAACATCTGAAACATCCGCAAAAGCTTCAACAATTAATATACAAGCAACCTGAATTTTATATTAACATTTACCAATTCACTTAAGTGTGAACGAAACATTACCTGTGAATTAGACATTCCAAAGCCCAGTCTAAATTATTCAGCTCCTTTCCATGTAACGATAATCTTTCTGAACATCTGGAAAGTACATATGAAGAATAACAAAACTACTGAGGTGAGGTTAAGTGATGAGCTGATACTTTTCTATGACTGTACAGTATGTGTGTGATGGACTTTGTGCAAGGAGCAGGTGGGTACCTTACAGAACTCCTTTGAAACAGTTATGGTCCATTCTGAGTAAAAAGGAAGATGATCTTGTCTACAAAGATCTATTCAGGTAAAACTCAGCTCACTACCAATATTTTCTATTAAAGACTAAACATAATGTCAAGGTCTATTTTCAAACAGGTAAAAAGGCAAACACCACCACCCCCCCAACCTCCAAAATACAAACCAAAAAACTTTTTTTTCTTCAACTAATTTACCTTCCCAGGAAAAGTCCACCTTGACCCTTTTACTTTTATGGAGACCTATGGAAGAACAGTGACAATGAGGTGGCGGGTGGGAAAGTACTAGGATTTTTATCTTTTTTTTTCTTTGGCTGGTTGGTTGGGAAAGATTCTAAGTGTGCTGCAGGTGTAATATTTTAGAGCAATATAACAGTGGTGACTGCAGGACGGGCAAGGGATCTTTAAATATTGAATCACCCCTACCCTCCTGTGATATTAACCATCACACTAGGTGTTCACTTAAGATGCTGTGACTGATTTGCTACGTTAGAACAGAGGCAAAGAGGAACTGCCATGTGAGGCAGTAATTTTTGTCCTTCAGTTTTCTAAGATGTTAACACAGCTTCCTAATAATTGATGTAGATTAAGTTAAAATGTCTCCATTCAGATATGAATAAATAGAAGAATTTTAAATTTTTACAGCATTGTAAAAACTAGTCATAGTACCTGTCAGCCATTACTCCTAAATGAATGATGACCACCTTGATTTAGTACTCTTTTTCACTCATACTCATTTCTCTCTTATGTGTGTGTCTCTTTCTCAAACACACAAATATGCTCCAAACAGCACACTTGCTCTGATTCCTAAAGTTTGTTCTAATTTTAGGTATTTCAGGTAAGCAAAAAAAAATATTCTGTTTCTTTTGTCGTGTTTTAGGTTGGAAGGATTTGAAAGATGGTTGGTGTCTCTCTGCTGCCTTTTACAGCACTCTTCAGATTACTTTCTGTCAAGTTTGTTTGACTTTTGCTAATAAATTCAGTGTTATTAGGGGAGATAGATACATGTGATCATGTGTGCCTCATTTCCATAAGAAACCAAGTTAAATGTACTCTTGTTAAACATTAGGTATGAAGGATTATTTTTTATGAACGTCTCCACTTACTTATCTTGTTGTTTAGGCAATTCAGTGGAAAGACAAGGGAAAAGAAAGATGTGACAATAAATTAAGAGCTTAATCCTTTAAGTGGAAATAGTATGAAAATTGGGACAGGCAGACATGAATTCATTTTATTTTTTCTGTAACCAAAAATTCCACCCAAATTGTCTGATTGTTTTAGCCAGGCTTAAGTTCTGTTTAACTGAGTAGCCTAGGTTCTGAGCCATGCCAATGCAGTACAGTTTTTTGACTCTAAGCATGATTACATATATATATGTAATACCAGAGAACTCACATGTACCTGCAAAATATTTCATCTGGAAAAAGGACAGATATTTTCTAGTAATTATAAAAGAGTTAAAAAGACAGAGAGTTAAGCGGAATACATTAACTGATGGTGTTAGTTTTACAGTGGTCACTTTTAAGAGGAGAAAGACTTCTCTGGTTTCCAAGAATATTGTTTGGCTAACTAAAAAGTTGCCTGGCAAAGCATCCCAGACCAATGTCTTTATCTCAGTTCGTGTCAGTGGCTTGCAGATTTTTTTTTTTTTTTTTTTTTTTTTTTCTTGCAGATTCCAGATTGTCAAGTTTAGGACAAAAGCATCTATTTTCATGGCATGTGTTGTTTATATGTGAAGTACGCTGGACATGATTATAAAAATGATTGTTGGCTGGCTACTGTCATGAAATAGTTACTATTCTTTTTTGTTACTGCATTTTAACTGCATTCTTCTATTTATACACTCTGTCTAAATGCACGCCTTTATGGTTTGCTTACATTTTGTTGTTGCTCAGCTGGTCAAAGCACCACAATGCACGTTTCCAGGGGTGCTGCCATCTGCCACGTCAGGCTGAGCTCAGTGGACTTTTAGCATGAATTTGGGTGCATCCACATTATAAACTTACTTTGTAGATAAGTCGGGTCCCAGCTGTTCAAACCTACAAGATACATTCTTTTAGTGCTCACTGACATTTTGAAATGAAAGTTGCCGTCAATTACTACTTCTGTGTTATTGCATGGTAATTTGGGCCAGAAACACAGAATGGTTGAGCTCGGTAAGTTACAATTGTTTAATCATGGAACTGTAGAATAATTTAGGTTGAAATAGACTTCTGGAGGTCCTCTGGCCCACAGCAGGACCAACTTGAATGTTGGATCTAACTAGAAAGTTAGATCAGGTTATTCAGGACCTCGTCCAGCAGAACGTTGAGCCTCTTCAAGGAGATAATACAGGCTGTCATTATATTTTCCTAAGGTTGTCAGTCAGCTTCCTCTCTAGTTCCAGCAAGCCTGCTCAGTGAAGCTCCTTAGGTTCGAAGGATTTGGATGGTGTTTTGGAAGCATTTATTTCAAGAATGGACATATTCATGCAAATTCTTTAGTGCCAGGTTCACATGTAGGGCCTAGGCTACAAGCTGGCTGAAAGCCATGTAGCCATGGCTGAACATCACTGGAGTTTCCAAACCTTGCCAGTGTTAGGTTAACCAAAGTACATGGCTCCTAGCCAGCTCAGAAGGAGAGCAGAGCTGTCTCGTGTCTATCTGTAAAATGGACTTTATAGGCTGGATATCCCTAGTACGGCATATCTTATTTGCCTAAGGAGCCTGAAAGAGCCATCTGGTCCTTTTTGATCCTCATAGTTATTGTGATGAGAAACTCATTCAGGCAATTCTTCTGCAGCTGCAAAAAAGTGGTGAGACAGGCTGTATTTGGGAGAGAAAAAAAGATCTCAAATGCTGCTAAATATGTTTCAGGATAATGGCCTCAATAGCACATCTGATGAGTATTTAGAATAAGTGAATGCTGAATGCCTTATCAGTGATAACACAGACAAAGGTTATCGGCATGTGCCACACATCAAACATTGATCTCACTGCAATTAATTTAAGTGAAAAATTGTCTCCATCAGCAAATGCTTTTGCACAACATCAAAGCCTGTTTCTTTGTTGTTCCTCTTCTTTTTAATGGGAAACTTTGACCTGTCCAAGCAAGTTAGAAATCTTTCTTTCTTTTAATTTATCAGAGTTTACCATGCTTTGTAACTAACCTCCCAACCTTACAGCCTGAATGTGGTAGAAATTTTTATTGATGTTTTGATAAACGACATTCTTTTTTCACCTTCTGGGATTATTTTTATAGAAATGTAAGTATTGTAATATAAATATCCAAATCACCTTCACCATATTAAAAGACATTAGACTGATTCTGTTTTTTACTATAAGATTACTCAAAGCCCATTTAACTGAATGTTAATACTCACTGGAATTCTGAATATATGTGGTCATTGCTATTAGAAGGTACTTGTACCAAGGTTAGCTTCTGAGATACAACAAGAACGCTTTGAAAAAATGACAGCAACTTAAATACCACACGCTGGTAGGGCCAGTGTGGGACTTTTCACAGACACTGAAGGAAAGAAACTCTCTTACAATGGAATAGAGGCAAAGTTCTGCCAGCAGGTTCTTGACACAAGTAGAAATGATGGGCGACCTTAGACATTTATTTTAAAATATCAACAAGTACAACATGTGTAAAATGAGGACAATAATTAGAACATGGGGTAACTGCATTGTGCTCAGAAGAGACCTGGGGCAAATTGTTTGGGCAATCATTATGGGCATAATAAATCAATTCTAGAGATCACCAGCACTGAACAAAGTGTGGTCAAAGTCGCACTTTGCATTTTACCCTGCCCAAGTCACATCGTGGAACTGATTAATTGACTACGGTCAATGCTACAGGATTGACTACAGAAGGACGATGGCAAAAAGTGCAGTAAGTAATTTTGCTGAGCAGAAGTACAACTAGACAGTCCAGTTTTTTCCAGATTACCACACGTTATGATTCCAACTTATTTGTAAATTATGCCAAAAGAATGGTTATTATAAATGAAAGTCTGGCAGACTTTTCTAAAGAGCAACACAAAAAATATGAATACAGGACCATCAGTAAAATTGTTATAAGGCATGCACAAATTATAGATATCATATGTAAAAATGCAGCACCACTGTAATTGTTCTGATTACTTTAACATTTAATTTGCAAAAGAAGATACACTCTTTGAAGATTTTTTTTTTAAAATTGATTTTTCAGTATCTAACTGTTCAATACCTTTATTTATGCATTATCTGTTCAATACATTAAGATGTGCTCTGCATGAAGAGACTGATTATATGATAGTACTATAAACTAATATTCTATTTTCACAATATTCACTGGAAGAAGGAACCCTTCATTTACATTTACTTGCCTTTGCCTTAATTTGTAAGAAAACATACAGAACCAACAAGGTGTACATGAGTAATACATACTCTTAAGTACAATTTCTGAGGCTGACATATCATCAACCAAAACTATAAAATTATTGTTTGGTACATAAATTGATCCACTAGAAATTGTAGCCCAGGGAGGAGAATTAGCAATATGATGTTGTGATTGCTGGCTGACAATGACACACGTGAGTGGCTGAAATAATAGGTATCCTGCTGAAAAACAACTCACTTTGCTCTTGGAGATACATGTAAAAGCCTTTGGATAACCAGGGCACACAACAGTGAGAGTGGTACAGTATTTGTGGGAGGATTTCTGACTGATTATTTGAAGAATTATAATTTTGGTAGAAAATAAATGCTTCTTACAGTCTGCAATACTGTAGCTCCCTTGCATTCACAGCAGATACAGGGAGGGGAGCAGGTTATATAGAGAGCAAGGAAAGAGGTGAACAGGGCAAATGGGAAGAGTGATTTAAATACAGGTAGATATCTGAGTCCACTAACTACTCATCTGACAAGAAGAACAGTAACTGAAGTTTCCTCCATATTTCCATAGTTTTATAAACTTAGAAAGAGATCTCACTGTATCAGTTTTGTCCACTTTTCTGATTTTTCCCTATACCAGGTTTCAGAAGTACTACATAAGGAACAGAGATTATATGTATTTGCCCAGTGACTTTGTGTCTTTCACTAGTGTTCTGCCTGTTACAGAAATACTACCAAATCATTAACTACCTATATGGCACTTAGAATAAAAGTTACACATTTCTAGCATTGCTTGCTAGTATAGCCCACAGGAACTTGAGAGACAGTGTCTGCTCTGTAGTTACACCACCTCTCTCCAAATTTCTAGATCACAAGTAAGTTTTGAAAGATTTACAATAAGATTCATAAGGCAGAGCTAAGTGGCAGAGCAATAGTTATCCAGATTTATATCAGAGCCTACAAATTGTAGAGCTACTAAAATCCTGCCAGGTCCTGACATACAAGTTATATGCTTTTGCATAAAATTAAAGCATCTGACTCATTTTCATAATGGCCCACAGCTTTTCTCTACCTCAAGCTTATATATCCTTAGAAGGCAAAATAGTGGTACACCTCAAAAGCAAAAGCAGTAAAACATTTATTCCAAATGTGAGAGGAAGGTCGTCTGCCTTTCCAAACAACTGCATTTAATTACTAATAGCAACATACTGTAATCTTAATATGATACAAAAATTTAACAAAATCACCTGATGTTGCATTTGCAAATGAACATTTCCATGGAGCGGCACAAACTGGAATTATCTGGAGCAATATATGAGATTAATTCACCTAAAATCAGAGCTAGGATGAAATATATTCTTTAAATATTAAATGTAAAAAAGCAGAAAATATAAATATTTAAGGGTCTAATATTTCTGATAATTTCTCATGGAGAAGTTTCCTTTCTTAAAGGAAAATATTTCCCAGTCATTTTGTCAATGAGCTATCTCTATAGAGCTGGGTATTAGCGCTCTTACATTAGTTTGCTTGGATTTGGATACACTGCAATATTATGTATTACTAGCTTGAAAGTCTAATATAGTATAATGCTGTCCCACAGTACACAGAAGAAGAGCAATATTTAAAGTGCATCAAATTTGAACCCATGAACACTAGCGACTGGTGACCCTAGTCTATGAATATAACAAATATTTAACATTTTTAATCATGAAATAATTTAACAAACACAAAATATGTCTGTAATATCCTCGTGTATCATGTAAAATACAACAAGACAACCCAGCTTAGAATTCATTCTCAGCACTTTTTCTTTAAACCATTTTTTAACTGATTGGGAAAAGATTTTTGTCTTTTTTTGTGTGACGGCAGCATGCCATCCAGAGGCCAACCGAGCTCATTACAAGATTTGGTTGCTAGGGTTATACACAAGCCAGCCATCTTCTGGTCAACGTAAGGTTTGATCCCTATTTTGTCATTAGGAAATACATTTTTTCCTACAAGAAGACCTGACTTTCAACTGAGATAATATTTATGCCTTCCATGACTCTCAACATCTTCGAAGTTCTCTATACGACAGGACTGTTCAGTAAGGTAGCAAACAGTTAAGAGGAACAACTAATCCAAGAAGAGCACATGAGCAGAACAGAAGTTAGGCATTAGATAATTTTAATAAATTAAAGCAATTAGCTTCCTAAAATTCTCAGTTCCCTCATCTACTTTCTGTCCTGTGAATCACAGCCATTGAATGTTATAAAGTGGGAGCCCAATGTCATCTCAGTTTTCAGTGGCAATAGCAGAAATTTTATGTATAGCTTTGAAATTCCTTAAGAGTTCATTCTCAAAGAAAAATCTGCAGACTCACTGAATATTTAAAAGTAAAACCAAACCAAACCAAACCAAACACACAAAAACTTTAATTTTATTGTTCCCAGATTATTTATCTTTGGATCTAATATCACATGTCAAAGTAAAGAGTGTAATTCTGGGATGCTATTTCCTAGCCTACAGTGTATATTCATCATAATTAGACCTGAATATTTTCATCTTCTATCTAGGAAAAAAAAAATGAAATATTAACTTTCTTTTACTTAAACATGAGCTTAATTACACTTTTAAAATTTTTTTTATAACAAACCTTTCTCACTTTTTCCTCCAAAAATAGCAGCCATATAAATGTTGACAAGATTTATGTTGCCTTAAACTGCGATAAAATCATTGCTTGCGTATTATGTAATTATTTTCATATTTTAAAAAAATCATTATGACAAGGGTACATTAAAATATTAAATTCATATTTCAAAGATTAGAGAAAAGAACTCAGGAACTGAAAATAATTAATAATTAAATGGGAAAAGAAGAATAAATTAATTCAGTGTTTTACTTCACAGAATGACAATATTAAGCTTGGTTCACCTTGTTTATAAACCCTCAGTAAAGATTAAAAACTTGCCCTCTGTGATTAATTAGTTGTGTTCCCAAAATTGGAAAATTTATCCCCAATGATTTTTTTAAGATGTGAAGGAACTTGACAGAAAAAGTCATGACCATGCACAGTCAACTCCTACTCACAGACTTGTTGGGAATCATCAGGTTGATTCTTTAACTATGGATTACAAGGTAGGTAATGATTAGCAATATAAGCGTAGAATAAATTAGCAAGGAGAGGCTCAGCTGGAATTCTTAGACATGATGCATAACTTCAGATGCCTCAGTTTCTGAAGAGGAAAGTCTTTCTTCAGAGTCAATAAGTGTACATTTAAGCTGAAAGCTAAGCTTGAGTCAAGGCTGTCTACATGCTCCACTTAACGCCCACATGGGCAGCAGCACCATCACAGACTCCAGAAATGTCCGTACACAGAGTACGGATGGTTTACACAAAGCCAGGTTAAAATCAGCAGTATGTGAAGTTCCTGACCATTAGCTTGCTTAAGCCTTCCTGGTTTTTACTTCATAGGGTAGATGTAGCTAGAGAAGCTTGTTTACGCAAGGGCTCATAGGAAACTACATGTTTTGGGAACACACTTTGAAGTCTTTTTCAAATTTGCTGTTTGGACTTATTGGTTGGAAGCAGCAGGACAAAGTCAGGAGAGAGGTCCAGTTTCACTATCCTGGCTTGCATGAATCTTTAGACACTCCATTCCTCTTCTGCAGAAAGTTGTAGAGAAAAGGTAGCTTTGAGAGGAATATGATTGTTTCTGGCAGAATAACGTAAAGTTCAAATGTTTACTAGGAGTTGCCACATAGCACATTGTTTCTCTATGCTACAAGGAGCAGTGGCCTACAGTATTTATTTCTCCTTGAACAAGATGGGGATACCCTTGTAATCATAAGCCATTACAGACTTTACAAGCTATTTTCTCTACAATATTTGAAGTTCTCCACTCTCTAGTACAGCAAGTTTTAAGCAGTGATGTGAAAGGAATCTAGATCATTGACTTACTTACATTAAGGTTAAAGTTTTCAAGACAGAAATATTTTGTTTTAAAAAGGTAGATTTGAAGAGAGGAAATATTTTATCTGTCTCGGGTAGGTAGCACTTATCTTGATAGGAAATCTATAGAGACTATGTTACATGGTTCTTTATGCTGTAACAAATTCCTGAGCAAACACAAGAAGAAAATTTGATTATGGATAGACTATTATTATTGCAAACTACGTTCAGTCATTACATTTTTCCCCTGTATGTTATTCTATGAACTGAAAGGCTGTATTGTGAAAATATCACTGAGTTAAGCATAATTTATAACTTAATTAAACTGGTCTTCTGTAACTAAAACAAAATTAAAATTCAAGATATGTTATGTTAGATTTATTACACCAGTGATAATTAACCTCAATCAAGCATGATGCGTTGCAATTTAAGTAGTGGGTTAATACTGCAGTTGTTTTAGTAAAAGCATAGAAAACATTTACCCCAATCACCAAATAAAAAAATTCATATTCTAAAAATTCCACATTGTCCTTTTCTCTCTGAATATGATCAGTGGGTTTTTTATAATTCATCAGTATTCTTGCTGTCCTTTATTGTATTCTTGTCAACTTGCCTGTGTGAGAAAGAGAAAGCTAATACTTAAAAAAAAAACAAGCTCCTTTTCTAAAGAAAGTTCACCTTCTATAAAGAGTGAAAAACAAATCCAAAGAAATATTGTTCTGAGATTATTTTAATAAAAAAGTGGGATTTAAATTTGCAAATACCTTAGAAGGGCAGGAATGTGTTCCTGTGTTTAGTAATCTCTGGGTTATTGTAACTACTAAATTCAAACTATGTTTACTTCAGTACTCCTTCCTCAGCCTTGCTTCTGCAAAGATTTATTCACCGGCATAATTGTATACAGTACAAGTAATCATATAAAAGTAGATTTCAGTTTAATTATTCATTACGTATAAGGTTAAGGTTCTGGCTGTCTATTTGAAAGTTAGAATATAAATGTTAAAAAGTGTATCAATGAGCAGTAGAACAAAAGCGCTCTGGACTTCAAATGACCGTATCTACAAATTTTACTATTTGGAGTTTCATGTGGACTTTGTCTCCCACCCTCCAATGTTCATTTGAGTTCTCAGGCTGGTCAAATGGGCAAAACACAACACTTTCTGTATCTGGACAAGAACAAGGCATGGGAAACTTGGGGGCTGTGAAGAAAACATTAACAGGATCATGTTTTAGGCATGGACTGCAGCTATCCCCCAAAATGGTTGTTACGGATAATAGGGCAAAACGGTTTGGTATGCAACATGCACTACAAAAATTGAATCTGGATGCATTCTATGTCAGCCTGTACTTCCTATACACCATTGCAAATGATGTATCAGTCTTCATTTTTTTTAATAGCTGGTGGGGTTTTTTCCCTATTCCTAATTGTACTGTTGATTACTTTAAGCAATATTAAGAAAACTGGAAGTTGCTTTATATGTGAGAGCTGAGCTGCTTCCAATTATGCAGAGAATGTCAGCTTTCTTTAGCAGGGTAATCAGTCTATAATGTTGCACTGAAACATTGACTTGCAATAAGATGCAGTTAATTAACTTGAAGCAGTATGAAAGTTCATGTTGAAGAGTCACTGGAACTGAGTGAAAAAGTAAACTGAACTGAAAATCAAAAGATAAAAATGATCTTTTTATCCTATGTTTTGGTTTGCTCCAAAAATCCCAGTTCTCTTAGAAAATAACTCCTGAATGCTTTATTACTTTCTTTCAATATATTTTTTTCTGCCTCTCTTCAGACTCTCTTTTTCTATTATTTTTTATCAGGTCAACTGTGCTTAAGACATTTTAATTCTTAATTTGAATCAGTTAGAGTAGATCAAATGGAAATCTGTCAGTGAATCCCTGAATGCCACAGCACCTCAGCTTCTGTCTCATGTTTCAGGTCTCTTCTATGAACCAATATTTGCATTTGAAATGTATTTTCTGTGATGCATCAGTCTCCCCTTTGGTTGATCTAAATGTTAAATTGTGTCATTTCCATCAGGTAGCCTCATCTCCTGAGAACAAGAAACATACAAATTGACATCTCTGAATTTATCTTACAATTGGTAGAAAAATTTCAACAGGTCAAGTAAAGGTGAACAAAATTCTCTTTCTATAAATTAAAAAAAAGTGTATTTGGCTTTGTATGCTTATGTGAAAATGGACATTTTAATATTTGACAATTATATTATTATTATATTATTATATTACATATACCTGTCTCTGCCTTCTTTACACCCTCCTTTCAGCTACTTATATACCCAAAAACCAGTACTCCAGGTGTGGTTTCATCAGTGCTGAGCAAAGGGGAAGGATCACTTTCCTCGACCTCCTGGCAACACTCCTCTTAATGCAGCCCAGAACACCGTTAGCCTTTTTTTGCTGCAAGCATATATTGCTGGTTCATGTTCAACATGGTGTCCACCACGAGCCCCAGGGGCCTTTTCTGCAAAGCTGCTTTCCAGCTTGGTGGTCCCCAGCATGTACTGGTCCCTGGGGTTGTTCCTCCCCAGGTGCAGGACTTTGCACATCCCCTTGTTGAACTGCCAAGCCTCCCAGTTTTGTGTCATCAGCAAATTTGCTGAGGGCACACTCTGCCCCATCATCCAGATCATTAATGAAGATGTTAAACAGGATTGGACCCAGTATTGACCCCTGGGGTACACCACTGGCCTCCAACTAGACTTCATGCCACTGATTACCACTCTCTCAGCCCATCTGTTCAGCCAGTTTTCAATCCACCTCATTGAAATGGGCTGCTCATCCAGCCCACGCTTCATCAGCTTTTCAATGAGGATCTGATGGGTGACAGTGTCAAAAGCTTTCCTGAAGTCAAGGTAGACAACATCCGCTGCTCTACCCTCATCTACCAAGCCAGTCATAGTAGACAATGAGCCAGGGAACACGGCCTTGCTCAAACATAATTTGGTAGCCCCTAAAAACCATGATGCAAGAACGGTGGGTTCCTCATGTTCTTAATTCATGAATAAGTAATCATTTCAGTAATAACTTCACAACAGTGGCAGCAGCAGGGAAGAATAAAGATACCATAAATGCAAAATCAGTACCATGATAAGTAGGCAGCTATTAAGAATTACCAATTAATCCTTTCAGAAAAATCACTTCAGAACAAATAGCCTCCAAACTAATGATAACTCTAAGACCATAAATAGTTAAAGGCAAAGCATACCATATGTTCTTTATTTCTGTGAACCAATAATAAATTAATGCATTAGTTCATACTTTTGCTATCTGTAGAATTTGGAGAAGCTCATAATCATCATTATCAATCCTACAGATTATTTGCTTTTGTCACAATTTTTTTCATTAATGAAGTTTTTCAATGAATAAAAATGAAACAGAGAAAAGATGCAATGCTAACCTCCCTAAAAAGCTTATTAATATTCAAAAGCTCTTATGTGGAGTAATAAATTTTAGCTGAAGACCTATACATATAGGTCACCACTGTGTGTGATATATATATGTAAATACATACATATTTCACAGCTAAGTGTGATTTAAAGGTTTCTGAAGGCGGCTACTGAAGCTGGAATGCATTAACAGCTGTGTCTTTGAAGCTAAGCTTATATGTGATATTTGTTGGTGTACATACACCAGTGCAATTAGTAAATATATTAGATTGTCAGGTATGATTTTTATGAAATACCTTACATGAGTTAATAGTGCAGTTAACATTATTGTAGAAGTCAAAGACAACAAATCAATGACTGTTATGCAAATTTAACGTCTGAAACAATACTAGCACTTAAAAGTGAACCTGTGCTTTAAAGCTGAAATATTAATGATGATATTCAAAATACAATGTAAATGTCTTTTTTAAATTATGTTCTATAGTTCTTAAAATATCCTATTATTAAACTTCCTCTAAAAGAGATAGTACATAAAATTCAGGAGTCTCCAGGGCAATTCATTCTCTGGCAGGTGAATAGTTTCACTATACAAACCTGTTCCCTAAATATGTCAAGGTAAAGTAAATAGAAGAAATCTTAGTATCAATAAGTCTTATGCTGAAATACTGATAAATCCTCATGTTGCAGTGAGAGGAAACATGCACTATTGTCCTTTAAGTCTACATCTGCTTACATTCCTGAAGAGACAGACATTGGATACATGTTCTTTTGTAACCTGCTCTGCTGAGTGATTTGTGCAGCTAATTTAAAATTAAAAAGTAATACAAAGCCTCTGACACCTATTTCTTCCTTGTTTATAGAAGAGTAGTCTGTAAGTTTGTGCATGTTTTCAGCTGGTTGGAGGGAGAGCGTTCATGTGAAAGGTACTGTGAAGCTTCTACTTTATTTATAAAAGAGATAAGATTTCACAAAACTAAAACTGTTCAAAGATTCATAAAATCTCCCCAGAAGAGAGAAACCTAAAAGAGTATCTGAAACCATCTTCAAGAAATTATGAAGAGAACTGAGGAAGAAATTAAAACGAGATTTGAAGTCTTGTCAAATGCCTGAGGAGGGGCTTGCAGACAGACTGCAAAGCCACATAGCTGAACATAAAACAGTTTTGCTCACCCAGAAAAGCTGCAAAGCATCTGACAGATCCTGAAATTCAGTTATGTGTACACATCAGATTGAAGAACTATCAGCAATTTCACTGTAATATATCAGGGAGAGGCAGGAAAGGAAATTTTAAAACTAGTGGAAAGGTTTGGCCGTTGAAGAATTTCTTGCTTAAAGTGAGCTGAGTCAAGAATGCAGGAGAAAATTGTCAAGGGAAGAAACCACTGTGAAAACTATCTGCCTGAATAAAAAATGAGGGCAGCCAGAGAATTTAAGACAAGAGATGTCTAAAACTTCCATTTCTCAGCTCAGATGAAGAAAAAAAGACTAAATCAATGGAAAAATTTGCTTTTCATGGAGAGCAAACCTCATCAGATTCTCTTTAAACTCAATTTAACATCACATTTCTACTGAATAACTAGAGAAATTAATAGGAAAAAGTATTTCTAGCAAAAGTTTTGAGGACTGCAATAAACAATACTATGCCTATAAAGAAAAATCTTAGTTAAATGGATCTAGCACAAACCTTCAATATGTGGCTTGGATTCATACATTTTTTTGTTGACTATGGCTCTTCTAAAAGAAATTAACAGGTGACTGGGGAAAGAAATCTCACTTAAACTGCCAGGGGATTTGAAAAAATTAGTATGTCTGACTTATCCAGATACCTAGTAGACGTATGTACTGATGTTCAGCCAGATATTCTCAGATTCTTATTCTGAAATTAGTATAATTGTTATTTATCTGTGAAGCAGACCAACAGAGTGAAAACAGGCAAAGAACTAGATGAAAGCTATCCATCACACGTCTCACAACATATCTAATGAAAAAGGATTGGAACTTGTTCTTATTTTCAGTGTCTTGGAAATAAAAAAAAATAGTTAACTCTCTCAAATAAAATAAGAGGGGACTGACAATAACATAAAAGCCACAACTATAGAGAAACATGCCTGCAAGACAAAAAGCCCCAACCAACCAAGCAAACAAAAGCTCTTCAAAGACAAATGAAAGCCTAAGCCAAAATAAGAGGATTATATATTCAAGTCAAACTGGGAAGGATATCACATATGTCTAAGATAGTATCTTAATCTGTTAGGAAACTGTCAAAAAAACTGCTCAGCACAGACAAAACCAAACAAGTATCACTTTTTAATCTTAAACAGCAATATTTGGTACCTGCTCATCTGGCACTAAAAGCAACATATTGCAAACTGTCTTTAGGGGATGATTTTTCACATCATTTGGCAAGAAGTAGACAAACTCTTGTGTATGTATGTGTGTCTGTTTGTGAGTATGTGTGAGTATGTGTATATATGTGTATGTGTGTGTATATTCACTTACACATACGTGGTTGATTGATAGAGAGTATGGATGCAATAGCAATGTCAAATAGAGCAGCTGCTTTGTAAAGATAAGCAGCTGCTGCTGTCTCATGACATGAAACACATCTACTGCACCAGAAGGTGCTAATATTCCTTTAGCCATGTCAGACACTTCTCTCAATAGTTAATCTGTGGCTCCCCATCTATCAACAAAGATAATTACAGTGTTGTCATAATATTAAAGGGTGCAATTACCTGGGCATTAGAGTTTTCAAGTATTTAACCACTTTAAGTGTATAATTATCCATTAATCTGAAGATAGCATTTGATTGCCTACTGCTGAATTCACACAGTAATTATATGTTTATCCATATTATAAAGTAAAATAAACCTTTTAAGATAATAGCAATCTAAATGTTTGTTTCTTAATAAGATTACAAATATATCATCAACTACAATTTATCAGACAATTTTTCAAATTTTTTTTTTAATAGAACTGCATCAGTTTGAATAAGCTGAAACTTTAGTGCTAACGTCAGTTTTAGCACATTGCAATAGACAAGCAATCATGGAGAAGCCATATTCATTCATATTTTAATACTCCAGGGGTACTGAAAATGGTAGAGTATGTAATGGATCTTTTGGGAAATCTGCTCCTTTCTTATGTGCTTGTTCATTTTGTCAACTAGCCTGTAAGTTCCAAGGCCAGCGACAAGTTAATGTGCTATCACAACTATGTTATGTTTCAGTAAGAAACATCATAGCTCTATGATGTAAGAATACATTTCCTGATTCTTCCTCTTTACGAAGCTTTAGCAGCTATTGAGACAGAACTTACAAAAATTTGCAACTATGGAAAATTTCAGCAGCACCAGGAAAGACCTCTCATGACTCCCATTTGGCATTTTTACCTCCTCCAATGTGAGAGAAAGGGTAGTTGGATACAAGGTAGATAGGACATTGTGCAATTCAAGAGTACACTACAAAATACAGATTATGCAAAATCATTGCTCTTCTGTAACACAACTGCACGAACACACAAGTAATGGCAAAAGTAGTACTAAAAATGTCCAGAACTTTATTATTAATGCTGTACTCAGAACAAAGAAGAATCATAGGAGAGAAAAAAAGGCAAGACAAAAAATGTTAATATTTCTGAATAAATTTTCTACTTGAAACTAAAAAAGTTTTAGGGAAAAAGTTTGTTCCATCTGTTAAATTACGTGCTTTCTTAAGACAGAAAAAAATCTTGAAATAGACTTCTTCCAAAAACAGCAACAAGATAAATATTGATGCATATAGACTGAGTGTACAGAGAGTAACAGAAACATTTTGGGTCTTAGCCATTAGAAATCATTATTTTCATTAATGAACTGAATTGTATATATTAAATTCAAAGTTGTCACCAAGATGAGACGGACTACAAGAAAATAAAGAGACTTAATAAAAATTCCAAGTGGTCTTGACAGATAGAAATTATATCTACATTGTCTGAAAAAAAACCCAGTCCTTTGTAGGGACTGAGAGACTGAAGGAGTTAACGTCTCAAACATTGTGGTGGGGCAAGTTCTGCATAATAACGAACTCTGCCTAGCAAGGAATCACAGGTGAAAAGAAGCCCATCAGCAACAGGAGGGGGAGGGTGTGCTGGTGGGTGCACAGCTCCCTGTTCTGAGGTGCTGTTCTGATGTGCTGAACAGGGCAGCTCACCACAGCTGGCAAAAGATCATGTCTGCAGGGAAGGGGAAGCTACTCCCCAAACGACCCCCCAGAGCCCACAGCCCAAAGACTACCTAATTAGCCTAATGAGTTCAAGTGCCCGCCCAAAGGAGGGGGCAAGGATGATAAAAGGACACAAACTGAAGCCCCATGGGTGCAAGCCCACTGGAACTGGAGCTCTTGGCTGGCCTTATTGTCTTCCCTCAACTGATTCCCAGGTAAGCCAGGCCTGTAGTATATGTTTGGCGATGCATGGTTAGCACGTTACGCTGTTTACTGACGTAGTTTCATGCCAATTTTTGTTCTGAGCATACCAATTTTGGTGGTGAGCGTGCCAATTCTTGTGAGCAAATAAAAGTTGAGGTTTGTGAGTTAAAGGATCCCTGGTGCCGTTTCACCTTAATCCTGACCTGGGAATCAGCGTACCTGAGTCATTGTCCTGAGAAATTGGGACGTGACAGGGACAAGCATAGTGCTTTATGATGAGAACTAAGCAGGTGGATAGAGATTAACATGGGGATAACTGATTAAAAATCTGGCTACAGGGATCACAAACCTCTATGAATCAGTAATGTCATGTTGATGTGAAAAAGGGCAAGTATCTATCTTCCATGTAAGCATAAAGAATACTATGGCCATGGAGAAAGGAAAATATTCTTTATCTCTGAAGAATACAGTGGAGAAGATGTATCCACATCCCAACATGAGGACTTGTAGCTGGGGGGTTACAGGGGTGGCTTCTGTGAGAAGCTGCTAGAAGCTCCCCCTATGTCTGACAGAGCCAATACCAACCGGCTCTAAGACATACCTGCCATCAGCCAAGGCCGAGCCCATCAGCGATGGTGGTAGTGCCTCTGTGATAACATATTTAAGAAGGGGAAAAAAGTTGCAGCGGGCACAGAAACAGCAGCCAGAGAAAGCAGTGAGAACATGTGAGAGAAACAGCCTTGCAGACCCCCAGGTCAGTGAAGAAGGAGGGGAGGAGGTGCTCCAGGCACCGGAGCAGACATTCCCCTGCAGCCTGTGGGGAAGCCCATGGTGAGGCAGGCTGTCCCCCTGCAGCCCAGGGAGGTCCACGATGGAGCAGATCTCCACCTGCAGCCCAGGGAGGACCCCAGGCCAGAGCAGGTGGATGCCCGAAGGAGGCTGTGACCCCATGGGAAGCCCATGCTGGAGCAGGCTCCTGGCAGGACCTGTGGCCCCATGGAGAGAGGAGCCCACGCTGGAGCAGGTTTTCTGGCAGGACTTGTGATCCTGCGGGGGACCCACGCTGGAGCAGTCTGTGCCTGAAGGACTGCAGCCTGTGGAAGGGACCCATGCTGGAGCAGTTCGTGAAAAGCTGCAGCCCATAGGAAGGACCCATGTTGGAGAAGTTCGTGGAGAACTGTCTCCCATGGGAGGGACCCCATGCTGGAGCAGGGGAAGAGTGTGATGAGTCCTGCCCCTGAGGAGGATGAAGCGGCAGAAATAATGTGTGATGAACTGACCGTAAACCCCACTCCCTGTCCCCCAGCGCCGCAGAGGGGAGGAGGTAGAGAATCCAGGAGTGAAGTTTGTGCCTGGGAAGAAGGGAGGGGTGGAGGGAAGGTGTTTTGAGATTTGGTTTTATTTCTCGTTACCCTACTCTGGTTGATTGGCAATAAATTAAGTTAATTTTTCCTAAGTTGAGTCTGTTTTGCCCATGACAGTAATTGGTTGAGTGATCTCTCCCTGTCCTTATCTCGACACACAAGCCCTTTGTTATATTTTCTCTCCCCTGTGCAGCTGAGGAGGGGGAGTGATAGAACGGCTTTGGTGGGCACCTGGCATCCAGCCAGGGTTAACCCACCAGAGGACTCCAGTTCAAGGAGAATGATGCCTGAGAGAGAGACCACAGGAAGTCATGGTTATGTGTCATAGACCTCTGAGCATGCTCTATAAAGCAGGTTTTTGAATGAACTAGAGATGTTTAGTCTGAAAAATAATCTAGTGGAGATATAAAAATCTTCTCATGCATAAAACACTGCTGAAAAGAAGGAGGAGTAATCTGCTCTCAGTAGTGATAGGACAAGAAGCAAGAAGTTTAAATTCCAGCAGGGAAGGTTCCAGATGGACATGAAGGACATGAATAATGAAGTATGAGATGGGTTGCTTAGAGAAGTTATGGACCTTCCTCATAGAAAACTCATTAGAACTGGCTATCTGAATTTCCTAAGGAATTTAGTTCTATGTAACAGGTCTGTCCACATATTTCTCTGTGTTTCTGGTCCACCAAACAACCAATCAATTTAAACCAGATTTGGCAGAACAGTATAGGTCTCAAAGATATTTCATTTATTTGCAGGAAAATACATTACGGGCAAAGGTGAGAGACTTCATTAGAATTCCCTACATGTGTTTTGAACTCAGCCTTTGCTAGATAACAAAGACGCTCTCTATGAGATCAGATGTGACATGAATGTATATGAAACCTAGTTCAGTTTCACTGTTTCTACTGTATCATGGATAGACAAAAGGTTTTCAAGGCATGTGGAGTTACAGCTCTATGTGTGCTTCAGTTTTGAATGTTTGCAGCTGTCCTAGCTGACATTCAGACCAATCTGAATCTAAAAATTAAGCTTAAATTATATTTTAAAAGTCTTTTCTCATCCAAATTAACTTTCTGCATGTGTTTGTTCTGTGATGGTCTTTCCTCTAAATTCAGATTATTCCTCTGTAGGATCAGAAAATCTGAGAAAACCATTGCCCAAATTGGTTTGACTACATATAAAATTGGACAAAAGAAATGCTTGTTTCTGTAATGTCAAGCATTTTCTCATCATCAGGAAGATAACAACATCTCTGAGTTGTTCTGGGGTGGGGACAGGATGATCCATTATGTGTGTTGCATGATAGAATTATGCCTGTTCTCCTAGGACCTACTGCGTGCATGATGATTTATCTCAATCCTTTCTGTCATGTTCCCATTAAGCAGCCATGACTAAATATAGTATCTGTATAATCTAGCACTTATATTAGAGCATGTGGCTATATGTATGTGGTACTCCCCAGTGCCTTGATCAGTATAATGCCACATACATTTCAACCACAATTAAACTTCGTTAACTTTGGAATATTATTTCCATTTCACATATGAAAAAGTTGACCCCTAAATGTTGTCATACTATAAAGCCATCCTGTCTTTTACTTCGTCATGAGTATGTAGCCTTTTTTATATTTTTACCCTTCCCTTTCTACTTTCTTGATATAGTTGTCAGCTATAGCTGGCTATATATATATATGTATATATATAAGACTTCTCATGTTAATGTGATGCATTTTGTTTTATTTCTATTTCAATAGCCTGAAATCAGAACAGGCTGAATTAACAGCATTTTGCTCCCAAAATGTAACACTTAACAGCTGCATTACAGAAATTTTTGTATCATACCAACTGGATTCTTTATCACTTACTAGTTTTTAGGTGGAAAAAACATATGAAATGTTGAAGACAAAATGGAAAATAACTAAGTTCTTGCTCTTTAACTCATTTTCAGATGCATAGTATTAAAAATGTTTGTTCTCACAGAGAAAAATTTTCCTTTTTATTTAGTGCAGGTGAGAATAACCCTGTGCTGTGTATGTGAGCATGACTGGCCATTTCTTTGAACCTCTGATGACTGGTTGAAAACTTTCTTTAAACAGAAGATACGGTTTATGTGATTAAGGGTTTGAAGCATCCTGCCTTAATTCTTGTAAGGAGAGGCAGGGGAATGGAAGTGATTGATAGACGAGTTCAATTTACTTAAATATAAATAATAGCTGTCACTCACAATATTTGGCCTCAAGACTTTTTATTTTGTTTGTAGCAAAGGATTTCAGGCTGAAAAAGATTACTAACCCTGCTTAAATTAGCTTCAGAGAACTTTGAAAAGCAGCTTTCTTCCAGTTTAACACTCTAAAATTCTGTATTTTTCTTCTCTAAGACTAATATATACCCATAAGCAGAAAAAAAAAAGGCTGTTGTTGGAAAATAAAAAAATTAATTTATAATTCAGTATTTATTTTAAAGCATACCCGAGATAAATGACTAGAAGATTTTATTGTACTGAAACTTCATTATATTAAGTTCTCTTAATTTAGAAAAAAAAAGTATTTTCAAGCATCCTGCACTATTTGCCCACAAAGCTCTAAGAAACACGAGAAGAATAAGGTTTTCTAAATATTAGGTTTTGACAAATCCATACTGCTGCTTGTGATGTTGTTTCTCTAAAATCCCTATTCTTCCAATATTATATGCTTGCCAATTGACAACTGAAATACAATATTGCCATTGGGGATACTGGTAGGTGAAGCTACCAACAACACAGTAGACTAACTATTGTAGTTTCAACTGTGTCAAAATTTCTGCTATCACCATTACTTCTTGGCAGAGCATAGAAATCCCTTGCTTGCCAAAGTACTCTCAAGGTCAATGACAAAGCATTTACTGTGAATTCCAGAAGCTGTTTTTATTTTAACAAAATTTCAGAGAAAAAATAGCCTAGCTGCTAAACTTAAAAAACCCACAGAGCCTCTCAGCAGGTGGAAAAGTACAGGACTAATAGTTTGGAGTAAAAATAATAAAACATATTAAGAAACAATAAAGATTTATGAAAAAGTATTTGGCATTTATGTCTTCACTTGTTATTTGCTCTCTCCACAATTGTGTCTATTCCATTTAAAAGCCATAATATAAATTTTTAAAAAGGAAATATTCTTTACTGAATTTAAATGACACCAAATAAAAGATCTATTTATACCAGCATGAAACTTCAAGGGAAGATTTACTTAGAGCTTAATAGACTTCTTGGGACCAAGTCTTGAACCTACCAATGCTCTGGAGGCATATGTTAACAATTTCGTAAAGTATACCTTGTTGTGTCTTAGTGCTGCAGTTAGATAGATAATGGAGTACACGTGCTCCTCAGAAAGGGATTAATAACGATTTCTTGACCTTGGAAGGAGTACTAATCAGTGCTATTGTATCTACATGCAAAAAATAAGAGTTTCTCTAGCCTGCTACTCTTTGGAGACTTGTGTCTATGATGAAGTACTCGGACAACACTGCCATGCTTGAAAAATACCTACACATTTAAGTGCTTTGCAATGAAAAGAAAAGGTCATTTTAAAAAGCAGAATACATGTCATAGAATACTTAGGGGGCCAATGCAGCTGATTTCCTAACTCTGCTTTTAGTAGATTCCTGCATCTGAGAGTGATGGAATTTTAAGGGCTTGACTTAATTTTGCATGACCATGACTAACTCTTCTCAGCCTCTCCATTGAGGTTATCTGTCTTTTGAGAGATCATTTGACTGAAAGACATGCATGCAATTGCAAGAGTCAGCTTTTCCTTTAGTAGTGATCAGGGATCAGCGTATAGTAACTTCTCTCAATTGTTTTCTGAATTTTTTCTTTATACGTTCCGAGGTTGTACTGAAGGGCGCAGTAGTAGGAGGCTAGCAATTGTAAATAACCCTGTAGACTTGCCTTCCTCCAGTAAATGAGGTACAAATGTACTTAATGGAGTCTGGTGGCATCAATGGTGCTGTAGGAAGCACCCCTGAAATACGTGGTGTTCCTCTGCTCTCAGTTCTGGAGGAGGCAGATACTGCTTGGGGTTTGCCCATACAAAAGGTAACACACTCTTCCTTTTTCTCTTTTGAATACCTTCAGTGTTAGAGTGGTAGCTCAGTGTACTATTCTCATTTTACATCACCTTTGTGAGCTGATAAAAGTTGAACATGCGTTGAGTTTTAATAAATAGAGCAGGCAGGGATGTGAATGGGATGATTTCAGAGACTGTGCCATTGTGACTTTTTAACACTAGGATATGTTTCTGAATTCTGTAAGAAAATGCTGCATAAAACTTTCTTGTGAGAAAGGAAAATGCAGTTTCATCTTTGCATTAAAAAAACAAACAAACAAACAAAAACCCAAACAAAACAAACCAGGCTCAGTACCTGCAAAATGTGGTAAATTTAAGATGTTTCCCTTATAACTTTTGAGGGTATTTTTCTGTACTGCTTCTTAATGTTAAGGCAGAATTCATTACATATTTTATTTTGGGCTGCTGTGAGGTAGGCATGCTACATACTGACCCCTTTCTTTCACTTCTGTATCTACGGTCTATATGCATCAGTGTACACATGTAATCTCCTAGCCATTTCATCAGTCAGATGTGTTGTCAACATAGAAATAGGCAATCTCTCTGCCTGCAGAGATCTTTTGAAATCTGGAACTAAACTGAATTGTTGCTTTCTTCTCAGAAGTAAACATTTTTAAGGAAACACAGAGGATGAAATGCCTTGGCCAAGCCACTGCCAGTCTTCACATGCAGGTTAATATTTCAGGTTCTCCAGCTGGATTCACCTACCATAGCCTGACAGGATCCTCAGCAGTCGGGAACAACAGTTGCTTTTCTTTGACTGAGCACAGAAATTGGGACATTTCGGGCATTCTTAACTAGGAGGCATTAATGAATTACCTAAATATGTAGTTCTGGCTGCCCTCAGTTTATCTTTTGATTAGGATAGAAACTGGCAAGTAACTGGCCTTTCAAAAACAGATGCATATATGGGAGAGGTTTAGGGATGCCAGGTGAGTAGCAGTTTACTCTTCTGTCGTGGTTTAACCCCAGCCAGCAACTAAGCACGCACAGCCACTCACTCACTCCCCCCCACCCAGTGGGATGGGGGAGACAATCAGAAAAAAAAAGTAAAACCCGTGGGTTGAGATAAAGACAGTTTAATAGAACATAAAGGAAGAAACTAATAATGATAATAATGACAACAATAAAATGACAATAATAATCATAGAAGGATTGGAATACACCAAACAAGTGATGCACAGTGCAATTGCTCACCACTCGCTGACCGACGCCCACTTAGCTCCTGAGCAGTGATCCCCCCTCCACCCTCACTCCCCCCAGTTTATATACTGGGCATGACATCACATGGTATGGAATATCCCTTTGGCCAGTTTGGGTCAGCTGCCCTGGCTGTGTCCCCTCCCAACTTCTTGTGTCCCTCCAGCTTTCTTGCTGGCTGGGCATGAGAAGCTGAAAAATCCTTGACTTGGTATAAACACTGCTCAGCAACAACTGAAAACATCAGTGTTATCAACATTCTTCTCATACTGAACCCAAAACATAGCACTGTACCAGCTACTAGGAAGACAATTAGCTCTATCCCAGCCAAAACCAGGACAATTTCCAAGACAAAACCTTTTTGTTAAAGTCTATTCCTAAAACTGCTCTTTCTCTTAACAAATAGCACCATGCCTAACCTGCTCTTTTACCATACTAGCCTACTTGCTTTGTAGAAGAAGTACATGTAGATGTGTAGGTCTTTCTACCTGAAGAGAACAAATGTTTAATTGTGTCCTTTATCATGAGAATGTTCTAAATCCTTAATTTATGACACAATATAGTATGGGGTTTCTTCGCACTTTTTTCAGATGAAGCAGTTATATTTTGTACTGATATCATTGGAAAGTCTGTGAGAAAGCTGGTTTAGCACATATTCTAAAGAGTTATGAGGAAGAAACAGGGCTTGCAGGTTCCTTGTTCTCATATATATCTCATACAATGTTATTTGGATAAAATGGTCTAAACTCTTTAGAAGGAATAGACTTTACAATATCATGCAGTCAATGAACAGGTTACCTATATGGAAAATGTAAAGGCCATCCTACCTCTAATTAAAACTGACACCATCTAGAACTGTATTGTTCTTGGTCCCACAGTGTATGGGGAATAAGCTAGTCAAACCAGCAAAGTTTTGTCAGTCTAGCCATGCAACTGGGCAATTCCGTTCCTTTGATTGCAATCTCCTAATTCATTTCACCTCAGAGTAGATTTCTCCCTCCCCCGCCTTGCTTTTTTCGGTTGTATTTGTCCTCTGAACTGAAAAATCACTTATTTTTATAACTCTTTACTCATCTATAACTTTCTTCAAGGTTCTTCTAGAAAAGTGTCTGGTGGAGACTCTTGCTTTCTTGTAGAATGCACTTGCAATAGACAATAGATAAAGCAAGAATCATAGCTGTGATACATCAGCCTGTACCAAAGTCCTGTTCGTGAAAACAGAACTAAAAAAAATAAATTACTTAATAAGGAAAAGATGTTCTCAGCCTTTTTTTTTTTTTCCCCCATAGGCAAAAAAATTAGTAGCTTGTAGTCTTTTTAAGCAATCATCTTCTATGACTGTGCTGGTGGGCCTGCCAGCCACATTTGCTCTCTCAAAACCTGCAACTGCTCTTTTCCCATAGGCACACATTAAATCCCTTTCTCCCAGACAGTTTGTCTGTAGACGAGTTACATGAACAACATTATAGGAGATGGTCCAATGAGAAAGAAAGAATTACTTTTCAATGTTTATCAACTTCTCTCAGAAATTCACTTGGCTTTCAGAAAGCAGCTTTAGTCAGTACTCCCAGTAAACCTCCTCCTCCTCCAAGCAATTTCTTTTTTATTCTTTTGTCTTTGCCATCAACTTATGGGCAAAGGCCCCATTCCTATTGTTACAGACACCTCTGGCATCACGGTCTCTGTTTGAAACAAAACCAAATCACCATATAAAGAAATGCATCATCCAAAATGTCCATCTAACTTAATTGATAATGGTGTACTTACTGCATGCTTTTGCTGAAGTCTGTGCAAAAACAACAATATTATTAAAATTTCTGCTTAGTCCTTGTTCCCTGTTGGTCTGTTGAGAGTCTCTGATTACCTTGGCACTACTTGGGTGAATGAGACTGAATGCCATCACACCTGACAGAGAGCACATCTCCTGCAGTGCAGCAGTTCAATGTGTCTAGTCGATTGTACGTAGGCTTCCCACTCACTGACATTTAGCTGTCACTTCTTTGACAAATTGGGAATGTGGGGCTATCTGAGGGCACTTTAAAATGGTACTCATTCGAGTTCTCCTAACACTATATACCAAATGCTTTCTAACACTGGAAGACACGCCTCTATTGCAGCTTGCATATGTCTTCCTCCTCCATCTACTTGCTCTTAGCTTTTCTGTGCTTGTAGTTAGTTAATTGGTGTGCTCCACCACAACTGAGGCTTAAGTGGCACTAACAGGGAGCTTTACAGGTCTACTTCCACTGTTTTAGATTTAAGACACTGCAAGATCCCTCCCACCTCCAAATGAATGAATTAATATCCTTCATCATTTATGCAGCTTATGTATGTTAAAGGTATGTTAAAAGGGTGTCTGCAGTCTCAAAGAGACCAGCACAGTTGTATCATCTACACACAATCATTTAAATAAAAAAGTGACAGTACAGCTCTTTTGATTAAGAAAATAACCACTCTTATTTTTGTATTATAAATACTTATTCTTGTAGTACTTGGCAGTCTGTTACAAAATTAAGCTGTGCCAGACAAAAATCATAACGAATCCTTCTCCAAGTTGCTGAATTAACTGAATGAATAAACTTACATACTGCTATTTTGCATATTGTTCTCTTTTTTCTCACCCCAACCACCAAAAAAATAAAATACCAGTTCTGAGTTTATCTGACATACTGCAAGGATTGTGCTCTTGGGTCTGGACAGCCTGAATTTAATTGTTGTTTTTGTTGATTAGGGCCCACTGAATTTAAATATCAGGCTCTCATTCAATCTTGCTTAGTATGAAAAGCACATCACAGTCCATCCGGGTGAAACCTGAAAAATGGAAGTGAAACAAGCATTTTGTTGTTTCAGCTTGTTATTGATGGAGTTGATTGAGAGAAAAAAATAGCAAAATTTTAAAAGATTACTTCTTTTCAAAATGTTGTGATTTTGGCCAGGGATGGTCCTTTTGTTATAATTTTTGTGTTGTGAAAAGAGTAGTAGTTATTTTTAAGAGACTCTTTTCCACTGAACTGTGATTTCTATCATTAAAATAAATCATCAGAAAATTTACTTATTTTTATCAAAACTTCTAATATTTTTTTTGCTTTACTTTCTCTACTAACAAGTAAGACTGAATTTAACATAATACATGGATATTGCATCTAAATACAAACCTTAAAATCAGATACACATCATGAACAGAGACCACAGATGTCTGCCAAATTTGTATTAAAAATTTCCTAAAAATTGTAATAAATTTTTTATCTGGTACTGACTGTTCACATTAAGAAATTAAAGTTTCAAGGCTTGAACATGGAAGTCCATGCTTATTTTTCTGATTTATTGTGCTGTTGTGCAGCATACATTAATCTATACTGTGGCCTTCACTTTGTGCAAGGCTTGTATAGGATTAAAGTCAAAACATTTAACATGTAAGAGATACAAAAGAAGCCTTATGAAGAAATTTTCTGTCATTCATGTTACTTCAGGCAGCCTTCTTCTATGTTTAAACTGACTAATGATATATTTAAATTATGATTTGAGGTCCCTTCTTTCCTACTAGTAAGTTCAGTATATGCTAAAAAGATACGAAAGTAATGCTCAACTGAATTATGCAGTAGGGTAACTAACGTTTCTGTTTTGTTCTCCTTGAAAGCAGGCAAAGGTTAAGGCAAATGCAATCTAGAATGGATGCAGAAGAAAGTGAAGAAGAGCTCTTACAGACTCAACATTTTCCCCAAATCCCTAGGAGTTGGAAGAACTTTCTCTGTTCCTTGTGCATGCTTTAATATCCTGTTGACTTTCTTTGACTATAGATTTTTGGAAGAAAGATAGTGGGCTTTTGTTCTGTCATTGCAGAGGGGAAAAAAAAATGGGAACAGAAGTTTTTGGAATGCTTTTTCATGGAATATACGAGTGAGAAAGTCTTAGAGAGCAGTGAAACTAAAAACAGAAGTGGGGAAAAATGCAAAATCCTTAAAATAATAATTTTTAAATTATTTTCTACCAATATATAATGTACTGGTTCTGAGTTCCTTTTCAAAGGCTGTCTCAAAACACAAACATAAACCAATGCTTATATTGATTTGCTCCATAACAGCCCAGTGTTATTCAGGTTACATAGTGACGTGTTTGAAAGTTAACGCAAGGTTCCACTCCCTGTGTAGTCCTAGCTCTGTCATTGCATGTAGTTCAAGGACAATCAGCGATTCCCTGTCAAAAACTGTCATTCCCTGTATTATGCTAAGTAACTAAAGCCTGTACTACCAAGCACTTAGGAAAAGAGGTGGCCTGAGGACTGTGCAATCAATCTGAATTCTGACGTTTCCAAATCCACCTTTCAATTCTCTTCCTTCTCCTGGTCTTGCAATAATACGGTACTTCCAGGCAGCTTGATGTGGTTGCTTAATACATTGCTTAGCAGTAGTATAAACCTGGGCTGGGAATGTGCCAGGGTGATTTTGGGACACAGCCAAGATTTCTTCCTGAGGAACAGAAGTTAAGAGAAGAGACATTTCATTTTTCTTTTGTACATTCAGTCATATGTGAATGTGATTCCATGAAAAGAGAAAGCTCAGTCTTGTCATCTTCACAGATTTCTTCCCTTCAGGCTCCACAGTCTGCGGCAAATAGCAGAAATGTAGAAGTTTTGAAAAACTTCAAATTGGAAAGCAGTAGACATTTTGAATATATAAGCTGTAATAAGCTACTATTATAATATTTAGAAAAGGATTTTCTGAACTCAGGTCTTGGCACAAGAAAGAATGTGCCATTCACCATTAAAAATAAACTAACAAATAAAAAAAGCATTGAAAAGCTGAAAAAAAGTGCCTCTATTACCAATAGATTAAAAGAAGTCCTGTTTGGTCCCTTTTTCTGAAAGCATCTTTGTAAAATAGGTTTATTTCCTATGCAAATGTGCAAAGGAAAAAACTCCCATAACCTAAAGGGAAATTTTATGAGGTAAAAATCTTCAATAGCTCCCTACTCACAGGACAGAAATGAGGGACTGCACATTTTTTGGCATGTAAATGGAATTGTCATTCTGTAAGTTATACATTAGATTCACCCCAAAACCAAATGCATGCACAAACACTGGTGAGAGCAGAATAGGCCTCCAGCTGCACAGGTTTAATAGAAGGAGACATGGCAGGGCACTACAGGGCTTTGTCACTGCTGTGGAACAAAGAGAGGTATCTTCACCCGCTGCCGAACGGCTGAGTTCTAGTAAGATGTGATTGTTAGGAAGGTATTAATGTATATAAATATATACACATATATCAATCTATACTTAAGTGCATAGGTTGTTTAAAATGCATCAGCAGAGTGATTGTAAAAGCATTATGTAACTGGTAAATAGAAGGAAAAAGCTGAAGAAACCATAAAAGCAATTGTAATAAAAAGGAGAAATCCAGCTTACACAATACGCAAATTATCTGAGCTTCATACAGGGCCACAGAAAAACTAATAAAATGCTGGTTCGTATGTTGGACCTGCTCATTCAGTCCTTTGCAAATCCTAAATCGTTTATGCCTCTTATAGAAAACAGAAAAGTGTGAATAGACTCCTTGCCCTGACACCAGCCTGTGATTACATCCAAACAAAGCTTCGATTTTTTTTGCTGCTTTGAGGCTCACCGCTTAGGTTTTCTGAAAACCTGGCTAGTGTCATATGTCAATGATCTTAAATGATCTTTAGTAGTACTCAGAGGAGATCCTCTGTTGCCTTTTTTTAGAGATTTGATCCAATGCCACAGTAGCTGTGGAATGTTTGTTAGACATTGTCTGATTTAGAAGGTTCTAGAATGAAAAATGGCACCAGTTAAAACATACAGTCATTCACTCCTCCAAGAGGAACAAATGCCTCTCCAGTAAGATTTTGAAATGGTGATATTTTTTTTTTAACTTCATGTGGAACCATACATCTTTTTGATGATACATAAGTAGGTTCTCTATTTTTATGGTTTTCAGCTGCCATCCCTTGTGTCATGTGATTATGTGTGCTTTCTTTACCAAAACCTAATTTCATTGGGTTTGTTTCCCTAGCAGTAGGGGAATGCTGAAGAACAGACTCACTGCTGCAGTGACCCAGCTCCCTGTGGAGTCATGAAGCTTCCTAGGGGTGTCGTGTCTTCTTCATCTCTGGCTGCTTCTATTGGTCTCATCCAAGATACTTTTTTTCACCCTTCTTAATTTAAAAAAAACAAACGCACTTCTACTAGCAGGCAGTAAATGAAACCACTTCCCTGAGTTCCCTTTAAGCAGGGTATAAGAGAAAAGGAGACTTTTCTTCCATTTCTCCTCATTGGTTGGGATCATGTGACAGTATGAGGATGGTGTTAGGATGAAGAGAGTGTGTCAAACCTACATTTAGCAATTAGCTACTGTGCTCCTAAGTTAAAAGCTTTCATTTTGCAGAGGAGGGAAGATTTAGTTTCAGATGTCTATGGTGTTTGGTTATTAGAAGGGATTTTGCTCTAGGCATATTGATCTGTAGAAACTATTCTATTACTCACAGTGAGTACTAGATGCCCTCGTAGTGAGTAGTAGTGAATTTGTTTGTTAAATTTAACATGAAAAAAGAAAAACCAAACCATAGTATTTTGGCAAATTTTGATTGTTTGTTAGATATCTTTTTAATTGGAAATGAAATGCAAGACTTAGCTGTAATAATAATAAAGCTACACATTACAATCAAAGCTGATCCACAGTTAATATACAATTTTGTGTGTGTGTAGCAAGTAAAATTGATAGCCTAATGTACTAAATAACATTCTTAGAAAATGAATATTAAAGGAAATAAGTTATAAAGGATTCATTGAAAGAGGCTAAAGGTTTTTCTTCAAAGCTTTCACCAAAATGATATTTCTGGGGGTCAAATGACCCTACTTTTCCTGGGCTCTGTTAAAGTAGAGAAGGTGAACAAGCAACTGGTTTGATTCTGTTTTGATTCTCATGAGACACAATGTTAAATCTGCCTCTTGATTTCTCCTTAGGTGTCTTTCTGCTGTGTCTTTCCTTAATAATCTTAATGTCACCAGTCAGAAATGGCATCAGTAAAACTATGAAGAGTTAATTGGGATCTCTTCAATGTAACTTAATCTAACTGTTAAGGTTATTATGTCACCCACATTTAGGGTTGTTCTGCTGCCCACCAGACTCTGAAAACATCACCTACAATCTCATACCTGCTATTAATACCTATTTATTGAGTTCTGGGGAAAGATCATGGGGGATGTAAACAAAAGACCTGTTTTAAGTTCCTCTTCTTTTTAATCTTGGCAGACACCTAGCCTTCATCACCATGCTGGTTGTCATTTCAAACAGGCATGGCCTTCATAAAGGATGAAATAAATATTTTATTTGTAGCAAATATGCATTATTTTTTAAATTAACAAGCTGGGGAGTATAAAAGAGCATCAATTTTTTTTATTAATAAATGTTTCCCACCTAAATATGCCTTCCAGATAAGGAACAATTCAAGAAGTTGCTCATTGTAGAGCACGAATTGCAGATTCAGAGGAGAAAGAAAAAAACCTCGATTTTCAATAAATATAATACCTACTGGAAATTGTGTAAGAGTTGTAATTATCTCATCTTTGAAATGAATAATAATGCTTGCTCCTGATTAAAACAGTCAGTCATATTTAAAAGGTAAACCCTGGATCATCTGTGATAAAAAAAAAAAAAAAAAAAAAGAGAGAAAAATACAGGCAGGAAGAGCAAATACTAGCATCACCTTCTAATAAAAGATGATAAGCAAGTAATAGCATATCAGACAGTCACAAATGATCAACTCAGAAATTTCTATCAAATCATTACAGTTGTCTGAAAATACATTTAGTGCTCCAAACTGTTAGGTTCATGGAAAGTACTCCTTTCAAATTACTGTCTTTGGAACAAAAGAATGAATTAGGTGCCCAGATCTGTATAACTAAATTGAAGCTATAAAAAAAAGAAAAGAATGCAGTCAAGTAAGTCAGACACTGATGGATTCCTGGATGATTTTTAAACATTCATAAAATGTTTAACTCCATTTTATAGACATACACAAGAGCTTTATTGCAGTTAAGGTATGAAAACAGATAACAGTTCTATTATGAGTTACACCTTGGACCCTACATTTATTTGTGCATGAACACATGCTTACATGTACATTTAGAGGCAAATGAATGAATATTAGAGAAGATTTTCTCATTCAGCCTAAAATGTCACAAATGTTTTCAAATGCGATAAGAGAAATTTTTTCAGAGAAAAATTATCTCATCTGAAAAGCCTTTTTTGAACTATTTGACCTAGAAAAATGTTTATATATTCAATTTTTTCAAAAAAATATCTATCCATTTTCTATTTTCTCAAGCTGAAGCTTCAACTGCTCTATAGAGGAAAAACAAATGCATTAACTACAAAAAATAGTATTAAGTATTAACCTTAAAAGATTAAGGATTGGCAATTAGCTACGTATATAACACCTTTATTGCTTCTAAAGATTTACAGAAAGTCAGTGATGTTAATATTGAACCATTCTGCAAAGTTATTCAGGTAAGATTAAGTTGCAAAATCATACACGTAGGTGTTTGGAGATAAGCAGGGGAATATTTATGTTTTACACTGTACATTCCCTGAAGGGGTGCCTACCGCCTACTCCACCTGATACTGCAAGCAATGGAGGGTGAGGAATGATGACTTGGTAACACATTAAAAACAGTGACACGACACGATGCTCCACTTCCAGTGGAAAGCACGCGGCTGTGAGGACTGAAATAGGTTTTTCCTCCTGCCGCTCCTCACCTGCCCACGTGAAGGACCCAGGCTGGAATAGCTGGCGTCGCGCAGAGTAGAAAAAGTCAGCGTCAGCCCAGGGAAAATGCAGACCGCAACCATGATTCTTGCAGATGTTAACAGATTGGTGCTGGGTTTCTCACTGGATTCGAAGGCACAGTCACGTTAGGGCTTATAAAAATGCAGTATAATCCCCAGCTCTTGGACCCAACCCAAAAGATCATGAAAGTTAGACCTCCCCACAAGCTCAAACTTTTTGTCTGGGACTCTGAGAGTCCTGCAAAAGTTCCAGGTACTGACAGAAACTGCAGAAGGTCTCTGCAAATTTGACATCCCTTTGCTAGCACCAGTCCAGATACACCCACCCAACAGTGGAATATGCACCAGTTTGGGGTACGGTGTTCCCAGGACGCTCTCAGACGAACAAAGTTTTATAAAACAGTGGGTTTGTACGTTCTCCTGGAGGAGGTGCTTCATCCAGTTCTCTAAAGCTTCAGTATGTTTGTGGTAAAGTAAATAATGTGAGGTATGATCCTGAGGCAGTGGGTTGGGGACGGTTACCTCCTCCGCTACTATTAGTAATACTATATTCTGAAATATCCACAAGGGCCACTATTTGAAACAGGGAAAGCATAAATTTCGGTTGTGAGCGCATGGAAAAGTTATGCGCCCAGACGCCTTTCTCAGGCTGCAAGGGCTGCTCGCGGTGAGAGGAGTTGGTGCACTCAGTGCAGCTGGATTTTGAACAAGCCATTTTGTGAGCAAAACCAATGAAGTCTAGACTGCTAGGAATTTGGGATTTTTCTCCTTTATTAGACGTCCTAGCCTCAGTAACCACAACTCACCCACTGTCTCCTGCAACACCTGGAGGGAAGAAGCTCACTCTGTATATAGTCAGGAGTGTGATCATGGGGATTGGCCAAAAGATAACAGCAATGCTGAAAATGTGATAGGTGAACTTTACTTGCCTTCCCTTACTGATAGGACTAGTTGCAGTCTTTGTAGTTTACCTGACATCAGTTTTCACAGAATTTCTAAGCTATTACCCACCTTTCATTTTTTTTATTCCCACCAGGCTGGGTTTTCCACTAGGCTGTGCGAGCTTCATGAGGATCCCGAGGATGTTCTCAAGGATGGTCCCTACTTAGACATGTTTCCCAGTATCTTCCTGCACATCCAGAGCCTTCCTACCTAACTCTTGTTATTTCTTTCCCTCAGATCTCCACAATGGCAACCTCAAGCCAGTCTAGACAAGAGAAGTGGAGGTACATGCTTCTGTTTGGATATTTTGGAACAATATGGGTGGAAACTGGATATTAAAACATTGGAGTTCCTGTGTCTTATGGATAGGCTCACCACAGCTGTAATAATGAAACACATTAGTTTCCATATGACCACTAAGAGTCAGCTTTCCTGACAGACAAAATTTAAGGCTAAAAGACTACAATTTCCTTAAAGCATGGAGTTGCAACAATACCACAAAAATACAGAAAAAAAAATAAGGCAACAAAATGTGTGATGAAAGCTATATTTAACAATAGTCACATTTTGTTCCTCAGCAGCTCAGTTAGATTCCACTCCTCTTTCCTTTAGGTCAAGCTGGAATCTCCTTTAAATTTAAGGCAGATCTCTCTTCCTCCTATTATCTCAGGTTCTTCCTGTCTCTTCCCCTCGGGGAAATGGGTAAGAAAGGGAAACGATGGGACAACTATAATACAAAAATATGCTCGGGTAGACTGTCCTAGCTTTCACTTGTGTCTTGGAAGACTTTGCTTCCTAGTTTGTGAAATTCGGCACTGAGACACTTCATTGTGTTACATTCAGTCCCTTTCCTCCACCTTAAGGTGGTGGAGGGACTTTTGACAAGGGCATGTAGTGATAGGACAAGGGGTAATGGCTTTAAACTGAAAGAGGGCAGATTTAGATTAAATGTAAGGAAGAAGTTCTTTACTGTGAGGGTGGTGAGGCACTGGGACAGGTTGCCCAGAGAGTTTGTGGATGCCCCATCCCTGGAAGTGTTCAAGGCCAGGCTGGATGGGGCTTGGAGCAACCTGGTCTAGTGGAAGGTGTCCCTGCCCATGGCAGGGGGGATGGAACAAGTTGATCTTTAAGGTCCCTTCCAACCCAAACCATTCTATTCTATGATTCTATGATTCTTCAGTTAACATTTCTATCCTACATCTTCATTATCACATTCTTGGTTTTAGGCTGGGTTTTTTCCTTGTGCATATTTCTGGAGACATATTCATAAAACCTTACTCTTTATATCATAAGAAACATAAAATGAATAGTCCTCTTTCCTGTGTTCATTCTCTTTCTCAATATCACATGGTTTAGTTTGGAAAGAAATTTCTCTTTTTTGAGACTCTATCACAAGACCAGATTTAAAGGTTACCTAAGAGGACAGAATTGGTGGACAAACCGATAGGTCAATCAAATATAATTTCCCCGTGGGAGGGGAGGAAAATGTAGGAATAGAATACTCTTAGAATGAATTTGGTAGCTTTTGTTTCACCATAGTGCTTTTCGTTAGCAGAGGATAACTGTCTATTTATAGACTAGGAAGCCATAGAAAATATGAAGAAAGGTAGTAAGTAGGTGGAATATTTTTTTAATGCAGGACTTCCCATGGTAGAAAACTTTGAAGAATCAGAATTCAAGTTTGCCTTCAAGCTTCAAGTGTACTTTGCTAAGTTTCAACCTTTGAGTCTTTAAAGATAATTATAATGGAAAATAATACTTTCTACACAGAATGTGATTTCATTCCCTAAAAGTTTTCCTGCAGCTGTTTCTGAAGATTGTTGGAGTATCATAGGTAAAATGCCAAACACATTATTTCAAATAGAACACTTATGTGGTATTCACCATGTTTCATGTTTAGAAATTGGCAGAAGCCAGTCAGAAAATTATTGTTTTTATAGGTATATTTTTTGCAAGGGGATTAGGCTTAATGGGTTCTTTAAGATTCAGCTGCCTTAATTCAAAACACTATTTCCCCATAAACAGAAGCAAAGTATCTTACTCTTGGATATTGCACTTCATAGTCAAATATATCAGCCTAAGCCCTTTATGATAAAGCCAGTATACATATACTTCTAATACCCCTGCTTCAGGGCATTGCTCTCCAAAACCGGACTGGGGCAGATGTCTGGGGAAAGTAATGCCTCGGGATGGTGTAGTTACTTCCGAGAGAGCACATCTGTCAAGACAAAGCTAGTTTGCCAACACAGTTACTGGGGCCCCAACCATGGCCATAGTATTTCTTGTTTTGGGCCAAAGAGCAAAAAGCATAAATTATGATTTGTGTCAAAAGGCAAGAGTCTCAGAGGAGCAGAGATTTGACTCTCACTAGCTCTCTGATAGAAGAGCAGAGGTGACAATATTCCCTTTTCCAAACCCAGACTAATCAGCTATAATATACCACCCATCACCAGGAGATGCCCCATTTATTTAATTACCTTTCTGACACAGGTCAGAAGCAACAGGGTAGGATATTAGCCTATAAAAACACTGGTTTTAATGTGTTACCTATGTTTGGGGGATGAAAGAATATGCACTATGGGTCTGGATAGTAAGCCAGTAATAAATATGCATGTGGTTTTGTGCAGGAACTAATGGCTCTGCTGTTAACAATGCCCATGGAAAACAATAGTTTTTTAATATTGTCTATCTAGGTGATTTATGTTTCATGCTAGTTCACAAAGGACTCTGGTTAGTATGTGATTTATGAGTTGGAGCAAAATAATTGTCTGAAGCCTAGCTGAAGGTAGGCTTCCAACGCATTAATAATACATTAGCTAATGTGTCTTTCTTCGCATTGCCTATGCAAATTTCTATTATCATAATAAAAATTACTGTTTATTTTAGATTGGAAACAGCTTTAGGTGAGAACATGTTTTTTATCCGATGTCTTGATTAAATACTAACTGCCAGTTCCCTGATAAACTTTTAACCAGAGGTTTTCCTTTAGACTCAGCTGGTATTCGATCAAGAAAAAGAGGGAGAAACAGCTTGCTTTGCTAAAAACTGAGAGGGAGCTCTCTGTGCTCCTCTTTGGCAAGTGTGGTGAAAGTCCATCCTGGCTGGAAACTTCAAACACAGATAGCTGTCACTGGAGAATCATTTATGAATGTGAATCGTTCACGAACAGGGGACATATAAAGTCAGATTTAAAACATATACTGCCAAAATTTGTTCATTTTTTCAAGCAAGCACAGGTGAAGATCATTTCATTTAAATTAATTACTTTCTGACACAGGCAAATGGCAATACATATTGTCTGTCCAAAATAGTATTAGATTTGATTGCATTTATGTTAGGTAGATTAGAAATTAACTTCTCTGCTTGAAATAATTTATGACTTGATTACCTGCTGAATCATTTCCCTTTCCAAATGATGATTTCACACCAACAGGCATATCAGAAATAAACTTTTACAAAATATATAAGGCATTAGTTCACGACAATGTATTCTTCAGAAAGAATCATACTATGTCTTTCCTGCCTCCTGCCTTTGGCTCCATTGAGTTTGTACCTGTTGAGTTCCTGAGAACATTTGCCTTTCTGAGATTTCTGAAGAAAAACAGGCTAAAGCATTTGGGGTGACTGTTTTGGAGAATCTTCCTTCGTAAGTTGTGACTTTCACAGCAAATACAACGTATGAATGTGTTATGAACACAAGACTATTTTTGCGGGGAAGTAACAAGACAGTTCGGCTGTCTTCCGGGGATTCGGAGTGGCCTTGCTATGCATTTGTGCCACAAGCTGCCCATGGGACCCATACGCAAATGAATATTTGATCATTCTGACTGGTGCTATCCAAAGCGGCTGAAAATAAATACCAGACCGATCATCTTATAAGCTCAGGCTGGCTAGTTTACACACTCTGTAGAATGTAGAATGAAAATGCTTTGTATTTTACACGTTTTGCTTATCTCTTATTGCATTTTTATTGTAATAAAAGAAATAATAATAATGAAACTCATACATGGATTTTAAAGAAAAATACAAGAATCCATTGAAAATTACTAATAGAGGTATGATTATCTACACCATCAAAACCACCTTCCATGCATGTGATATGATAAAGTAATATACTTAAGAATAAATGGCTGATTAGTTTTGGAAATATATCACCTTCTTCAATTTCACTGGCAGGACATTTTCCAAACAATAAAGTTCTGACAAAAAGACATGCGTGTTAGGGAGGTGACACAAGTTCTGCTGTATCGTTACCTCTTACTGCAGAGATTGAAAAACTAAAAAATGCCCAGGAATGCTGTATGCTCTGAAACTGCTGCCCCTTTTGTACGATATACAGCACAATCTTTTTAAAAAAAAAAAAAATCATACCATTAGCTCTATCTCAATATGAGGACACAAACAATTTTTTCTCAGATCCTACAAGTCAATTTTTGTGTAGCTTAGAGGTGGTGAAAAGGGGGCAGGGACTGCATCTGAAACCAGGTCTACAAACTTACAAACCTTTCAGGGTTAATCTGTAAGGGAAATGTCTTTTTGTCAGTTAATTGAATAGGATTATGTACTTTTCTGGTTGGCAACTGAAAGGAAATGTTCCTCTCCTTTTTGATCCTTCAAGAGCTTTCTGTACTTTAAACAATGGCTAGTCTCATTTTGAACAAAGCTTATGTTTAATATGTTATAAGGTGTCTTGAAAGAATTCTCTTGTAGGCATATCCCAGTTTTCTCTCTAAAATCACAGAATATTCTGAGTTGACATATCATTAAAACAGAAATTAAGGAAGAAGTCGTATTGTGCCCAAAGTAGAAGTTCAAACTTATAATATCCTTTTGACATTTCACTAGAAATACCTAGGAAGCCAAAATTGTATAGAGGCTAGGTATTTTTCTCTATTCTTTTTTATGATCATGTCTTTTATAAGCAAATGTATAACTATATAGAATTTTTTGCTCTGATAAATATAAAGCAGAATCTTACTCCTAGCAGATGTTCCAAAATTCATATAACCAAGAAGCAACTTGCTAAAAAATAAAAGGATAGGTAAACGTTCATCTGCTTCACCATTTATTAATAGACCACAGCAAAATATTCAGAATAAATAAAATAAGGGTTATTCTGGGAAAAGAGAATTTTCTTGGCCTAGTATCATAATTTTCACACTTGTTGGACTTGGATGCAAAGCCAACAGCAGTCAATGAAGATGCAAGAGTTTAGATCATAATACTACGATTCTGTTTTGGTTTGGGTTTTTTTTTGGTTGGTTGGTTTGTTGTTATTTTTTAAAATGGGATTCTATACGCGGCTTATGATGGACTAGCAGAAATACCTTCAGCACAATCAAAAATGTTTTGGAAATCAGAAACATCAAGATTTTTCTTTTATCTCCCATTTCCCCTATACAGAATCATGGAATGGTTTGGGTGGGAAGGGACCTTTAAAGGCCATCTAGTCCAAACCCCCTGCAATGAGCAGGGACATCTCCAACTACCTCAGGTTGCTCAGAGCCCCGTCCAACCCGACCTGGAATGTTTCCAGGGATGGGGCAGCTACCACCTCTCTGGGCAACCTGTGCCAGTGTTTCACCACCCTCATCGTAAAAAATTTCTTCCTTATATCTAGCCTGAATCTGCCCTCTTTTAGTTTAAAATCACTACCCCTTGTCCTGTCGCTACAGACCCTGCTAAAAAGTTTGTCCCCATCTTTCTTATAAGCCCCCTTTAAGTACTGGAAGGCTGCAATCAGGTCTCCCTGGAGCCTTCTCTTCTCCAGACTGAACAACCCCAACTCTCTCAGCCTTTCCTCATAGGAGAGGTGTTCCATCCCTCTGCTCATTTTTGTGTCCGTCCTCTGGACCCACTCCAACAGGTCCATGTCTTTCCTGTGCTGAGGACCCCAGAGCTGAATGCAGTACTCCAGGTAGTTACAGTGAAGTTACAAAGCTTTTCCTTATAATTCCATCAACCAAGCACTGTAATCAATTTTCAAGATTGTATCTTTCCTATTTGCTGCAAGATTAATCTCTAGATGTAAGTTCTGAAGAGTTTTACGGAGAAAGTCTAATTTGCAGAAGGTTGGATGCGCAAAACCAACTAAATTATAACAAACTTCATAATCCATTTACTAAGAATATTGTCTATCGATTTTGAAAATCTGAAATAAATCTGACAAACTTTCAACTGTAGAAATAGGTTTCACCGTCCCAGTCTGTAGCACACTGTATGCTACAAATTCCTGATTCATAAAACTTCAGGGCAACAGTGCAGTAGAAAGTAAGTATCTAGGAAAAGAGCTTATGAAGCTTTTATTAAGCTTATCAGAAAAATCAAACTTTTTTCACTGAAAGCATTTATGAAGTACAATTTTATAGAGCAATGGTAATGCGCTGGCTGTCTTGTCAGTCCCGTACATCTGTAGTTTTCCTTTCTCAAGCAGTTTAGGTTCATTCTTGGCCACCCCTGTTTTGCACCTAACTAAAGCAAACACAAGCAATTCCAATTTTTTTTGTCTTCTTCCCGATCTCTTCTAAACATTATCTGTTTTTCTCAGAAGCCCTTCTTTTTGCTAGATCCAGCTCAATGAGCAGCGTAAGCAATTAAAGACGCGGCCATCACTGCGGAGGGCACAGGATGCCTATGTGTGACACCTCGTTTTTCGAGTTCAGATGGACTTGTACCTTTTTTTTTTTTTTTAACTTTTGTAGTTGAGATGTTTGTTTCATTGAGTTAGTCCTACTGACACGGTATTTCAACGTTTGGTGGTGGGCGCCTACGCGGCTTCCTGACTACAGACGCAGCAAGATGCCCTCCCGGGCCGTGTTTCCGAAGGGATCTGCCACCCGAGCGGGGGATGCCGCGGCCATCTGACAGCCTGGAGAAAACCGGGGAATAGCGCCGAGGCCGAGGAGAGCATCTGGCCTCCGCTCTGCGCCCTGCCCGGGGGCTGCGAGCTCGTCCCCCCTCCCCGGCCTCGCAGACCCGGGCCCCCTCCCCGGGGCCACCAGCCCGGGCGGCCCCCGACCCCCGGCGGCGGGCAGGGCTGGCGCTGGAGGCGGGTTCCGCGGCCGCGGCGCCGGGGGCGGTGTCCCCGCTCCGCTCCGCCCGCCGCCCCGCCCGCCTCCCCGCCCGTAGGCGCGGGCAGCCGCGGAGCAGCCGCCGGGCGGCGCGGAGGGGAGCGGAGCGGGAGAGGCGAGGGGCCGGCGGAAGAGCGGAGCGGCCGCCCCCCGCCCCGGGGTGGTGCGGAGCGGAGCGGAGCGCGGCGCCTGCCGCTGCCTGGATGCCAGAGGCGCCTCGGGAGCCGGCGGCCGGCGGCACCCGGGAGGGCCCGGGGGAGAAGGAGGAGGAGGAGGAGGAGGAGGAGGCGGCGGAGGAGGACGACTCCAGGCGCGGAGGGGAGGAAGCAGGCAGCGCTGGCCATGGCCTCCAACTTTAACGATATAGTCAAGCAGGGCTACGTGAAAATCCGCAGCAGGAAGCTGGGGGTGAGTGAGCTCTCCCTTCGCCGGCCCTGCCCGGGGTGGGGGCGAGGCGCCGGCGGCCGCCTCGCCGGCCTGGGGGGGTGGCGGTGCCCCGGGCCGGGGCCGCCAGCGCGGGGTGCGGCGACCTGCTGCTGCCGCCGCCGCCGGTGCTCGGACTTTGCTCCCTCTTCCGTAGGGGTCGGTGGGGATGCGCTGCCATTGCACCTCGGAGAGAGCCGGCTTCTCCCCTCTCCCTCTCCGGGAAGGCGCCGCTCCTTCCTTCTTTCGCAGCGAGCGCCTGCCACGATCACTCTCCGCGGAAAGCTTCGCCCCGTCCCTCCGTCCTTCCCGAATCCCACAGGCCGGGGCAGACACCCCCCCCCCCCCGCCGCCGACTCCCCGGGCGTCCGTCCCCCCCCCCCGCCTGCCCCTCGCCTTGCTGCCTCCGGCAGGGGCTTGGGTGGGGGGAGGAGGGCGCAGGCAGGATCTGTAAAAACTTTGTGCATGCATTCTCCCTCCTCTCCCGTTTTGGCAAAGGGATGTCTTCGATCAGGGCAAGGTCTGAAGAAAATATTGGAGGCTGGTACCAGAGCAGCCCGCTAGTAACTGAGAAAAGGGGGGGCTGCCTGGTGCCCGAGGGCATGGGGTGCTGGGGAAGGGGAGCCCGCAGCGGGAAGGGGGTGACAGCCGCATGGACCGAAAGGCAGATGCGGGAGCTGACGGCGAAGAAAACTAGGGGTGGTCTCTCAGCTGGGGGTGGCTGGCGTCTGTACCCACCGGGATGCTGGGGGAGGCCGAAGATAACACCGTGTAATCAGACTGGCCATGGGCACTTTCCCGGACGGGGCAGAGCAAGCCTTGAAAAGGCAGTGAAGTTGGAGCAGAGTGTGCGCAGTGGCCAGGATTCCCTAAACTTCCGACAGTCCCGGGACTCCTCAGTTCGGGTTTTCTCCTACCCTTTGTGCGTGTGAGAAGGAGAAGGCTCAGGGGAGCTGGAAGCCCCGAGGCCTCTGCTGGCTTGCACAGCTACTGGTGTTGCCAGCAATCCCAAAACCCCAGGGTCCCTGTGGGCTTGAGACTGAACCTGGCAGGGCTGGGAGGAGGGCTGGGGTTCTTCGTTGGGTTCACCCTTGGTTTTTTCTCCAGGGGTGCAGAACAGCGCAGGGGTCCCTACCTGCTCTCCCCTCCGGGAAGGTGGGCTGCCTCTCCCTGCTTGCCCCAAAACCGAACAGAGCAGGGGCCATGTGAAATCCACCCTCCAAGTCGTGCTCTGGGAGCTTATCACAGTGCTAGTACTTAATCTCCTCCTTCTCCACCCCCCTTCTCCCTTCCCCCCAGATGCGGTGCTTTGCTTGCAGATACAAGTGTGCAGGGTGGTGGGAGACTAATCATAAATTGACCTTTGGAGCACTTCGCTGCCTTGGCAGAGCTGTTAATTCCAAAAGAGCACAGGAGAGTTTGGTCCGAATCCTTAATAGCACCGACTCCAAATGTTTGAGAGATGGTGTAAATCCAAAGAGAATGGCTGCTCTTATTAATGATTTTGCAACCCCGGAGTCGCTCAGTGCATCAGTCAAGCATTAGTCTATCTGAAGAAGCAGTTTCCAAGCCTTAGTTTGATTCTGGCAGTCCTCTGCTTAACCTTTGCTCATCGGTTTTTCCCCAGCTCGGCAGTGTTAGATGGGCCCCACACAAAGCGGTGAGATGATGGTATCACATCACCTTGATGTTAGTAGTTGGAAGCAGAGTTAATCTATTTGATTTGCAAATCTGTATTTGAAGGTATCTCGGAGTCCTTTAAGTGTGAAATTATGTTTATGCATATTTCTAGATATGTGAATACTTTCATATACCTGTGCGTATAGCATATATGCAACAAATGTAGAGTTCATATTACAGTAATCTTGGATGATACTTGCTGACTTGTGAAAATAAAATTACGAGGACAGTGGTGTTTCATTGCAGCATATCTTGCGTAGCTTGAATATTTTGTTTTGAAGACGTTAATCTGATTGGGGGGGAGACATAACTGCATTTTTTTTTGGGGTGGATATAATTCATGGTCAGAATGATTATCATACTTCTACACTAAGCAGAAGTGAAACGGTTCATATGGTGTCTATGGAGGATTTTCTCCTACTGAAGAGGTGTGTGGGGCTGACAATTCAGACTACAGAGCCTCAGGCAGGTGGTAGTATAAGCTTAAATATGACATATGGGGATGCACATCTGAATAAATCTATTAAGTACAATGTAAAATGGATTATATTTTATAGAAAATAGCATCAAAATTCAAATGAGTGTGATGGTTGAAAGGTATGAATATGTGTCTATATATCCATAGCTAATTGGATTCTTGTGACTGAATTCCTAAATTAATGCAATTTTTATTCACCAAGTGAAACATTAAAGGTTTGTATTTTTTTCCCTTATGTCTATCTCCAAGTCCAAACCTTAATGAATTACACTAGAGCTGTCATAATGTAGGTGAATACATCAGTTTTCAGGGATATAAATGTCTGTTAACAAACGAATATTTTTAACCTCCAAAAGATATTGAAAGGAGGGAAAGAGAGCTATGCATTCTGGAAACTAAGGTTAAGATCATGCTGAAATACGTAAATAGAATTGTATCTCTTGCTGGTTATGTTTCGTTCTTAGACACTGGAAGTTACTGGTGTTGGGGTTGGTTTTTTTTTGGTCATAATAATCTACATTCTTTGAATATTTCAATGTCTCCTGAAAAGTCGATTGATTAGAACTTGGAGAGCTGAGGTGACTAATAGCAATTTTAGTGCTAGACTTGGGCAATAAAACTAATTCTAGCCTTTAGGCTGGTAGCCAGCTCATTACGGAAATTCTTCCTGTGCAGCTTTTATTCTGTCTTGTTTGGGAGCTTGTCTGAGGGAGCCCTGGCTGGGAATCAAATGGAAGATACTTCAGTATAATGCAACCTGTAAAGTTTCAGGTAAAACTGAGTGACATAATACCATAGAGCAAAATCAGATAGCGTATTTCAGTTTATTAAAAAAACCCAACAACTGACAACATTTGACTTGGTGTGAACTTTCTGGTAGAAGTTATTTTTCCAAGAATTTAGTTTTCAAAACCTCAAGTCGTAAATCTTCTTCTGATTGCGTCCTTTTATTGATTTTGTACTTTGTAAAATAGAAACTCTTTATGTATGTTGTTGTTTGGTTTTTTTTCCCAAGGTATCGCATGTTTACCTTTGACTTACTGCGGCTATACCTTGCTTTAAGTGCTTGTTACCCTGGCTACCTACTCCCCACATATATGCAAATTGGATTCGTAGTATGCATGAATGCCGTCTCCAGTCATGGAGGACGGACAAACGTCCATTCTGAACCAAGTGGTCAGGACTCAGAGCTGTTTTGCCATCAGTAAGTGATTCTGGTCAGAAAGGTTACCTAAATCAGTCAAAGATGGGGCCTAAGTCTTGATGGGAATACATGCCAAGAAGTACTGCGAGAATTTGCCCTTACTTTTTGTTTACTGATACCTGATCATCAAGAATTTTTGCCGCCTTTTCACCATAATCCTCAAGTGCTCGTCTACCATTGGATTTACATCTTAACAGACTTCTGCCTGTTTTCTGACAGTCCAGTATTTTCAAGCAGACTCTATTGTTCTGATATCTTTACGTTGTTAAAGTAACTTCTTTTGATGTAGGGGTGGATGCTGAGCTTGCCAAAATGAGGAGCTTTATCAGCCTCTCTGTTGTTGCTGGAATCTGACATTTGCCTCCCTTGGGAATATCCTGCTTTCTGCCATGGAGGTGTCAGGCCATGAAGAGACACCCAGCCAGTTAGACCATTTAGCCTATCTCCTTACTTTTGTTAAGCATGAGCTGTATATAAAACATTTCTACAGTGCCTTGAAATTTTAAATGTGTATTAAAGCCTCTGTAGTAGTAGACAATCTCACATGTATACATGACATCTTTATTGAGGTATCACAAGTATCTTTGAAACTTAGAAACTGTAGTCAGTAAGGATAACTGTAATTAAAACATCTTTTAAAAATCTGTTTCCCTGCAGCCTAAATAGGCCTTTCTTTTCAGTGCTCTGGCATTCTTGCGCTGTTTGATATTTTGCTTTTCTCTAATACTACATAAAGGAAATACCTCATTCTTGCAGCCATTACATTTGACCTGTGCGACCCTCCTTTGAAATAAATTTGATTGTAATGTGGTGTGCTGTTCAGATCAGAATAGGTCATTTGTGTAGTGTGGAACAGGACTGTGCTGCCTTTGTTCTTTTGGAATCTTTCATACTTGTGTCGCATTAAAATTCATATGACACAATTTTATACTGTGCTGGCTGTGCTTATAGGCTGAAACTTTCTTGTAGCAGATTGGAATCCCTTTGTTGCCTCCTAATAAACTAAGCTGCGAGGATTTCATGCCTTGTTGAAGTGCTGTTTCTTAGAAGAAAAACAATTTGATGTCACATTAGGAAGTCTAATTAAAAATGAGCATTGTGTCACTTCGATAGTCTTGTTTTGACCCATATCAACCTTTGAAGTCATAATCTTTTTGTTTGGTTTTGTCTTTTTTTTTTTTTTTTTTTTTTTTTTTTTTTTTTTTGGCACGCCTTGGCCACAGAACAAAAGAATCCTATCTAATGGAAATTTTCAGTCAGTTGGTGAATAAATACTGTTTTTTATGTTTCCATGTACTGAGTAGAATTATTTCCTGAGTGGTTCAGCTTATACTCTAATACCGCTATCTGAAGCGAAAATAGTACCTGCCAGTCAGTCTTGATTGAGTAATAAATAACAGGTTGTTCTTAGTCACCAAATGAAAAGTTTTACCATATAAAACCCCCTATTTTTAACTATGCTTTTAGATCATTACAGGTACCTTTTCTGGAAAAGAACGGCATTTCTCCTTCTGCTGTTAACCCTGTCTTCAATCAGTCAGCACTAACAATGCTATGAATATGAACCTCTGATTGCAGCTTAGTTCCTCTTGAAATAATGCAGTATGTGTCTTACAAAATCCTAACATTTAATTGATTTTGTGTATGTATTTAGGGTGAAGAAAGCGAAGGGATCTGCAAAATGTCCCGAATTTGAGATTACATTCATTGATGGCAGCAGCTTTGCAAGTGGGTCATGATGAATACAGAGGGCAGAGTAAAGGTTCTTCTATTTCTTTGAGTTGCCATAGTGTATTCTGAGAAACAAACAAATGAATGAAACAGGACAAGCAAATAGTGCAGCCTGGAATGAATATCCTTTCCATAGATTATTTTATATAATTATCTATGGGAAATCTGCTCAGCCTGTTTGAAGTCACCAAAATTGCCATTTATAACTGCATCCTGATGGATGACCTAAACTATGAATTATGTCTCAGAGCATGAAAATAACTCAAATGAAACTATAAAAACTTAATTCCTATTTATAATGAATTTATTTTAATTTTTATAAAGCTCCAGACTGACAGAATTTAGATGTCAGATTCCTTCCATGTAAAGGAGTTCCTTTTTCATGCTAGTTCAAGACAACCTGAGATATGGAATTAAAAGGATTTCACTTTAATCCATTAAAGAAGCTAGTCACATTTACTACTTAATACTGAAAGTATAATTTAAAATACCAATAATTACTGCTTTCAGTACCTCTTCTTGCTACAGTTACATGAATGGATTTGAAGAATTAAATGGAAAATATATGGATTTCCAATTTGGTCATTAAGGAAAGAACAATCATTTTCAGCTTTTGACCAGTTCTTATTGATTAAGCACATTGTGCAGGAAATGGAAAGAAATATATTGCAGCCATTGTAAATAAGGACAAAAAGTCCAACAATTTTTTATGCTAATGTCAGTGTTTAGAGAAACTTGTAAGTCAGGCTTGTGGTATGCACTTTGGAGTTGCTGTGTTTCCCAGTTGTTTTTCTTGATGTGCTTTTCTACCTCTTAATTCTCAAGAGGTCTGATAGCCAAAGGTCTATTAATTTGGTAATGGATGGCACTTAGTTAAAGGGACAAATAGTTTCTCTTTTGCAGATAGCATATCGCATCCATGTTATCATTGGATTATAGATGCTTCTATTTTTGCTCTTGTGTGTAATATCATTAGCCTCAGCGAGATTACACCTTAGCTGTATGAAGATTACACAAAAAAATGTTTGTAGACTTGATCTCTTTCACTTGCATATTGTGAGATGGTAAAATTTTATTGAGAGCTTATTTGTATCTCCTATAAGGTGATGGCCTGGTTTTTCACTTAGGAGTCTGTCATTTGTGTCCTACGACGGACATTAATGACCCGATGAAAAGACCCTGATCAATTTAAAGGAACCCATTAACTTCGGTGGCTTTGGTTCAGAGTCCAGGCAGGAATATTAGCCGCATGCATAGAACGTGAATTTCCTTGTTGTAAAATGCCCTTCAAATCCTACTCAAAGGAGTTGTCCTTTCTCAAATCAGTAATTATGGAAGGAACATTCTCTGTGAATCTTTGAAATACGCAAGGAATTATTAATGTCATTCCAGTAGTGAGTTTTCTTCCTAGTTTTTTAGAAATAATCTCTCTTCGAATCATTCATTCAGATTTTTGCAAGCAGTGCAAAATGCTTTATAGCGGTTGCCTGGCAACAACATATTCAGGCAACAGCATATGTGAATCAGTTGTTAGTTATACAGTTATATATATGACTATGTATAGAGAATACATTTTAGATAGGTACTAATGAGAAATTTCCAAAAAAGCATGCTATGAAATGCTCTTTTTTTTTTTAAATACAAATAAGGGGGTTTGGGTCTACATTACCCTGGAAAGTTTGTCTTTTATTTTAGGTTGTGTAAAAGATCTGCTAGTTGAACAGCTTTCACAAATGTCATGATGTAGTTAATATACTTGTATGCAGTCTTAGCAAACAACGTAAAATATTCTCTTTGTTGAAGGTGAAAAGTACTTTAATATGTATGTATGCTGAATTATATCCTTTACTGTTCTTTAAAAAAGTGTTATTGAACCAGAATGTGGGTATTTTACTGCATACTGTAGCCTTTGAGATCTGTTATATTTAAATTAATAATTGTAAATGTTGTGCTGCATTTTGTGGTTTTGGTCTCTTCAACTTGCAATACAGCTCTAAGATCCAGAACGATATTGGTATATTACTGTAATTAATCATCATTTAGTTGAAAATTTTTTCCAGTTAAAATACATAGTTCAACTCTAAATATTGTGGAATTTCTTTGACAAAGATAAAGAAGGAAACCTTTTAATCTTGTGGAGGAAGTTGGTATACAGTTGGACAAAATTGCGAACTTATAAAGAAGAGTTGAGGGAGAGTAGAGCTTGCAGTAACTATCTTGACAGTTGTGTGTCACATAAATGCTTTCTTTCTGTTAATATTTTTTTACTATTTGGAGTACATACCCACGCATCATGTCTGAGAAAAAAATTTGTGTGACTGTTTAGCGCAGCTAGTATAACTGAAAACCTGGTCCAAGTCAAGAGATTTCCAAATCGTGAGATTTTCAGCTGGTATGAGAATTCAATCTACTGACTCCAGGAGTACTCTTACTGACTCTTGGAAAGCTCAGAGTAAAACTGAAGATGAATTTAAAATGAAGTCTACTTAGAAATTAAGGAAAAAAATAATGCAGTCTGTAAGGTAGTAATGGAATATACTTCTTTTCAGTGAACTTCACTACAAAATGTCTTCCAGTATTTGCAGCTTTTTAACAATAGTAATGTGTGAAACGTGTCATTGCCATCGTACTGAGCGGTTACAAGACCATGCAAATGGAGCCTCAGAGGAATTACTGTTCACTTCAGATGCACATAAATTAGGAAGATAATTAAAGAAAGTGTGTAAATCTTTTAAAAGTTTGATCTTCTTTCTCTCTGTTGTTCAGTTGCCAAACTGGCCCTCATCATCTCCAGCTTATCTGGACTGAACTTTGGAAAGGTTGTATACATTAACCTGTCAGTAAGGAATTGGGAACACATGGCATTGACTAGATCTGGGGAAAAAAGTTACACGCTGTCTCCCTACTGGAGGAAAGGCTATCCAGCATGTTTCCCCTACCTGTTCATTGCAAAAAGAATTAATACCAAAGTCTTTAATATCAAGAGGTTTTCACTACTGTAGAACCAAATTAGGACTGTTTTTGAGCAGGAAGCTCATGATACTTCTAATACTCTCTGGTTTTTGTCCCTGGAATATTTTTTTTTTAGACATTGTTGCTCTAAGGTCCCCTGTCCTCAGAGTGAATTGGTATGTGCTCTTTTCTCATCCAAATGTTTTTTGTTTTTTTTTTCCTGCAAAGAGAAAAGAATACATGAAGACTTAAAAAATGATAATACAAAAGGGTTTTCTGAAGGAGTGGTCGTAATTATTGGTTTTGTACAGTACCTAGAAAGAGCAGGCTGCTTGTGGTTGGCCTTTAGGCATTATTTTGATAAGTATAATTTGTATTTATTATCATTGCTTTTATTTTTTGTTCTTATTTGTCAGACCACTTGTAGAGAATGCTTTGATAAAGTATTTACTTGATACACTAAATGTGTTATTTAGCCTAAATATGATGAGAGAATGTGAAAAAATAAACTATATGAGGCTTAACTAAGATTGGAGAAAACTTCCATTTTAACTGAAGTTGATATACTAAACTACTAATCGCTAGATTAGTATGATAATAATAAGGTACTTTCAAATAAAGTTGTTTTGCTGATGAAAGTAATTTTTGTTGATGCAGTAAGAACAGTAATACTTTGAATGATAGTTATTTTTTGTCTTGAAACTGTACTTTTAAACTGTTTCTGTGAATACCTCAGCAGATACAGAGTTTCCACATGAGAACAGAAAAAGAACAGGGTTTTTTTGACATAACAAAAGCAAGCTATAGCTGCTCAGTGCATGGTCCTTTCAGTTGCTAAATACGTTCAGATCTCTCTGACTTCTGTAGCAGGCACTGAAGATCCTCACCTTCTCATATGGTATCGTTCTTAATGAACGTCTTTTTCTCCATCGATTATGCAAGGCCAAATACTACGTTAGTCATATTGTCTGCTCTTATATTAGCGATTCTTGCTTTTAAGTTGCACGGTGTTTACCTACTGTCCAAGAGAGATTGAGACTTATCACCTGGGATGGCTTAAGTTTCGCATCTGAAAATAAATTTATTGACTTCTGAGTATCAAAGAGGTAGTGAGGATGTATCAAGCTGTAGCCCTATACGTAGTACCGGATTTGGTGCTTGATATTATTATTCTCAGGGTTACAGTTTTTTGAACTCCATCCCTGTATACTGTTACTGATAATCCTAAAAAGACTGAGACTTATTGAGAGAGATACAAATACAGAAAGAAAGGATTTTTATGAGTGAGGAGAAATATAATGCTTTTTGCCTTTCAAGAGAAAAACATTTATGTGTGTGTATATGTATGTATGCATATAAAAGAACAACAGCATCCTAACAACAAAGCTAGAAGGTTAATTTTCCATAGTTGTAACAAGAAGGGTAGTAAAATAAAAGATATTTTATTGATTTTTTTTTTTCTCTATAGTCCTTGTATCTTAAACTACAGTAAGGGTTTTGGAGCTTTTTTGCACGGTTAATGAAATAACCTCTTTCTTGAAGACAGAAATCTTTGTGCTTACATGTTGGACTATATATGAGAAGAGTTAAATTTTAGTCTTTTTCAGAGATGTAATTTGTAATCTTGAGCACTTTGATTCATTCCAACCTTATTCTCATACTAAGCCCACTGTACACTACATAAATTAAATTTAAAGCTGCATTAAGGCCCCTTATACTGCCAGCATAGTGAAGAATGCTGTTAGCGTAAATGGGAAACAGGCTTTCTGAGCTTAATGTTTCTGTCTGTAAAATGAGTATAATCTCTTCATCCACCGCTTCTTTATTTTGTCTGCTTCAACTATAAACTCTTGGTAAATTCTCATTTTAGATATGCAGGTTGGCTAGCACTGATCATGGTCAAAACTGTTATTAGGTGTTACCACTGCATAGAAAACATTGGAATAATTAAGGATTTATTTTTAATGGTTTGAGTCACAGAACCATGGAATGGCTGAGGTTGGAAGGGACCTCTGAAGGTCATCTGGTCCAGCCCCCCTGCTTGAGCAGGATCACTGTCTATCTTAATGTTATATGAAGACTATTACTTTTGGTTGGAAAATACATGTCATTGAATTCTTCTGTGAAATGTCTCTTTTTACAGTCAGGATTTGTTCAGGTATCTGAGCTATTTTAATTTTTTGTATACAAAGAACATAAGTCTTTTGCATTTTTTTTGCCCTGGATCTTACTGATAGAAATGATTGCTCATCAATTTTCATCTTAGAAACAGGTGTCAGTAATAGGAATGCAAGAAGTCTGAAGCTGATAACGTTGATAGGCCTTATGTCTCTTTTGCCTTGGTTGAGACAGAATTGTAGCACAAAATCTAAAGTCTTGAATGGTTTCACTTTTAAAGGTAGATATTGAAAATGTTAAAGGTACAGTTATTCACATCCTAACTGGCAGAACAATTTGGAAAGCTGAATACGGTCCATGAGACAATTTCATAACTGCTAGGGTTACTGGTCTGCAATTCTGGATATAAATTTCCAACCCCAGACATGCAGAAATTAGCCATATTTGTCAAGTGCATGTCACACAATGCAGCAACCTTATTTTAAGGGGAGGGAAGGGTTAGAGATGTTACTATAACATCTTTTTCCTTTCCTAGTGCAGCGTATCACTGCTCAGATTTTGAGAAGACATCAGAGTTTTCTCATCTCCAAATTTTATAAAAGGCATATTCTTCCACAAAACAGTTTGGAAAACCCTTACCCTCTAGGCTTATGCAAAGCTTTCTTCTAAGTAATACTAATACCTAGCCGTAAGTTGTGCGTTTTACCCATTAATATTTCAGAGCTCAGCACAAGGAGCATGTATTTGCATGGTTCCTTAGAGGAAGGTCTGTGGGACTTCATGCAGGTTGTAGGATGAATCAGTTGAGTCTACTTGCAAAGTCTAGAGATGACAAAATGCATTGTTTCTTGAGGAAATCTACCTACACAATATGTGCAATAAAAAAACACTACAAAAGCATTTATTGAAAAGTAATGTGTGAGGTTAAAAAAAAAAAATAGTAGTTAATCACATTATGGTTTGTCCAGAACAATAATGCTAGCATGAGCACTTCCAGAAGATTTGTGTATGCCAGTATTGTCTGGGTACTGGTTTGCCTTTAATAAAAAAAAAAAAAAAAAAAAAAAAAAATCTTTTTCTGCAGCCTCTTGAAATCACTTGAAAGATTTGTATTCTCTTCAGTAGGTCTTAGCTCAAAGCAAAAGGTTGAAAGCATACCAGGTAGCCTTTGCTAATATGGTGCGTATTGGTTGAATATACTCTTAAGTTTATGCATTGTCAACACACTTAGGTAGTAATGTGTTTAATGAAACCCAGTTCCTTCATGTTACATTTTTTCCAATCATTGAATAATCCTGAGTTTTAAGGTTTTTTAATAGTGAAAATTCTAATGTAGACCCATCCTAAAGAAGAATAAGAGAAAGGGAAATGTTAAAAATAGGCAAATATCCTACTTTTTGCTGTAAATGCAAACATGTAGATGAACTAGATCAGCTGTTTCTGGTGTATGTAATCGTTCTTTTCGTTAGATCTCACTATTCTGTGTAGGTACATTTTTAATTGTTTCTGGCAAGTCCTTAAGATCAAACATTTTTGCAGGAAAGGCTGTGCAACAGGCAAAAAGTTTCTCAGCAGTAAATCTACATTTGCGTGTAAATTTTAGCTGGTGTGAATTAGTGAAAGTGAGATTTACAGAAAGCAGAGTAAAAAATTCTACGATCTAACTTCCCCTACTGGAACAGAATCTCTGACAGCGGTTATTCCCAATAATGGCGTGAGATGTATTAAATATGTAAATACTAAAAATGTAGCGAAAGGAATAAGGAGCAAAAGAAAGGAAGCAGGCTGCTCTATTCTGGTGTCATTGCAGAAAAACAGGAATGGAATTCTTTTTTATGGTCCCAGAGTTCTTAGTAAAGCAGAAGACTGCTGTTTTTTCAAGGTACAGTAGGTAAGTTAATGCAAAGGCTCTGTTTCTAGAATATAAGCCATTGCACAGTACTGGACTTGCCCAAGATCCAGGGGCCAAACAGGATATTGCTGGGTCACGACCATTTCAGAAGATTCAGGTTATTTTGAAGAATTAGGTCTGAATGCCTAGAGAGGATCATTCGAGATGATTGTTTTCAGACAATTCCTAATAATTTGGGATGAAGGCAATGCTTACAAATCGTGAAAGGGAGCTGTTGCTAGTGATGACAGTTTAGCAGCCAGTGGAGAACGCTGGTTAAACCATCAGTTAGGTGTCTGAGGTGCTTCAAAAACTGAAGCCGCACAACGAGACATAAGGAGGAATCTGTGGAGAAGCTGTGGAATAGAGTTAGATGAGATTTATGGGCAATGAGGGGAGAATTTCTACTCGTGGGCCTCATACTGTACTTATTTGAGGATAAATGTTACTCTAGCAGCTTTTATACAATAATATACCTACAGTGTTTAGATGTATTGCTTTGGGATTTTTTGAACTGAAGGAGAAAATAGAAAAGTAAATGTTATTTGTAAATATTTTTGACATGATTTTG